>NC_080020.1:211929315-212243528 GCF_030020395.1 Manis pentadactyla | reverse complement strand
ATCCTACAAGTCACTGATTCTCTGTTTTTGTTCTTCTATCACAGTGTCTAGTTTATTGTTATTCCCACGTAATGTATTTTCAATTTGGACATTGTAGTTTTTTATCCCTAGAAGTTTGTTTGGGTCTTTTAAAATATATATACAACTTTCATGTTTCTCCTCACATGCTTGTGTGTTCCTCTATCTTCTTGAACATATGGAGTGTATGTATAACTTTTTAAAAAGATGTTTTTACCTATCCTATCATCAGTGTCATTTATGAATGTTTCTACTGATTTTTCTCACTATGGATTTTATTTTCCTGGTTCTTTGATGCCTGATAATTTTTTAAAATTGAATGTCAGATAATGTGAATTTTACATTGTGGAACACTAAAGTTTTTAAAAATATTTTTGAGCTTTATTCTGGAACTCAATTTTAAGTTACCTGAAAGTAGTTTGATCTTTTGAAACTTGCTTTTGAGCTTTTTAGGTGGGAACAAAATAACCTGTAGTCTAGGGCCAATTTTTCCTATTACTGGGGCAGGCAGGGATTTGTAAGCAAGAAAGGGACATGACAGCATTTACACTTTAGGAAAACACTCTGGCAGAATGAAAAAGACGGGAGGGAAAGAATGGGGACAGCAGAGAGAAATCCAACACAAAGCCCACTGCTTATCCAGACAAAAGAATGAAGACCAGTTCAGGCAGCAGGTAACACAGAGGTGGGGGTATCAGGGTGGGAATCAATGGTACTTCATGTGCGCAGAGTAGGAGGGAGAAGTGTGAGTCTGGAAAGACTCAAGGTTTCCCATTCGGGGTTCTGAAGGGTTCAGAGAAAATGAGATCCATGTGAAGCCATTAGCAGGGTTTCCAGAGGCCAGGAGTTTCCAATAATCCCTTCTTGAGTCTCTCTGTCATAACCAAAGGACCAATTCTGGAAAGCAGGCAAAGCCAGGCACCATACGACCTAGATTTCCCTTCTGGAAATCTGTTGGGCTTTGTCTTCTGCTGGCCTAAAAGAACACCAGTATCCAAATCAAGTCCTGAGCACACATGATTTCTCCTGCCTATAATATTATAGACTTTCCCCTGTTCAAGGAAAGGATTTCTCTGATTAAGTGTACCATCTGGTGCCTGGTATAGCTTGGAAAATTAGAGTCTTATAGCACTGTGTTTTTATAATGTGATATATTAAAATTGCATTAATATCTCTGGTGCTGCAATTACATTAAATTACAGGATTAAATCTGTCTGTCTTGAATGAAAAAAGATGTTACTGAATTTCATTCATAAAATGTTGAAACTGCCTCCCATGTTCTCACTGAGCTATCCAGAGAAATTTCCTGAAAGCCCACAGAGTCTATGTTTAGTCCCAATCTGTGATCCATCCTCTCTCCTATTTTCAGAAGAAAATGTTCCTCCATAGCTACATACCACACATGTAATTCCCCCATTTCTTTGATGCAGCAACATGTTTTCTGGCAGGACATCTGAGAGCCTTAATCAACTGTACTGTTGGAACCATGACTGTGGGCCTTATACTGTACTTTGTCTGCACCAGGGTAAAGAAAGAGTTAAAAATTTTTAAAAATGATCAAGTGAGACTCATTCACTTCCTCTCTCCTACCAGTCCAGGCTGTGAATTTGACCAAGAGTAAACAAAGTATCTCTAATTAGCTTGTCCAAGTAACAAAGGACCTCCCACCCTGCTAGAAGGCCCAGGAAAGCCATGAATTTGGGTTGTCTGCAAGATCTCGTTTCCCTGGGATAATAAGTGTTTGGGGCTCAAACCTGACAGCTGAAGAAAACGGAAATTATAAATGTAAGTACCACCGTTCATACACTTTGCAAATTGTTTGGGCTTTCTCTCATTTCCTCTATCTTGTGTGTGTTTCACACATATGTGCACACCCAAATAAGCCAGCTAAATATATTGGCAAAGTCACAGTCAGAGCTCTTAATTAAAGCCACCATTGAAAAACAGAAACATTAACTGAAGATAACAGAAATCCGTCTCAACATTAACCCTCCTCTATTGTAAAGTGAAAAACTCTGAAACAAACACTCTATTGTAAAGTGAAAAACTCTAAAATAAAGGGTTAAATTATTTGCACAATTAATGGCCTACAAATCATCTGAAAAGAGTCAGGCCGTAACTCTGCCTTCAAAAGCTAGGAAAATGCCGACTATGGTCTCTGTCTCCTGGCACCAAATAGGCAGCTTTTAAATGATCCCAAATACCAAAACATGCCCAGGCTGTTTCTTAAGCACTGAAGCTGAAATTTTCAACATAACAAACCCCCAAACATTTGGTCTCCAGAAGTGCCTGAATATGTTCAAGCCTGATTCTGCACAAGTCTAGGGTAAAATGACAGAAGAATCTAGAAGGAGCAATAAGTAGGGTGGGTGTTGGGAGCCACACAAAGACAACAAGATGGCCACAGTTCATGAGGTTCCTGCTTCACTTCCTGGAGATTAGCTGCGAGCCCGCGCGCGCCAACAAGAAAGCCCGCGCGCGCCAAGAGATACTCTTCTCCCCCTCCTTCCCCATTATCATATACCAATCAGAATGTAACTCGCTGCGCCATCCCTGCTATGCAGCCAATCCCCTGCTTACAAGTATCCTATGGCCCACTCTGCCCCTGAACACTGGTGTATATCTACCCCCGTCTTACAATAAAATTTGAGGGCTTGATCAGAATACTGTCTTGCCTTCGCTCTTCTCTCGCCCCCATTTTCTTTCAGGTCGGATCCCCCTCGTCCCCACAAATAACTAGGTCCCGCTGGACGGGACAAGTGGCGCCCAACGTGGGGCTCGAGGCGCGGATCCTTCGCAGGCGGACCCCCGAGTAAGATATCGTCTGGCCAGACCCCTTCTTGATGAAACAATAGGAGACGCCTTTCGCCGCTCACGGAGGTCGTCGTCCCTGGTGAGTACCGGCCGCCTTACAAGAAAATGGGAACTAAATTAAGTAAAGAAGCGGTCTTCATAAGAGACCTAAAAAGTTCACTTAGGGAGAGAGGAGTTCGAGTTAAAAAGAAAGACTTGGTAAAGTTTTTTATTTTTGTTGATGAAGTCTGTCCGTGGTTTATCATTAATGGCCCCGAAATTCATCCTAAAAAATGGCAGAAAGTAGGTAGAGATTTAAATGATTATCTTATCAAAAACGGCCCTGACTCTGTTCCTGTTTCAGTATTTTCCTATTGGGGTCTTATCAGAGATATTGTTGAAAATACTGACCCTGATAAACGTCAACTCTTGTCAGTGGCAGAATATTGCCTCCGCCCCCTATCTCGGGCGGCCTCAAAATCGTCTCTTTCGAGTGATCCCCCTGCCCCAAAATCAGCTAAATCCCCCTCCCCTAGCCCGACACCATCTTTGCTCGGTGCCCTCCATGATACCCCTCCCAAATGTTGCATTTATCCGCCTCTCCCTCGAGATTCGGACTTTGTCGATACACAAAAGGTTTTTCCAGTCGTGACTAAGAGCCAAAATGGCGAGCCTTTAGATCCGGGAGACGCGGCTGAACTAGAAGACGAAGCGGCCAAGTATCACAACCCAGATTGGCCCCTTGCCGCCCCGTCGCTTAACCCCCCTTCTTACACACCCCCAGTTTTGAAAAGAGCCTCTTACACTCCCTCTATTCAGCCTCCCAATGTTTGCGCCCCGGCCTTTTTGCCCCCGTCGGCCCCTCCGCTACCCCCTCCGGCTCCCGGTCCTGTTAGCCCCCCTACCAGCACTAAAGACCTAATAGCACAGATAGTAGAACAAAGAATAACTTGCCATCTCCAAAAATTAGTTGTCTCCCAACCAGTTCGTCCCGCATTATATTCGCAAAGGGGCCTCTCTAAGAAACCGCTTACAGCCACAAAACCTAAAAAACAACCTAAAAAACTGCTCTTTCCTGTTCTTACCCGGGCCTCCGCCCGCTCTGGCCCCACCTCCACAACACATAGTCCGGAAGAGGGCGATCTTGAAAGCGACGGCGAAGACGCCCCTGCTGCTCAGGAAATAGAAAGTGAGGGAGAGGAGCAGGCTGAGCCAGAGCCGGCCGAGCCTGCTGATGGCCCTAGAGAATTTCACAAAATCCATTTCAAAAGCTTAAAAGAGCTGAACGCGGCCGTTAAAGCTTATGGCCCCAATGCCCCTTTTACCCTTTCTGTTCTTGATTCGCTGTCTCGAAGAGGACATTTACTCCCAGGTGAATGGCTGCGTATAGTCCAGGCTGTGCTTACCCGTGGTCAGTTTTTAACTTGGAAGGCAGATTTTGCTGACCGCTGTCAGACCATCGCTGCTGCCAATGTAAAAGACCCTCATTCCCCAACAGCGTCCTAGACTTTTGATAAGCTTACGGGACAGGGCAGATATATCTCTGAAACCAGGCAGCAGCGCCTTCCCCTTGGTCTTTTATCTCAAGTGAAAGATGCCGCTTTGGGCGCTTGGATATCACTCCCTGCTTCCAGGACTGCTAACACTCCTCTAACTAAGATCACTCAAAGCTCGCAAGAAGACTATAGCGAATTTGTTAGCAGACTGTTAGAGGCCGCCGAAAGGACCCTTGGTTCCGCGGCTGCCAATGATAAGATTGTAAAACAGCTAGCCTATGAAAACGCCAATTCGGCATGTCGAGCCGTCCTCCGCGGTAAGACTCGAGACAAAACTCTTGATGAAATGCTGAGAATGTGTAGAGATGTCGATCCTTTTACATCCAAAGTCCAAGCCCTTTTAGCTGTAGGTGCCGCTGTTCAAACTCCCCCGGCTTCTTATCCTCCTTCCTTCCCCAAGGGCGCACCGCCTATGCGTAACTGCTTTAAATGTGGACAGCCAGGCCATTTCGCTCGCCAATGCCCTACCACAGCTCCTCCTCCTAGAGTTGGGTCAGTCCCCGGTATTTGCCCTCGCTGCCATAAGGGGCGGCACTGGGCCAAAGAGTGCCGTAACAATCCAACAAATCCTTTTTACAGTACCACAAATCCTTTCACCCCCCCTTTTCAGGGAAACGGGCTGAGGGGCCAGCCCCGGGCCCCCCAGCCAATTCCATTTCAGCCGGCCTCGGGGAACAGCCTAGCTGTAGCACTCCCGCCCTCTATCGGGCCACACCCGGGAGTGCAGGACTTGACCTCTGTGCCTCCTCCTCAACAATATTAACGCCTGAAGAGGGAATTACAATTATTTCCACAGGAATTTATGGCCCACCTCCCAAAGATACTTATTTTCTAATTTTAGGGCGAGCTTCCACCACAATAAACGGCCTTATTGTCCACCCTTCCTTAGTTGACAATGACTATACTGGAGAAATAAAAATTCTTGCTAGTGCCCCCCAGTGCCCTGTCAGCATTATGAAAGGTCAGCGCCTTGCGCAGGCGCTCCCCCTCCCTTTAAGTACATCTCACCCTGCTATTCATAAGCAGCGAGGCTCCTCTACCCCAGGTTCTTCAGACTTATATTGGATCCAAGCTATTACTAAAGAACGCCCCACTCTTAAACTTAAAATCCAAGGAAAAGTATTTGAAGGAATTTTAGATTCGGGGGCCGACTCTACGGTCATATCTCAGGCTTCATGGCCCTCCAGCTGGCCCTTACACGCTTCCTTGACCCATCTACAAGGAATTGGGCAGTCAAGAAACACCTTACAGAGCTCACAGTTATTAAACTGGGAAGATGAAGAAGGAAATACCGGATTCATTCAACCCTTCGTAGTTCCTGGGTTGCCGGTAAATCTTTGGGGAAGAGATATCCTTTCTCAAATGAAGGTCATCATGTGTAGCCCTAATGAAGTTGTAACACAGCAGATGCTTTCACAGGGTTACCTCCCTGGTCAGGGGTTGGGCAAACTAAAACAGGGAGATCCCAACCCGATACTGGCCACGCCTAAGATAGACCGCTCAGGTTTAGGGTTTGAAAAACATTTTTCGTAAGGGCCGTTGCTCCTCCTGCACTCCAGGCAGACAAGATTACTTGGAAAAGTGATGTTCCTGTCTGGATCGATCAATGGCCCCTTACCACTATAAAATTAAATGCAGCCATAGAGTTAGTGCAAGAACAGCTGGCTGCTGGACATATTGAACCTTCTACATCCCCTTGGAACACCCCAATCTTTGTAATCCAAAAGAAATCAGGCAAGTGGAGGCTCCTACAAGACCTCAGGGCGGTTAATAAGACTATGGTCTCTATGGGCGCATTACAACCGGGAATTCCCTCTCCAATAGCCATCCCTAAAGGGTATGTCAAATTAGTAATTGATCTAAAAGATTGCTTTTTCTCCATACCTTTGCATCCTGATGATTGCAAACGTTTTGCCTTTAGTATACCCATTACCAATTGTGTAAGGCCTTCTCCCCGGTTTCAGTGGAGAGTTCTCCCACAAGGAATGGCCAACAGCCCCACTCTTTGCCAAAAGTTTGTAGCCCAGACTATAGACCCCTTTAGGTTGCTCTTCCCCACTTTGTATATTATCCATTATATAGATGATATTCTTCTTGCCGGTCCTGACCAGCAACAGCTCTATGCGGCCAGTCAACAGCTAGTCACTGCCCTCCGAGATCGAGGACTACAAATTTCCCCAGAAAAAGTCCAGGTCCACCCCCCCCAACTTTTTTTAGGCTTTGAATTATTTTCTAATAAAATCCTCACTCAAAAAATTCAGTTAAAGAGAAGCTCCTTAAACACTCTTAATGATTTTCAGCGTCTGCTAGGAGACATCAACTGGCTCAGGCCTTATTTAAAGCTGACCACCGGAGAGTTAAAGCCCTTGTTTGATGTCCTACGTGGAGACCCTGATCCTTCCTCCCCCCGCTCGCTTTCATCAGAAGCACAAAGGGCATTAACCATTGTAGAGCGGGCTATTTCTGAACAGACCATTAGCTACTTCTCTCCACATCTAAGTTTGTGGCTGCTCATTTTCCCTACCCCCTTCTCCCCTACAGGAGTCCTTTGGCAAAACCATCCACTATTTTGGGTTCATTTGCCAGCCTCCCCCCCTAGAGTCTTAGCTACCTATCCTCAATTAGTTGCTGCCCTCTTACGTTTAGGCCGAGAGGCAGCTCTCAAGTTGTTTAGGAGAGACCCTGAAGTTATAACCCTCCCATACAATACATCTCAATTACAATGGCTTATTCAACATGATGATGATTGGGCAATTAGCTGCACCTCCTTCCAGGGGACAATAGACAATCATTACCCTGCAGACAGATTAGTCCAGTTCCTTCAAAAGACCCCAGTTGTCTTTCCCAAGAGGACTAAAACCACGCCAATTGCTGGGGCCGTAATGGTGTTCTCTGATGGGTCCTCCTCCGGTATAGCCGCTTTCAGTATTAATGGGCAAGTTACTCGAATACAGACAGACCTCTCTTCTGCACAACTTGTTGAACTAACTGCAATAATCAAAGTTTTTGAGCTTTTAATAGATGCCCCCTTTAACCTTTACACTGACAGTGCCTATGTAGCAACCTCTGTTCCCCTATTAGAGACAGTGCCTTACATACGTCCCTCTACAAATGCTTCCCCCCTATTCGCAAAATTGCAAAAATTAATTCTAAACCGCGATGCCCCTTTTTTCATCGGGCACATACGCGCTCACACTGGCCTTCCAGGGCCGCTTGCCAAAGGCAATGACAGAGTTGATCTGGCGACTCAATTAGTAGCCTCTGTCACGTCAGACTCACCCTTGGCTGCAGCCCAACGGGCTCATGAACTACATCATCTCAATGCTCATACTCTTAGACTCAAATTTTCAATCACCCGAGAACAGGCCCGCCAAATAGTTCGGCAATGTCAAGGATGTCTAACTCTCCTCCCAGAGCCTCATAACGGAATCAACCCCCAGGGGTTAGTTCCAGGAGAGATATGGCAAATGGATGTCACTCATTACCCTCCCTTTGGTAAATTAAAATATATCCATGTGTCTATTGACACATGTAGTGGTTTCCTATGTGCATCCTTGCAAACGGGAGAGGCAACTAAAAATGTTATTACCCATGTTCTCTCATGCCTGGCATATCTACCACCACCTAAAATCTTAAAAACTGACAATGGGCCTGGATACGCCAGCTCTAGCTTTAAACAGTTCTGTGCGCAGTTAGGTATTAAGCACATAACAGGAATTCCCTATAATCCCCAAGGCCAAGGCATTGTTGAAAGAGCCCACTTAACCCTTAAAAACATGTTATTCAAACTTCAGTCGGGGGGAGAAGTACTCTATCCGAAAACAGGTAATGCAAAGACACTCCTAAATCATGCACTGTTTGTTCTTAATTTCCTTACTTATGACTCCGCGGGTAAAACCGCTGCTGATCGCCTTTGGCATCCCTCCACGGCAGATAATTATGCACAGGCTATGTGGAGAGATCCGATGACCAACACATGGCACGGGCCTGACCCTGTGCTCATATGGGGGAAAGGACATGCTTGTATATATGATGCTAAGGCACAAAATGCCCGATGGCTCCCAGATAGGCTCATTAAACTCCTAGACACAAATAGAGGCAAAAACAATAATAATTCCAGTCCAGGGCATATTAACCCCTGAGAAGCCTTCCCTTTCTGTTTATTTTCAGGAGGCAAAAATGAAGATTTCTACACTATTGACCCTCGTCATGACCTTTCGCCCCGTTTGGACCCATCAGATTTTCAATTTCACCTGGACAGTCACCAGTGAAGCAGGAGACGTCGTTTTCAGTTCTTCTACCTTAGCAAGTTCCCCCCCATGGCCTGTTCTTGCCCCTGACCTCTGTGACTTGGCCGCTGGAGCTTCTGCAGCCTGGGGGACCCCAGACATTTACTTTCCTTTTTCCACCTCCCCTGAGACCTACCCTGAGGGACAATCTACCACCTCTCCTGGGTGTAACAACACCCCTAGGAGAACCTACCTCAGAGAAACAGAATTTTATGTTTGCCCGGGAGCTCATAGAGATCGAGCCCTTAACTATAAATGTGGATATAGAGACTCCTATTTCTGTGACTCCTGGGGGTGTGAGACTACAGGAGATGCTAGTTGGAAGCCTAGCTCCACCTGGGATTATATAACTGTAAGTAGGGCTTGGAATCCCAAGCCTAACTCAACTGTTACCCCAGAATGTCAAAGCACCCAATCCACAAGGGGGCGATGTACACCGCTCTCCATTGCCTTTACTGACAAGGGAAAAAGGGCCCCTATTGATAGATGGCTCAGGGGACATGAATGGGGGCTAAGGCTTTATGTTTCAGGAAAGGACCCTGGGCTCACTTTTAAAATCAAATTAATTCGATCCATTCCAAACGCCAACAAGCACGTTGTCCTTGGCCCTATTGCCCCTAAGGCAAGAGACCCAAGACCTTCTAACCCTTCTCCCCTGTCTACTAGTACTGTTTTCCAGGCCTTGCTCCCCCCAGTTTTACCCTCTACAGGCGAAATCCTTAAAGGCCTGGCTAATGTGACTGCAGAATCCCTTAACTCCACTGGATATAGCGAGTGCTGGTTATGTTTCTCCCCCGTTCCCCCGTTTTACGAAGGGATAGCAGTTTTAGTAAACACCTCAGCAGACCTCATACTTACCAATGACTCCAGCAAGACTCGCTGGTCAGACCCCTCCCGTTTTTCAGAGACCTCTCCGGGTCTCACATTGACGCAGCTTTCGGGAATAGGCCTCTGTATACATAGCCCCGTCTTGCGTCTACCCCCTCAGCTAATACCCATTTGTAACAGCTCCTTCTCACCCCCGCTGTCCTATGAATTCCTTGTCGTGCCCAACGGTACTTATTTTGCTTGCTCCTTTGGCATAACGCCCTCTGTTAACCCGCGCTTGCTAATATCTAACAATGAATATTGTGTTTTAGTCATGCTCATGCCCAAGATTTCCATACATCCCACCGAAGACCTCCTTCCATATTACTCGGGCTCTACTCGCACTAAGCGTGAGCCAGTAACCGCCATTACCTTATCTGTGATATTAAGATTAAGAGCAGCTGGGGCTGGAACAGGCATTGCCTCCATAATTACTTCTAAACAACAATATTATGCTCTTAGTCAGGCTATTGATAAAGACATACAAAATCTGCAAGAAGGTTTAGACAGCCTGAAAGAATCTGTTGTCTCTCTCTCTGAGGTAGTGCTCCAAAATCGCCGAGGGTTAGACCTCCTTTTCCTGAAAGAAGGAGGCCTCTGCGCTGCTCTTAAAGAAGAATGTTGCTTCTATAAAGACAAAACAGGGTTAGTGCAAGATAGCATTGATAAAGTTAAGAAAAACCTAGAAGCCAGGCAAAAACAAAGAGAAAAGGATGAGGCCTGGTATAAAAACTAGACCTCTGCCACCCCTTGGTTAACTACTCTGATCCCCACCATCCTTGGACCCTTGGCAGGATTCTTCCTTTTAGTGTCTCTTGGCCCTTGGGCCTTAAGAAAACTGACAGTTTTTATTCGAGAGCAGGTTGACCAGCTCGTCAAGCCAGCGGTTGCTGTTCATTATCACAGACTTACAGCCTGTGATGAAGAGTCTTACACCGAACCAACCAATGCTCCCGGTCTCCGGTTCTCAACTTTACAGGCGCCTCAACCATGGTACCATCGATTCTGGCACCGTACTTAATGTGGCCCATATGCTGGTCAGCCAGAACCAGACATACCCCTAACTATGAGGGTATGGGCATCGAGATGAGTGCGAGACAAAGTACCGCAAGGGAGGGTTCTTCCTAGAACCTCTCTGGTCCTCCCTGAGAATACGCCTGGCTTGCATAGAGGTTGGTATCCATATGTACATAAAGCCTTGATATATTAAGATCAATTTGGCTTTCAGCTCTGCCTCTCCTCCCTAAAAGATACCGAGAGCATTTGCGAAATGTTACCCTGCTGGAGGAGCCAGGCCTCTATTCCCTCACTCGATTAAGGCCCACCTTTCTGAAATAAATAGAAAGGGAGGAGATGTTGGGAGCCACACAAAGACAACAAGATGGCCACAGTTCATGAGGTTCCTGCTTCACTTCCTGGAGATTAGCTGCGAGCCCGCGCGCGCCAACAAGAAAGCCCGCGCGCGCCAAGAGATACTCTTCTCCCCCTCCTTCCCCATTATCATATACCAATCAGAATGTAACTCGCTGCGCCATCCCTGCTATGCAGCCAATCCCCTGCTTACAAGTATCCTATGGCCCACTCTGCCCCTGAACACTGGTGTATATCTACCCCCGTCTTACAATAAAATTTGAGGGCTTGATCAGAATACTGTCTTGCCTTCGCTCTTCTCTCGCCCCCATTTTCTTTCAGGTCGGATCCCCCTCGTCCCCACAAATAACTAGGTCCCGCTGGACGGGACAGGTGGGGGTGGGAGTGAGTGAGAGGGGAGAGTGGTGAAGATTGGCAGCACTGAAGTAAAACAAAATTCAAATGTTTGGCTAAAAATAGAAAGTCTCCTGAAAGGTTAGGAAGAGACAATATATTATTAAGAGATCATTTTCAGAAAAAGGTGAAATCATGACTCGCATACAGATATAAAAATGTTCACGTTCAGGAATTTATTTTCTCAGGATATGAGGGAACCAGGCAGATGTTCAAAGGGAAAGTCAAAAGTGTACACATTTATACTGAGTAAAGGAATGTTGAGATGAATTAGAGATAAATGGAGATAAAATTGGTTTTAGGAAGTCAATTAAATCTCTATCAGGACAGAATTTACATACCTATCAGTTACTTAAAATTTGCAGAGCATTGTAAAATAGTTCAAAGACAATGAACAATAGAATCTGACAACCAGGAAGAGTGTGCAATAGATGATGCATAGTTTTCCACTATACCAGAAAATTGTTCCTACAATATTCAAAAAAAGTTTGTTAAGGGGTTGTTGGGTTCTTTGGAGAGCACCCCTTTCCAGAGAGGATGGTGTCATGGAGTGGTTAAGAGGCAGAGAAGGGGTGTTGGTGGGGACTTCTAAGGCAAAGGTTGAGTCAGAAAACAATAGCCACAGCCTAATAATTATTTATTAAATTTGGTCACTTCACACACACGCACCCTAACACTAGTGTGGAGTCAGAATATGAAAGCTAGGAAAGACCTTGTTCTTCTAGTCTAGGCTTCACACTTCACAGATGAGAAACTGGACACCCTAGGCTGAGATTTGCTCAAGGTCACTCAGCTCCTCGGTGGCTATGAGCTTGGTTCTTGAAGTTTGTGAGCCCAATGGCCATGACTAGGTGGCCCCTGCCCCCCACCCCGACCATATATGCAAAATTTACATGCTTGTCAAAGTACAGTTTTCTGAGGACGAGTCTAGAATGTTCATCACATAGGTCACCCTAGCTTTATATTGAGCAGTGCACAAAAAATACACACCTAAATCTCATTATACTAACCATAATTGATATATGGCTACCTTCATAGAACTTTTAAAAGGCTCTTTTTAGAGGAAAAATGTTAATAGCCCACATTTCTTAAATTAAAAAAAAAAAGCTAAGAAATCTGAACAATGCATTCCTTTTCCCTGTGGAGAGCATTCCAGAATCATTCCATTGCTCCTTCTAAAGTTAACTGTTTCAGCATCTAGAAGAGTTGAAAAGCTAGAAGTCTTGACTTGTGAGAATGTGAAGAGCAGGAATATGGTTTAAGTTCTCAGGTTCTTGCTTTCTCTTCCCACCCCCTTCCCACCTCTCTCCCACCCCTCCCACAGCAGGAACAGTCCTGGGGGCCTTCCGGGAGGGAGGAGGGGTTTGGGACAGGGAGGAAGGAGAAAGCGCTCCTTCCCTGTGGCACAGTAGCATGGGACGCCAACATCATCAAACCGACGTCAGACTGAGAGCTTCTTTTTAGGATTCCATCTATCTCCAATCCCCTCTGCCTCCCCACTTTTGAATCCGAGGCTGTTGATAGACACCCTGCTGTAGAAACTAAATCAATGAGTAGAAGAAATTGAGGAAGGGCAAAATGAGAATGAATTGAGGACATTGTGGTCAAGAAAAGGATTTGTAGTAATCTGATACGTCTATTCTACATCAACAATCATCAGATCATCCCAAAGCAAGCTTGGGTGAGGATTTCTCTTGGATGGCATTTAAGATAAGGGTCAATCTGCAAACGACAGGCAGCTCCCCTCAGAGACAGGTCAGGACCAGGGCGACTGGAAACCAACTACAGGTGAGCGGACATTCCTGGGGCAAGGATGGCAAAGAGGCTGCCTAGGATGATGTCCCTCGCTCTCCTTATAGGGAACACTGGGTACCCCACTTCAGGGCCACTGTCTGCTTTAGGGAATGAACTTTGCATTAGAACACACACAGGTCCTTTGTGAACCCCTGGCTTGGATGCTGAGTAGAGGCTAACTCAGCTAAGAGTGTAGGGACAGAAGAAAGCAAACTTCGAGGGAAGAAGATACTGAGAGGAGGTTTGGACATGGTGAATCCAGGGCCTGGGGGACTCCCAGGCAGATCCATCTTCTAGACCAGGGAGCAGAAGAGTCTGGAATCCAGGGGAGCAGTCAGGCTGCAAATACGCACTGGGAGTCATCCATTTACAAACCAAACAAGTGCCAGGCATAGGTTAGAGATCTCTCCCTCAAGGAAACAGCTGGGCGGCCCTGCACTCTGCCTCCACTGTGGTTCATGAGCATTTAATGCAGGGCAACTGACTACAATTAGGACTGGGGGATACAAAGACCCCCGTCACACTGCCCACTCCAAAGAGCTTGTTTGCTGTTGTTGATTCTCACTTCCTGGGGACATTGCGTGCCGTGTGGGTGAGTGGGATGCTGATTCATCCTGTGAGGGGCTGCAGTGCTTGCTGATGCTGGCGTCCAGGAGCTGGATTTTCTGTCCATATTAGGCTGGGAGTAGGGGTGTCCTCCCGGACTGTGTAAACCATCAGTGGGTGATCCGTTTGCACCTGCCACATCCCTCACGGATGACTTCAGTCAGTTACAGCAGCCAAGAGTAAAGAGGGAACATGTGGGCAAGACGTTGAGTCACCCTGTAAAGCTGCCCTCTGAAGACACAAAAATGCCCACTCTGTGCATCCTGAGTAATTCCGGGCCAGGTTCCCAGACAAACATCCTCCGGAGCTTCCTCCTTCCTTCCTCCTTGGCTGTTAGGATTATGCGCGCACTCAGCCTTAGGGACCCACTCATCCACCCCCAGGGCTGGAGCTTAAAGAGAGGGAACCAAGCTCTGGCAGCAGTGAGACCTGATTTATATTGAGCCCCACCTGGAGCTAGAAGACCTGGGTTCAGATCCCAGCTCTGGTTCTGATGAGTTACATGGTGGCCTTCACTTCTCTGACCCTGTGCTTCCTTATCTATAAAATGGAAATGATGCTATTAATCTATAATGGTTTTTTGACAACTAAATGAGATGATTATTTTTAAAGTCTAGCACATACTGAGAGCTGACACTTTTCAGTGTATATATTTTATCAGGTACTCTTCTAAGCACTGTACACATGAACTAACTCATTTAATCCATACAAAACCCTACAACAATCCTAAAATAAAATTATCCTTACTTTATAGATGAGAAAGCTGAGACACAATGAAGTAAAGTAAACTGTTCAAGTTCCCAGAGCTAGAATTGGTGGAAACAGAATTTTCCATCACTCAACAGTGTGTGTCGTTCAGGAGCCCACATGCTTAGTGTTTGTATCAATGGTTCCCAGAGGCAGCTCTCCAGACCGGCAGCAACAATAGCATCTGGGAACTTGTTAGAAATGCAAATTCTCAGAAACTACCCCGGAGCTACAGATGCAGACATCTCAGGGGTGGGAAGCTGCAAACTGGTTTGACAAGCCCCCCAGGTGCTTCTGATGCTCAGTCAGGTTTGAGAGCAGCCTGTCTACACTGTTCATTCTACCTCCTTAGCAGACAGCAAATTAGTTCCCGTCTCCTCTCTCTCCTTCCCCTCCCCGACTGTGTTAGGCATGCTGTGTGTTACGGTCACTGAAGGCTTACAAGAACCTTTCGAGTCTGCTTTTCCCATTCCCATTGTGCAGACAGGATACCTGGACGTGGTGAGGGCAGTGTCTCACCCAGCCCTACTGCTAGTAATGTCTAACTCCAAAGCCACCATCCCTGGTGCTCCCAGAACATGTGCTCCTCACAGCTGGCCCGGCCATGTCACCCCTGGCTCCCTGACCCCCTCTTGCAGCCCGGTTCCCCAGCAGGGCCTCTAGACCCCAACTTGCAGGCCCAGCAGCGCTGCTTGAGGATGTGGGGCCAGTCCTGGCTTTAGTTTCTGATGGCTTATATTAGAATTGCTCTGTGGCCTTCTGCTTTGGGGCAAGCCGAAGAGAAGTCCCGGGTTCCCATGACCAAGGCCCCACCTCACACCCAGCTCCTGAAGCAGGGTTCCTGTCTAGGGGTCCCTTGGTTTGGACTGTCTGATGAGTCTCCAGCCCCTTAGTGCCACGAGCTTGACTTTTGGGGGCCAATCCCTCTGGGATGCGGAGAGCTGCCCCGGAGCCCCAGCGCCCAGCAGAGTCCCCACTTCCTCTTCCTGACCCTACTTCCCCAGCCGGTCTCAGGCTTGTGGTCCCCAGCCTCCATCACCCTTCACGGGCAACATTTATCGACTCTCCTCGATTCTCTGTCTCACCGAGGAGATTAGGTGCCTGAAACCCTGACCCTGAGACCATCCGCCTCCCAAAGCTCTTTCCCTTCTAGAAAGGCCCCCTTTGCCCAAGAGGATGCTGCAAACCCATGAATCCAACCACAGGACTTATACACTGGGAAGCAGACAGGACCTCTCCCTGCCTCTGTGGGTCCTCAGCCCACCCTGCAGGGCCTTTCCCTTTCACCCACATGCCCCTGACCCTGGTCCTCGCTCCCAGTGGGACTTCCCTTGGAAGATTCACATGGACTGCATGCAGGGAAGTCAGGGCCTCCAAAATATGTGCTCAGGACTCCATATGTGGCCCAAGAACCAACTTAGAATGAGACCTACCGTGCACATCTTGCAGCTTGCAGCAGATACTTGGATCATTTCTTACCAAACTATAGGAAAGATAAATTCTTGAATTCCAGCCCCCTCTTATGTCCCTGGACAGCCAGGCAGGGAAGGAACATGCTCTTTGCCTGAAGCTACCCAAGTTGGAACCTCGACTCTGGCTGGGCCCTGCCCCTGGGCAGCCCATCCCACTCCGCCTTGCTGGAGCTGCCTGGTGAGGCCAAGGCACTGCCGCGGGGAAGCATGCGGCCAGCCTGGGAAGCCATGCCGTGGGGCTCCTGGACACTGTGGAGCCCCACAGAGGAATTAGAAGCCTGGCTCAGGCCTTTCCTAGCTGTGGGACTCAGGCAAGTCACTTAACTTCCCTGGGACTCAATTATGTCACCTGTATACAGGGGAGAAACACCTGCTCTGTAAGACTGTGGCAGACCCAAAGAATTGCATATGAGCAGTGGCTGGAGTGGCATCCGGCATGTGCCCCTGTTGCTTACCCACCCACCTCTCCTGCCATCCACCTGCTCTCTTTGCTCTTACATTTCTCTCCTTGATCCACCTCTACCCATATTTATGTTGATTTTAATTGTCACGAGAGGAAAAGGTGAATTCGCAGCAGAAGGGCCAGGACTAGAGGACAGGGGCCACCCAAGGGTGCTCTCTTTTCCCTGGTGGAAAGGTTGGGCCACTGCCCCCACAGTGGGTGGCCTGGGCCATCTGGGTACCAGATACATGGAAATTCTGTTGCCGGGCTTCCTGCCTCCTGGTGCAGCATCCAAGACCCATGCATTGGCCTCACAGAGACCATAGTCCTGTGCCAGTTGGGATGGCAGGGAGGGAGGGTTATTTTTCCGCAGGGCACAGTGAATTGAGAGGGAAGGTTACAGGCTCACAGGCAGACAATCCAGTCTTCAGAAATTGCCTACTGGAATGGGAGCTCTCTGAGGTCAAGATTTTGGCTGTGCCTGTGCCTAAAACAGTGCCCATAGCAGCAGCTCATAAATATTTCTTAAATAATCTATGCCTACTTCAAAAGTGCTCAGTGGATCCACTAATGGGCTCTTAGGAGACTCAGACGAGTTAATGATACAAAAAGGTTTGGAACTTTTGCTTTTTGTGTTTTAATATATATATATAGGAGAAATCACTCTTTGGGGTATACAGTCCTCTGAGTTTTCACTTACGCACATTCTTAGAACCGTCACTACTGACAAAATAGAGATGAATTCCAACACTATGAAGAATTCCCTCATGCCACCCGCCATTTTGCATTCAGTCCTTCTGCCCCTATAGTTTTGCCTTTTCCGGAATGTCATAGGATGGAATTATGTACTAAAGGGAAGCAGAACATGCTACCCCAAAATATGCTTCTTTGGCATAAGGATCATTTTGAGCTGATTATTTTAAGAAACAGGGGACACAGAAGCTCTGAAACCGGACAGATTACCCTTTTGTAGGGGATCTTCAATAAAGGAGATCTCCATTTGTAAAGGTTTCTCCCTCTCTGTACCAGGAAGAGAAGGGTGACCCTAGATCTCCTGCAGAGTTGCCAATGGAGAAGGTACAGACGAATCTGCATAATAATCCTTACCCTTGTTTGTTTACCATGCTTTTGCTGGTAACCTCCCATAACCAGTCTCCCTGCTCCCTTCTTCTTGCCCACCCCCAACCCCTTTCCTTTGTCTTTAGCTGAAGATGATGGTGGCCTGAGCCACCTCAGTGAGTTATTCAGTTTTTCTGGGTATGCATGGGGTATACATGTTAGAAAATTTGTTTGTTTTTGTCTTGTTAATCTGTCTTTTATCATAGGCGGGTCTTGGCCAAGAACTCAGGAGGGTGGAGGGAAAGTTCTTTTTCTTCCTCTACAGTAATCTTTTGAGACTGGCTTCTTTCACCTGGCATCATGCATCTGAGATTCAGCTAAGTTATGTCACATGTTGATGGTTTGTTCCTCTTTATTGCCCAGTAGTATCATATCCCATTGTGTGGCTATACCATAGTCCATTTGTCCATTCACCCAGTGAGGGACATTTAGGTTGTTCCCAGATTTGGACAATCATGAATAACATTGTTATCACATTCATGTATAGGTTTTTATGTGAACATAAGTTTTTATTTCTCTAGTAATACCTAGGAGTGGAATTTCTGAGTCATACAGTAAATACATGTTTAGCTTTACAAGAAGTAGCCAAGCTCTTTTGCATTTCTATCAGCAATGTATGAGAGTTCTAGTTGCTCACCAGCATTTGGTATTGTCAATATTTTTAGCCATTTAATAATAGATATAATAGGTATGTGATGGTATCTCCTTCTGGTTTAATTTGAATTTCCTTAATGGCTAATGATGTTGAGCGTCTTTTCATGTACTTATAGTCATCTGTCTATCCAAATTGGTGAAATGTCTTTTCAAATCTTTTACCCATTCAAAAAAAATTTTTTTTTCTTTTCTTATTGAATTTTAAGACATCTTTGTATATTCTGGATATAAATCTATTGTCTCATATGTGATCTGCAAATATTTTTCCTCAATCTGCGGAGCTTTTCTCATTCTCTTTAAGGTATCTTTCACATGAGTAAAAGTGTCTATTTTGATCCAGTCCAATTTAATGACTTTTATCCTTTTATGCATCAGGCATTTGTTGTTGTATCTAAGATGTCTTCCTAATCCAATATTACAAAGGTTTTCTTCCAAGAGTTTTAGATACACATTTTACATTTAGGTAAACAATCTCTTTTTAGTTCATTTTTGTATAAGGTATGAAGCGGAGGTCAAGGTTTATTGTTTTTGCACAGGATGCCTACTTATTCCAGCAGCACTGTTGAAAAGACTCTCCTTTCTGTATTGAATTGTTTTTGCATCTGTTTCGAAAATCGGTTGACCGTACTTGTGTGGATCTATTTCTGGGTTCTTTATGCTGTCCATCCTTTTGCAACACCACACTGTCTTGATTACTGTAACTTTATAGTACGTCTTAATGTCAGATAGTGTGTCTCCAACTTTGTTCTTTTTCAAAATTGCCTTGGATTTAACTTCCCATAGAAATTTAAGAATCCACTTGCCTATATCTCCAAAGACTCCTGCTGTTATTTTGATTGGGATTGTATTAAATCTATAGATCATTTTGTGGAGAACTGACATCTCAACTATGGTGAATGTTCCAACCCATAAACATGCTCCAGTGGGGAGGCTGGAGGATGCTAAGGCCCGGCCTGGTTGTGTGGAGCCTCCTGGCTCCTGGCCTAACTCATCCTATAACAGCTGAACGATCTTGGAGAAGTCATTTCTCCTTTCTGGCCCTCAGTTTCCTCAGCAATAAAATAGAAAGGTTGAATTAGATAAACTGGAAGTTCCCTTTTCAGCTCAAACTTTCTGTGATTCCAAGTGTTCCTTGAACTGACTTGCCAGGAACATAATCTACGTTACTGGGTCTCCACTCAGGGCCTGACTGATGAAATGGTCTGACAGCCATTGGACCCAAAAGGCCAGCTCCAAAATAAAAAGTTCAGTGTGGGAGCACTGCTGATTCAAGAGCCCAGAGGCTTCGAACCTGCTGAGTTCCCCTTCTCATTCCTGGAGTTCCCCAGTGACCGCCCAGATCCTGGCCTGTCTGTGGCAGAGCAGCAGACATGGCCCCCTAGTGCCCCCAGGCCAGGGAAGTGGTGTGAAGAACAGGCCTTTCCAGGAATGCAGAACTGAGAGAGATTCCCACCCCCATACTACCCCGTCCTCATGCCCAGGCGAAAGGGAGAAAAGCCAGGTGGCCCAGCAGTGCTATTTATAGTGTTCAAACACTGGAGGCAACCCAAATGCCCAGGCATCAGGGAATGCATAAACAAAGTATGGGTCTTTGGGACCTGGAATTCAGTGTAGCCATCAACAATGACAAGTATGTGGATTATGCATTGAAGTGTGAGATAGATAAAATAATGTCAAACAAAAAATTATGAGAATCAAATAGCACTTGCATACCATTTACAGTGATGCTAACATGTTTAGAAATTACATTGACAAGATTTGGAAAGAAATTAGTAGTATTGCAAACAGTCTGTGATTGATAATATGTGTATAACCGAGCAGCTGTTTAGCTCAGGAACTATGTTAAGTGCTTTGGGAGATGCAGAGGGGACTGTGGCCTGAGGCTTGCCCCAGAAAGACCTCACAGCATACTTGGGGATCCATCGCCAAACATAAGACTGTGAGGCGAGTTCTGACTGGAGGCTGCTTCCAGTTATTCTGCCTCAAGATTCCACTTGGAGAATAATAGTCTGGTTTGGGAGGGCTTCTTCCAAACAGGCTTCCCAGGCATCTGTGACTTTGGAAACACACAATAAAACAAAGCTCTGGGCCAGCTGGAGCCCCACTGCGGCTCAGGCCTCAGCCTGGGTTCAATGCCTTGGGCCTCTGAGGCTCCTGGGCCCATGTGACAGGCCTCAGGACCAGAGACTTGGACTGAACCCCCTTCAGGGGTGTCTTTTGGAGCTCCCCAGACTCCTTCTGGGGGCAGGTAGGCCTCCAGCTCTTTGCCCTCTGGCATTCCTGGCCCACCACCTTTGGAAATGGGGATGGAGATGGTGTCAGCTCTCTGCCCCTCACTGGCCAAGGGCTCTCTACTGTGAGCTCCAGAGGGCAAGGCTGGAAGGGCCCTGCTCCCAGGCCTTGGTTGCATAGTGCTTTACAAACCACTTTAACATTCAGGACAAAAAGCTTTTGTTATGTCTGTTTACTGATGAGAGACAGAAGCTCAGGGAGCCTCAGAGACTAACCCTGGAGCACAGCACTGGTCACTTCCTAGGGGCACACGGTGGATACAACTGAGCAGTTTCCCCAGAGCCCAGTGTTCACCCAGCCCATGGGACCAGGGAAGGAAGCGGCTTTGAACACTGACTGAGTGACCAGTGCTGGGCCCGAGGACATCCTGTTTAACTCAAGCTGGCGTCTCTTGACTCTAGAGCGCTCAGGGGTCCTTCGGGCGGGAAGATGAGGAGCCAGGCGTGCTGTGTCATAACTGCATCCCCCCTTGTTGGTAGTTAATTAGTTAATTACTATGCGAGAGGCAGAACCAGAGCAGAAATGCCAACGCGAGGCTGGAAATCCACTTAAACCATGAGTAACTCTCATTAACTCTGATAACAGGCCTACTCTGCCGGGAGCCCGGCGGGGAAGAAGCTGGGCCCCCAGGAGGCCCTAGATTCCCTGGGCAACCGAGCCCTGGAGCCCTGGCCAGCTCCCAGCCTGAGGGGGCATCCCCCACGGCCCCCACCCCACCAGAGTGGGGGTTGTGCTTCAGGAGGGTGCCTCGCCAGGGGAGGTGGTTTTACACACCTACTCTTCCCCAGCCTGGGCCTAAGGGAGACCCTGCTCGCACCTCGTTTCTCTCTGGGGGGATTTGCTGGCCTGTACTCCGGGCTTCTCCTGCCTCCGGGGTACTTCCTAACTGACTCTTCAGAGGCGAAATATTCCATCAGACTTCTTTAGAGGCGAAATATTCCAAACTTCTTTGGGCGACCAACAGAGCTGCTTACGGATTATAAAGAATTGGTAAAACTGAGTAAGAACTCAATTACTTCTCTTAGTATTTAAGAAATTGTTATCTTCAAGATAGAAATGTTCCCACTAGTGTTCTGAGACATGTCAGACCGCGGCCACCCCCGCCCCCTGCACATAGTCGAGGAGCAGAGGTCATCTCCCTGCCACATGGGCCACTGTCTCCCTCCACTCTGCCGCCTTCCCACTGCCCTAAGGGTAGGTGGCCATATCATTTATCATCCCACCCAGGTGGCTTTGAAGAGTGAAAGAAAAAGGTGTGATTCACCATTGCCCTGAGGCAACAGGCATAAACCATCCCCTCTCGTACAACAGGCCACCTTACTAGAGAAGGTAGTCCAATCCACTCCCTGTGGCACGTGGGTCCTTAGGACAGGCCCCTGCCGGCACTGCAGCCTCATCGTCCTGCCCTCTACCCTTCCGGCCCCAGAGTTCTGTTATTTCTGCCCACTCTCTCCCCCCTGCACCTTTGCATATGCTGTTCCCTCTGCCAGGAACTCTCCGGCCACCCCAACCCCTCACAGTTTATTCTAATTCAGCCTCTAGCTACCAGCTTAAACAACACTTCTCCAATCCTACACCAACCCTAGTCTGGGTGAGTTGCTCCTGCTGTGTGTCCATGTCCTCCTGACACCCCTAATCTCTGCACTTACTCCCTCTATTGCTGGTTCAGCGTCTCGGGCCTCCACTGGACAGTGGCTCTGTGAGCGCAGGTGACATGCCCCTCTTGACCATCGCTGTCTCCCCAGACAGAGTGTCTTCCCAAAGCAGAGGAGGTGCTTGTTGAATGAGCTCCTCATCAGAACTTGTGCCCAACAATATAAACTCCTTCTTACTGAGGTGCGGTATTCTCATTCAACAGGTGATAAAATCCCATCTAGCTTAAGCTAAGGCAATAACATTCTGATTATAGATTTCAAATGCCTATAGTCAGTTTGGAAATCCCCGTATAAGTGGTGGCAAATTCCACTTAACATTGTCCCTGGTCTGGGTGAAGGTCATGTCTGGAAAACCACTCCAATACTTTTGACATGGATGCACTTGAGTGTGGTTATCACTGCGTGACTCTCCAGTCCTTGGGATTCTAGGGGAACTAGTATCACACTGAGAACATTTTATTTTTTAAAATGCTGACCTTTTGTCTCAAGAATAACTACATTTGGTGCTATTTATAGTTTGCAAACTTTTAAGTGTACATTAACTTATCTGTCTTACAACAACCATCGAGAAATCAAGGCAAATCCTTTTACATATGGAGAGCCCAAGGCCCAGAAACGTTCAGGCCCTTGCTCAAGGTATCGCAGCCAGCACATGTCAGAGTCTGGAAGCCCAACTGGGTGGGCTGAGTCCAGAGCCAGAGCTCTCTCCACCTTTTCCTTGTCGGCACAGACAATGGAACCAGAGACCACATATATCCCAGCAGCAAAGGGATGGTGGCTGGATATTGACCATGAGATAAAATATTGCTCATTGGTCACCTTGTTATTTTTCTCTACTTGATTATAGCTCCTTAATGATAGGGAATGTATTCTTTTCCTATTTACATATTCATATATCCTTATCATAAACTAAGCTGCTAGAACATAAACTCAAAGAGGGCAAAGACTTGCCTCTTGTTCACAGTCACATTCTATGCACATGGTGGGTGCATTACAAATACTTATTGAAGGAAATTTTCATGTTGTGGGGGAAATGCTACAGAACTTTAGGCATAGCAGATGTTCAGTAAGTGCTTAAGAATCACAGAAACATAAGCACTGGCTCCTTCTCCAGGAGAGTGATTCTGTGAGGCAGATGTCCTGGGAAGAAGGTTGGCTACTGAGACCGATTAAGGAACCTAGATACTGGAGGACAGCTGTGCTCTCATCTGTACATTCCTTCTATTGAGAGAAAAGGTATTTATAGGAGCAAATGGCAGGAACACAAAGGAAGCAAAACTCAGGGCTCAGGCTAGGAATCATTTAAAATGCCATTTTCCAGAGCAGAAGAATTCATTTCATACCAAGATTCCAGCTCAAAATCATCCTCTTGTTATGAAAGTCAACTAGGAAAGAGATGGCAGGACTTTTTGTATTTGGAGTTGGGTGTGAGAGGGCAAACCAAGGCTGTGAACCAGGGATAAAAGGCTCGTTTACTGACTTGAGAGTCTGAAGACATAAGTGTCTGATCTGGGCCAGGCCTGCTGCTAGCTGAATTATTTGAGATACATCACTTCCCCTCTGTAAATCTCAGTGTCCTATAGTTATACCATCTTAGCCCATCTGGAGAGGGTACTGAGCTGGTAGCATTAGCATGGCACTTGTTTCCTAACAGCCTGTTTGGGGGAGGAGGGGAGAAAGAATAAGCCAAGCCATAAACACAACTGAAATGCCCTTCTGTCAACAGCATCTATTCCTGGGGTGTTACTCTTAAATACTAAACACTGGGCCTAGAAGAAAGAGAAAGCACGAGTCTTGTGGCAGCCAGCAAGCGTCCGTCCTGTGACCCGTGATCATCTACTGGCAAGGAAGAAGTCTTGGCCCTTGTGCCAGGGAAGCAGCCAGCTCGCTCAAGGGGATCTGAGCCTGGGCCAGGTGCTGTGAATCCTGCATCTCTTCTGACTCAGGGCCTATCTGTCCTGTGGACCCCAGATGTGGGTGAGGTAGACCTTGAAAACCATTCAGGGTCAGGAGTTGGTGGATTGTGACCCAGGAGGGAACCAGGGGCCTGGGAGCACCTCGTGAGGGGGTTCCTGAAAGAATGGAGCAGCACATTAGTGGAATCAGGTAGGCCTGCCAGAAGTGAGGCCTGGGATAGGGAGCGAAGAGAAGGTGGCTCACTGGAAAGTTCAGTGACACCATTCACCATTCCCCTCCTGCCCAGATACCACTCTGGGAAGTCAGACTTGGTTAATTAAATAACTAAAGTTAAAGGGACCTCAAAGAGCATCTAATCATATCCTTTCTTCTACAAAAGATGGAAAATGAGCACCCCAACATTAAGTTATGTGTCCAAGGACTTGCTGCCAGTCAAGGGCAGAGCTGTGGGGAGAAATGGCTCCCCAGACTGGTCTCGGGGCCCCTTCCTTTGCCCCAGTCAGACCTGACAGGATGTTGTGTAGCCGGTGCTGAAGGGAGCTGGAGGGCAGCCAAATCTAGAAGGACAAGAAAAAGCATATCAGAGGGTGTTGGATGAAGTCACAAACACACACATCAGCATCTTGGAGGATGACAAAAGACTGTGGAAAAAGACCAGGATTGGACAAGGAAGGGCAAACTCTTCAGTTCACTGTATATCAAGGGCAGTGTGAATACTGTCCAGGCCCCTGCTGTAGTACTCATTGTGACATAGTATGAATATTTGCTTATGCAGGGTTTCTCCCACTAGCCTATGAGTTCCTTGGGGGCAGGATCTATGTCTTTTTCATCTTTACATCCCTAGTACAATCTCTGACTCAGTAAATGGCTGATAAAGGAATGAATGCATGCATGAATGAATGAATGAGTGATGAATGAATGTCAGCAGGGCTTATGGGACAGGGCCTTTGGTGTGCCATCCTCAGCTCTGCATCTTACCAGCTATAAACCTAGGGCAAGGAACTGAAAAATAGGAATAATGACAGTACTCATTTCATAAGGCAGTATGAGGATTAAGTGAGATCAAGCATCTGAAGTACTCAATAAATATTAACTATTTTTATGGCTATTTTCAGGAGGCAGAGCCAAGAGGAATTTAAATTAGATGAGCTTGGAGAATGACATACAACTCAGTGAGAAGTTTAGGCTTAAGTACATTGTGCATCTCTCTTTCCATCATCATCCCTATTTTCCCCTGTCTCCATCACCATAATTTCTGGATTCCACCTGATCTTATTTAAGATCTTTATTTGAGGGTCAGGGTAACCTTGCCTGCCTCCATCCTATGCCGTCATATAAATCCTTGCTTTAGAGGATGACATAGACAATAAGCACGCTTTTATGATTCTGTAAATGGTGGCATTCCAGACTCCATGGCACCTGAAAGGAGCCGGTCATTTGGGGCCTTGGCCTTCTTGAGTCAAATCACACAGTGATGATGGCCAGCCACACCATGGGCCTGCTCCGAAGACCATTTTGAATAGTACAGCCCAGCGAAGGTCAGTCTCATGGTTCTGACCACCTATCCTCTGGAGAGGTCAGTCTGGAGAATCCTAATTAATACACAGGAAAGCATATGTCTCCTTTTGGCCAGGCATAGGGATAGGAAAGCAAACTACCAGGCAGAAAATAAGAAAGACACATTAGAACTATATCCTGGAGGTTCCTACATGCCAGGCTATAGGTTTTTAGCCTTTCTCCAGCATCTGATGGGGGAGTTGTTGACCATTTCTGGGCAGGGATGTAACCTGATCAAAACTCTGGTTCTCAGAGATGATTTGGCAGAAATGTTCAGGAGGGAATTAAGAACAGCAAGTCAAGAGCCACTAGTGGCAGAGGGCAAGTGAAGAGGAAGGGAAACCATTACAGGAGGCTCCCAGAAGACCTCCCCAGATATCTTATTGGCCAGAACAGGTCACATGGCCATGCCTGGCTGCAAAGGAGTCTTGGAAAGTAAGCACCTGTATTTTCAGTCTCTATCATGGTAAGTACATCTGCTGGCAGGGAGGGAGGGAGTGAGGAATGGCCATGGCTGAAGCAGCTAACAGTGCCTACTGCTTGGCCACAAAGACACTGAGCAACAGGACTCAGGAGATGAGAGCCAGGGCCATGGAGAGGAAGAGGAAAAGAACGAAAGGGGCTCTGTGGAGGTAGAATTGGCAGGACTGGGTAACCAATGAGATGAAAGGGATTAGGGAAAGGGAGAACTACAGACAACCCTAGGGTTTTGAGACTGGGTGACTAGGACACTGGTGATATGTGAGCAGAAATAGGGAAGTCAAAGGGATAAAGGGATCATGGAAGACACAGAGGAGATGAACTCTCCGGGGTCCTCTTGAGTTTTGAGGTACTTGTGGAACATTCAGATGGAGACATCCTGGTTGGAAACATGGAGCTTGGAGGGGCTCCAGAGAAACTCCCTATGTCACAATCCATCTGTTTAAGTGCTAAAGGGTTGCAAAGGGGAGGTTGGGTGGGGCCCATGAGAGGGCTTCCTGGAAGAAGTGAGTTGGAAATGCCATGGGCTCACAGGAGATAAACAGGTAGAGGGTCTCGTGGAATGAGAAATAGTATGTGCACAGCTGGAGAGGGACAGGGGGGAACTCTCTGCTTCTGGGGAGAATTAATCTGTTCAGAGATGAATACACACTGTGACTGATGAGGCTTGGCCCAGGTAGGAGGGGAAAGGTGGCTGCTTGAGAGCTTTAGACATAGAATGAGGAGCTTGAAACTCAAAAAGTAGGAGAAAGCCAGCGACTTTTCCAAAACTGGAGAGGATGATCAAGTGATGTCTGAGAAAAACCAATCTTGTGAGAACTCCCAGAGCCTATTACCTAATATAGGAAATTCCTCACTTCAGAGAAATTGAATCTTCTTGCATTATGTTACTCTTCAGAGTTTAAAATGGTTCTCATCTCTGCTATTATCTCCCTTTAGCGGAGTGATAGGAAGGTTCATCCCCATTGATTGCACACAAAGAAGCTGAGAGTCAAAGAAGGTAAAAATAACTTCCTTGATATATAAATGGTCAAATAAGCACATGAAAGGGTGCTGAAATCATAGTCATTTTGGAAATGCAAATGATAACCACAGGGAGAGACCACACCACTATGATGGCTAAAATTCAAAAGACTGACCACACCAAGTGATGGTGAAGATTCTGAGCAACTGTAACTCTTACATGTAGGTGATGAAGAATGAAATGGTACTGTCACTTTAGAGAAGTTTGGGCAGGATTTTGTTGTTTTGGTTTTTTTAAATATAAAGTTAGACATATGCTTACCATTTGACTAAAAAATTCTATGCCAAGGTGTTTACCTAAGAGAAATGAGAACATATAGCCACACAAAGACATATTCACATATATTCATCACACCTTTATTCACAATAGCTCCAAAATAGAAAAAACCCAAATGGCCATCAACAGGTGAACAGATAAAAATTCTTTGGCATACCCATACAATGAGATACCAGTCAGCATTAAGAAACTAGTGATACATAGTGATACATGACACCACATGGATAAATCTCAAAAACATGCTGAGAAAAAGGAGCCAGACACAAAAGAGAATATACTGTATGACATTTCAGAACCGGTAAAAACTAATTCACCATCAGAGAAAGTAGATAAGCAGTTTGTGGGGTGGTAAAGAAAGGAACCATGTGGGGTGATAGAAATGCTCCAGTTCTTGATTTCTTGAAGGGGTGGTATTTGCATGGGTGCATCTACATCTGTCAAAACTTATTGAACTGAACACTTGAAATGGGTGCCTTTTTTGGTATGTAAGTTCTATCACAACAAAATTGGATTAAAAAGAGAAAGCAATGTAACCTGCTTGCAGTTACCCAGCTTGTGAGTGGAAGAGTCAGTGCTGCCCCAGGCTGGCAGTGTGGGCTTTGAAGAGGGACGGGTGGGGGTGCAGAAGGCTGTATGCATCAGCATAGGTGAGCTGGCTGGGGTAAGAAAGAACCTTAGGGGCCAAATCAGCCACAGGAAAGCAGGAACAGAAAGCAACCAGAGACTAACAGCTTCAAGCAGTCAGTGGGCTGCAGAAGGGAGCAGGGGGAGAGGGAGGTGAGAGGTTACAGAGCAGTGACTAGCAAGTGGAGGCCTCTGCCAAAGAGGTCCATGGAGAGGATTAGACTTCAGCACCCTCCCCACCAACTGGGGCTGCCCAGTTTTCTCCAAGAGGAAAGACCAAGGTGCCTGTAAACTGGGTTTCTGTAACCAAACCCAAGGGACTGAGACAGAAGCATGATTTTCTCCCAGGGAGGGGGTGAGCCAGAAGTGCCTCCTCTCTGGTCTGGCCCATGCAGCCTTGAGTCATTAGGCCCACTTCTGGAGGGCAGCTGGTGCTGAGCTGTCTTCATTTTCTGCCCTGCATGGGAGGACATCATCCTAAAAACTAAGCTAGTCCAGTTTTGTCAAAAAGTAACACTAAGGCAGCTTTAAAGTCCTTTGTGCTTTTAGGTACCATAATTGTTACAGAGGAAGCAATGTGCCCTTCCCTAGTTAATATATACAGACAGGTCTTTTTTTCCATTGAAATTGGCTTTAAAAGTCCATTTCTACTTTGCTGCGCAAGTAGAGATGGATTCTAGGACTGGAAGGATGCAAGTAGCCTCTTGTGTCCCTATATTTCTCACACTTCTTAAAGTTAGCCAACTATTCGAAAAGACTGATCCCCTCAATTTTTTTCACTGAGCACCACACACAGACAGAAAAAAATACTTTGAATCATTTAACCCAGTTAGGCACACAGCCAAACTTCACGCAAATCTACTTTAAGGGTCTCTGTTCTTTTCCCCACAGTCCTTGCCTATTCCCATTACTGTCCCAGAAATTTAGCTCTGGCCTTCAACTTATAAACCCAACTCAAGCATGGAGTCAGCCAGCCCTGCCCGTCTTTGAAAGCAGATCAGTGATTACATACTGTAATCAGCATGCCCTTGAAGTATCACACCTACACACATGCCCACCAAGTAACCACCCACAAAACACATTTCTTTCTAGGCAAAAACATGTTTCTTCCTAGGCAGGATGTGGCAGACATTGTTGGTGCCTATTTGCTCATCGTTCCCCCAGACTTACCTGGCCAAAAAGAAATATGCCCAGGCCCAGGCAATGAATTGTGATTGGTCCAGGTCAGTTGTTCTGAGCCTTTAAAAAAAAAAAAAACTTATTTTTTTAGAGCAGTCTTAGGTTCAAAACAAAATTGAGGGGAAGGTATAGAGATTTCCCAGATACCCTCTGCCCACACATGTGTGGTCTCCCCCATTCTCAGAATCCCCTCCAGAGTGGTGCATATATTACCAAGAATGAGCCTCCACTGACACTTCCTTATCACCCCGAGTCTATAGTTTACATTAGGGGTTTACATTAGGACTCACTCTTGGTGCTGTACATTCTATGGCTTAGGACAAATGTGTAAAGACATGCATCCATCACTATAATACCATACAGAGTATTTATGATGCCCTAGAAACCCTCTGTGCTCTGCTATTCATCCTCCATCCCCTTCCCCTTGGCAATCTCTGGTCTTTTTACTGTCTCCCTAGTTTTGCCTTTTCCAGAATCATACAGTATGTATCCTTTTCAGATTGCCTTCTTTCACTTAGTAATGTGCAATAAAATTTCCTCCAGGCCGATTCATAGATTGAATGCTCATTTCTCTTTAGCATTAAATAGTATTCCATGGTCTGGATATACCACTGCTTATTTATCCATTCACTCACTGAAAGACACTGTTTGCTTCCAAGTTCTGACAATTATAAATAAATCTGTGATAAACATCATGTGCAGGTTGTTGTGCTGATTAACCTCTTAAAAAATTATTATCTTTATTCCCCTAGGAGCCTTTTTAGACCTTCTGTTCCTAATTGTCACCTCCCATGAAATTTTAATATGACAGATATTCAATATATGTTTATATACTGTATGCATATCTGAACTTTATACATAAAGAGTAAGATTCTTTTACCCCCAGAACCAGTTTTCACCCCCTTGATGGGGATATCATTCCACTGAGAATGCAGATCTTAGTCAACTAAGAATTGCTTTTGCCAATGATTGGTCTGGGTGAGCATCTGATCCAGATCTGGACAATGGAACTGAAGGGATCCTGTTCGGGAAAGACTTTTCTCCTGGTCCAAAGAGAGATGTGAAGAGAAATGACCTTTAGCCCCTATCCACTTCCAAATATGGTCCCTCAAATGAGGATTTGCCGCTTGGAACCATATCTGCCATTCTGTACCCAGGAGAGTGGTAGAAAGGACAGGGAAGCCCAGGCCCTGCTGAAATCACGGGGCTGCTAAACAGTCATAACCACCGCCTGCTTCCAGACATCTTGTTAAATTCTACAGTAACTGTCTATATGCTTTAAGCCACTGTCAGCAGGATATTCTGGGACACGCAGCCTAAAACCTCCTAACTGATAACGGAGTCTCTGTTGCTAAGAAAGAAGCTTTTTCTCTCAATAGCACATTTTTCGGCGAAGGCTTGAGCAAGAAGGGCGGAGGGAGGTTAGTTTGGTGGGATCACAGTGTTTGGACGTTAGTAAGGAATGTGGTTCAGGCGTCCCAGAAGAAGGGCACCAGGGGAAGCCGCACTGAAAGGTCAGCACTGAGGCAACGCGCGAGGCCTCCTCCAGGCCGGCGGCCCATAGGGAAGCGGCACTTGGCTGAATGCTCGTTTCTAATGATGTAAGTGGCAGATGAGGACAGCTGTTCTCAGCTGCAGTGTGTTTTCCTGAGAATGCTTTCTCACAAAGAAAAGTGCTCTTGTTTTCGTGCTCTGGGCTTCTTACTGTCAGTCAGCCCTGAGGCTGGGCACTTCCGTGTAGAAAACCCCATGCAGAACTCGAAATTCTCGTGACCCTGCTTCTCTCTGGCCCGTCAGTTGTCCAGTGTGGGGAGGACTGCACCCCCAGGAGTGGCGTGAGGTGTGACGACCAGGTGGCTTGTCTGCCACCAGCTTGTAGCTGGGTCTTCCACCACAAGCCCGGTCCCAGCCCTGAACGTGTGTGTGTAGCAGGTATTCCAAGATCCACAGAACAGCTGAAACAGACCTTTTACAGAATGAGATTGGACCCAGAGAGGTGAACAGAGGGAGTTAGGGTCCAGTCCAGCTACCTGCTTCCCAAGAGGTCAAAGATAACCCAAGTAATAGAGATGTTGGCAGTCCTGGAAGCAGAGCCCTCATCTCCTGACCCCCCTGCCCAGTGGCCTTTCCCAGCCTCCCCGGGGTGTAGTTTATCTGTCTTCCCCTTGTGCTGTGCTGAGATGAATTGAGCCGTCATTTACATCTGCTGTCATTCAGCTATTCACCTGTTTATAGGTTATCTTCCCAACTAATGGCAAGGTTCTCAAAAAAAGCTGGGATCTTCACGTGCCTATCTTGAGATCCCTCAGGGCACAGGTGGCGTCCTACATATGCACACTAGGCCCCTAGCCATCAGTCAACTTGATTTTTGAGCAGCTGATGTAGTGGAGAGACCAGAAGTAATGTCATGGGTCAATGAGCTGTTTGAGGAATTTTTGCATCTTGTTCTGTGTTCTTTCAGGTGATGGTCAGGCAGGCAAAGCCACAAGAGAACACAAAGGAAGGCTCAGGAAAAAACCAAGCTTACTATACTCAAAGGTCCGAGGGACAGGGGGATGGCGCTCCACGCAGGACCATACAGGAAAGACACCAGGGTGGCAGGAGGAAGAAGACAGGAGCGAGAAGGAGGTTCAGGCTGGAGCCTTTATTGGGGCTCTTGCAGGAGAGTCAAGGCGGGGCAGGGGGGACAGCTTAGCACTGACTAGTTCGAGTAAGTTCAGCAGGTTGTGGGCTATCGGGGTGGTCTCCAGCTGCCTGGTACCTGGCTGTGGGATGACTAAGGCAGAGAAGTATCGCCTTCTGGGGTGGATAGAGGAGGTGTGGCTCTGGGATGGTTAGTTTGTACATTAAGAAGTATGTTCCTGGCTGAGTCCTTTGCTGTCCCTAAGAATTGGCTAGCCCTGGGAAGAGCATTCTCTCTCCAGCCAGAAAGGTTTTTTAAGATGTCAAAACATAATAATATACAAAAAATATATATATATAAAATATTCATCTCCTTCTGGAAAGGCTACTCTTAAATCATCCCAAATCACGAAGTGGGAATGTCCACAATACCCCCAGAAACTGGGTCCCCTATCTCTTCTCCACTGATTGGAAATGATGGTGTGTATTTTTATAGATAAGTATCAGAATCATTTGATTCTAGGGTTAGAAAATCCTCTGCTTATTCTGACTTATATTCAAATATCCTTTTGTAAATACTTCCTTTGAAGCAATCTCCCATTTAGCCAAAAGAGAAGTTGAGGAAGAGGGAGGGTCCCAAGGTATTGCCTTGAATCCACGTTGAGAGCCCAGTCCCCACTGCTCCGGGACTGCCCCACAGAAACCCCCACCACCTCCCACCCCCACACTCCAGCGGGCTCTTCCCTGAGCAGCTCCTCCTCAGGCTCCTGTCTGCACGGCTGCTGTGATGGGCACTGAGCAAAGCAAGCTACATGCACGGTTTCTATTCTCCGGGCATTAACAATACAAAACAGGCCATAATGATGAGATGGAGTTAAGGGACATATCTGTAAACAATGAAAATATTAAAGACTACTGTGCAAGAGTTTGGTGTGCTGAGAAGATAGGAAGAGGGGGTGGCCCAAGCAATGGTAGCGTGGAAAGGGTGCTGGACCCACGTTCTGGCTCTGCCTTTAACTAAGGGGGCAGCTTAAGAAAATCTCTTCTATTTCATTTTTTCACCTTCAATTTCATGTGAAGGTTTATGTGATTGGATAAGGAGATCTAGAGGTTTATTTTTTAGTTATTCTATTCTCAGACTCTCTAAATTTGGAGAAAGGAATGGATAGCAATGAGGCAATAGCAATACTAGGAACAGCAACAATAATAATGGATAACATGGATTGAGCATCATGTATTGAGTCCATAGGGAACTCCAGCCCTGTCCTATGTGATTTACACTTTCTTTTAAACTCACAGTGACACTAAGAAGTAGGTAATGTGATCTGTCTCCATGTTCTAGAAGAGGAAGCGGAGACCCAGAAAAATAAAGCCCTCAAAGTGGTATATCTAAGCAGGGATAGAAGATTTGAGCCCAGATAGTCTGTCTATGCCGTTGGGAAGGCTGGCGCTGGTGTCCCAGCCTCTGTGGGGGAGTTGGGGTGCTCTTCCATGCAGCAGTCTCCCTGGGGAGTGGAAGACCGTGTCCTGGGTTCCCAAGGCTGGGGAACAGTCCAAGTGAGCCAGCAACAGCAGAAAGCAGTGGGGACCGGGAAGAGGGGGAGGCGGCGGCGGGCTGCTCTTCTGTTTAGGGCACACACATACCTTGCTGATTAGCAACGATGGGAAAGGAAACACACACTGAGAGCCTTTGACAGCTTAATGGGGTTTTAGAAAAATACACATCTATATTTTTAAACTTTTTTTTTTCCATTCGAACATTTTTAGCTTCAAGTTCTGGACTGAAATAGTAACCGTCTTAGATAACTTTTCATCCTTAGGCTCCCACGTTTGGAAAAGGTCTTGGCCCAGACTGGGGAAGAGAGAAAGAGACAGAGAGGAAGGGAGAGGGAGAGAACAAACTTAGCACGGCATGGAGAGTAAGTGTCGAATTGATGCTGCAGAGATGCATATGGATGGATGGGAGAAAGAAGGGATATTATGGGGAAAAAAGAAAACATGTTTATCCATGGGATTCTCCTGAGATTTAATAGTAGACCCTTGGAGAGATACCCCTAGCTACTTACCAATGGCCAAACTCAAGGTCCCAACTAAAGGACTGACAGTCCAGCAGGGTCTAGCCTCTTAGAAGAAGTTTAAGCCAAGCCTGGGGAAAGAAGGGTACTCTAAGTCAGTCCCCATCAACCAGCCCCATCTCCAGTCACTCCCCACATCTTCTGACTATTCTGGACCACTCACAACATTCCTAAACACACTGTGGCAGATTCCATAGTTTAGCTTGAGTAGCATCTATTCCAATACCCTTCTGCCTTGTCTTCTGGTACTACAAAGGGTGAAAGCGAAATACTGAAATTTTCACTCAGTCTTTACTTAAAGGGCCAGGTTGGCTGTACCATTCTGGTTGGTCCTAGAGGAAGGCTCCCCACCAACATCAATGAGCAAGTATTTGTCCCTCACTTCCCCCTTCTTCCTTCCTGGAACTCGGATGCAATGTTTAGAGATACAGCAACCATTTTGTGGTGAATAGGACAAAATCCTTGAGCTAAGGTTATCAGAACAGGAGTACAGATAGAGTTGGGTCCCCAGTGGCCTCATTAAACTGCCACATAGCCCTGGGCCTTCTCCCTCTAGTCTTGCAATTCCATGAGAAAAAAGAACCCCTTACTTGTTTAAGCCCCTGGTTTAGGGTTTTCTGTTATTCTCTGCCAAATACAATCTTAACTGACACATAGGTCATGTGTTTTAGGCCTCCAGACCTTTGTCCATGTGACTCCCCCTGCCTGAAGGGCCCTTCCCTGTCTTGTCTTCTGGTGCTACAGCTCTTATTTTCCATCCATCTCCAGTCTCTTAGACTCCCCCGAGCCCCTCCCTTCCTTCCAGCCTCTTCCCTTGCTCTCTTTTGTCTGCCCACATGACCTGCAGAAGCCATTTCTCTTCAGTGCCACTCCCCACCTCACCACATCCCACCCTGAATCTTTCATTTCTTACAATCTTGGGGTTCCATCTACTTTGACTAAAGAAATGCTCAGGTCCCCAGTCTTGAACAAACTTTGGTTTGCTCTTGCCTCCCCTTTGAGCTATCAGTTTTCTCTGTCCTTGCACTCTAACCACCATGCTTGTTTTTCTTTCTATTGGGAATATGGTGAAAAGCCGGACAAGTTTGAGCAGGTTGGGATTGCGTCTGCTTTCTACTACTTACTCCCTGTGTACCTTTGGGCACCCATCTCTGAACTGCTGGACCTTCACCTGTAATATGAGAATAAATATTTCCATTTTATAGAGCAGGAAGAACTGAGCATGGTGATATATGTGGAATCTAAAAAACAAAACAAACAAAAAAGAAATGTACTCATAAAAACAATGAACTGTTGGTTACCATAGGAGATGGAGAGGGATGGGTAAAATAGGTAAAGGGGAGGAAAAGGTACAAACTTCAAATTATAAAATAAATTAGTCACAGGAATGGAAGTACACCATAGAGAATATAACCAATAGTTTTGTAATATCTTATGTACTAACAGGGGGTAACTACATTTACTATGGTGAACATTTAGTAATGTATGGAATTATCAAATCACTGTATTGTACACCTGAAACCTCTATAATATTATATATCAACTATGTTCCTTTTTTTTTTTAAGTGCAAGGCACAGAAAATGTGCTGAATAAATATAAGTTCCTCTGCCATTCTGATGGTCTTCCTTCATTTCTTTCTTGATCACAATCTATACACTGGACAGTTTAAGAGACACAAAGTTGACTTAAGTATGACTTCCCTTCTTTCTTCACTTCTCCAAGTGACCTACCTACTCTAGGCTTTAATCCTTAGTAGAATTTTCACTTTGATTCTCAAAGATCTCATCCACTTTCACAACTTCAAGCTTCAACTCACAGTGAATCCGTCACTCCCAAATTTGCAAATTCAGAGCTGATTTTCTCCTAAATGTCATGTTGCAGCCCCAACTCCCTGGCAACCTCTTCCCCTGGGGGTCATACAGTAAGCAGTACTCTACTTTCTTCCAAAGCAGGAAACACTTGATAAACACATTTATCTATCCAATATCCCTGAAGGGTAGTAAGGAACAGGTGTGATGAATAGCACCACTTTCATTAAATAATGACAGCTATTAAGCCACAAGATGTTTTCTTTCTGTCCAAAATTGGTCTAAGTTGAAAAGGTGTTTGGTTGTGATACTGCATATGAGCCAGAGCAATGGAGTCTCTTGTCAGCACTGCAAACCTTGACTCCCATCAAAAAGGAAGACAGAAACTGAGAGATGAGCCTGCATTGATGGCTTTAGCACCTATTCAAGGGAATTCTAGGCTGCAACCTGCAGAAAACCCCAACCTTATGCACAGAGGGAATCCATTTATCCCTTCCCCTTGGGGTGAGCCTTAGGCCCCCTCAGTCCTCAGAAGTACCTCCCCCACATGTCCACTTAGATTTTTCCTAAATACCTAGTTTGCTCCAACCAGTGGCAATTATCTGTAGCAATAACCTGGCAGTCCCTTCAAAACACTTGGTGGAGGCTTTCTATGGAATGCCCCACCCCCTAGGATTTTCTGTCCTCTTGGAAGGCAGGATAGTGTGCCACCATTCAGGCCCGTGGCTCAGTTCCCTCGGATGACCCACTGCAGAAGGGCAGAGGGCAGAGGGAAGAGGGAAGAAAATAACTCATGAGAACTAAAGCAAAACCCCATTGGAACCACACATGGAAATGGCTCAGGGAAAAAGGGTCTGGGATGCATGGGCTATTAATAAAGCTGTGTGTGCTGCAGCCCTTCTTTCCCAGGGAGCAGACCAGGCCAGCTTGTGGCCAAGCATGTTCATTCTTGGGAAGGCCTCAGTTGACCAGATAAAATGTGTCCCAGGCCCGAATCACTTTGCGAGCCTGGCCCAACACACACAGGCACACGTGCTCATTCCTGCACATGCAACTTTTTGTCTATCAAGTGCACTGCCTTACATTTAACCCCTTGTTGGTCCCAATAAGGAAAGAAGTCATGAGAACAAATGGTAATGTAAGGGCTCAGGGACCCCTGAATACTCTGAGTTAGCTGGTGCATTTACCTCTATGACCCTAGGAAGACTAAACCACTGGGACTATAATCCCACCAGGAACAGACAGGCAGACATATATACTTGCTCACCAGTTGATGAAATCCCTAGAACTTTCATTCCCCAAAGTTGTCTGCTGCCTTGATCTTGAGTTACTTTGGTAACCAATGTATTTCTAATTTGCACACCTTGCTCACATTTCCACCCAGTTTCTCCTCTTCACCTCCCCCCAACCACTTCCTCCATGTCCTGTCCTGACAGTGGAGAACTGGGAAGGAATACTCCAGAATGGGCCGTGCCAAAAGAGCTAGCCTTTCCAGCTCACATCTTGGAAAACAGCATGTGAACCAATTAGCACCCTCAGCCATGAAGAAGCTCTGAGTCACAAACTCGTAACTGAGGTGCTGAGAGTCCAATGGACCCACACAGGGCCTTCTGGCCCAGACCCCTGCCTTCAGGTAGCAAGGGTGTTGAGCCCACTGCAGAGATGAGCCTACTGATGTGGCCAAAGCCTCCACCTGGGGCAGAGCTAAGTCTGTCTGTGCCTCTGCTGGATCTGCTTGCTTCCTGAAGGTGTCAGAGTCTTGGCTTTGTCCTGGCTCCTCACCTCCTGGTACCCACTGAACCAGCCTAGGGGCGACATAGAGGCACAGCACTCTCACCATCCCAACACCATTTAGCTTGGTCAAGGACCCTAGAGAAGGCTGCTGTCGATTTCATTCAGGAATAGCATGCTTTTATTAGCATAGGCAGTAGACGAAGATCCATCCAACCCTCCCCATGCATGTGGAGAGGCGGCGTGGCATAGTAGCAACAGAGCTCTACTCATCCATGCATCGGGGGGCACCCCTCATGTCCCATCACAACAGATAAAGGAACAGAAGCATCCTGGCCAGGTAGGCCATGGCCCCAGGGGGTGGGCAGGCCACAGTAGGAATGCACGTCTGGTAGGTGCCAGGAGCCCTGTATCCTTGTCTTGTTCAGTGCACACAAGTGTACCCTATGGGACGGGTGCTTTTTTGATCCTCATATTACAGGTGAGCTTCAAAGAGGTCAAGTCATTGCTGAAGGTCACCCAGGAGGAGGAACTAGGATTTGGGGTCCAGACTCTGACTTTAAAGCCCTTGCTCTTTAACCCCTGTGCCTGCTGAGTGCTGAGCTATACTGGAGAACTGAAGAACCCGTCACAGGGTCACGAGCCGCCAGCACTGGATGGATCCAACCCAGAGTCCTTACTCTGTGCGTGAGGCCCAGAGCCATTTCACACACTGGTGGCCAACCAGGGCCTACAACCTATGCCCCAGGCTTCAAAGTCTGCTCCTTCTGCAGCCCTCCACGTTACTCCCCAGTTCTGGCTACCAGTAGCTAGACTGCCACCATTCATCCATCCCACTGCCCCACGGTCCTTCCCAAGGCAAGAAAAGTAATTCTGAGGAGATGACACTCAGCAAGGTCCTGTGCACACCATCTTTCTGCTGGAGACTGGATGGATGATTCACTCACACCACAGGAATTCACAACAGTAATAATTTAATGAATGGGTGGCCATGGGGGATGGTAAAAACTCTAATCTTAAAGCTTTAAAGTTTCGATAGGTTTGCATCCATTGGGGCCAGCTGAGACCAAGGCTGATAGGGTGAACTAGCTTCAGGGTTCTTAACGTCATCAGACTTCATGCCTTCCTTTGTAACAAATATTTTACCACAGCCCTTATATTATCTTGAAATGAAATTCATAGAAACATAAACTACCTACACACATAATCTCAAAAATTCAATCTAATGGCTTAATGATAACACAAAAGGAAAAGTAAAAAGATATATATATATGTGTGTGTGTGTGTGTGTGTGTGTGTTCAATTATGCATTCTATATGTAAATACCCAACACCATTACACTAAAAGACTATGAGAAAGGTGTGGATACTCTATGTAGATTCTCCAGGAAGCAGCAGTTACCCATGTGAACTGATATCCAGTGTCGTCTTCTTGGCGACTCTAATACCACAAGCAGAGTCGACATCAACGATTCGATTGTCCAAAGTAGCAAACACCTCTTAGCAAAGTGCTGGTTGAAATCAAGTGCAATTTTGCCTCAATGTTCACAGAAGTAGTATTTCTGTAATATTCAATACAGATTAAAACCAGACAAAAATGCTCTGTGTTTTTATGTAATAAGGAGTTACAGGCTCCAGGTTCAAAAGACTATAACCAGGGTTTTCAATACATGAGTGTCTGGAGAAACAATGGAAAGACAGGTGGGGTAGAGGACGGTTCTTTATTGTATGGGACTGTCCCATGCATTGCAGGGTATTAGCATCCGTGCACCTCACCCACAAACAAAAGTGCTCCACAACTTTACGAAAGACTTTTGGGGGTAGTATTGCCCCTTTGAGAACCACTGGATTAAATAACCTTCCAGTTCCCCCCCTTCCAGCTTCTGTATCATCAAACACCAGTGGAGAATCCATGAGATACAGGTCTTTGGGCTGGGCAATGGGGCCATTTGAGGCTGGAGGAGGTGGGTTCAGCAAAGGATAAAATACCGTCTCTGCCCTACAGTGTGGAAGGGATGGGGGAGAAGGAGAAATAAACTAAGAAAATGAATCATGTAGGTCCCACCTGACTCTGAACATCCTGAGGTCAGGACCTGTGAGTCTTACTCACCCTTTTAACCTGGCACAGGTCCTGGACCAGAGTGGGCTCCATAAATTCTTGTTGCATCTTAGATGAAGAAAATGCAGTGGGCTGGAGGCCACAGAGGATGTAGCTCTGTTTGTATCATGTTGCAGAAATGCACAGTGAAAAGTGCCTTTTTTTGAAAAACATTCTCTCATGGTAACTATTGACCAGGAACACAGTACAGCCTAAGTATCAAGAGTGAAAGGGGAGCCACAAATCACCTGTGTGACTGGAAAAGCCAGTGAGTTAAGGAGATCAGGAAGGTGGCCTAAGACACCCCTCTTCCCAAACACACATTCGAGGAAGCCTCCTTGATCCCCCAGGAGGCACACTCCTGGGTTTGGGCTGTCCTCTGTGGCAGCTCTCCTCCCGCCCTTTACAGACTGAGGGCAAAGCCACTCCTATTCCAGCCAAGAAGCCCCTTCCATGCCTCCCAAAGGGCAGCAACCAATTCCAGGCTGGACCAGCCTTGCACTTTCCAGGTAGAGGCTGTTGTGGCCAGATCCCGGAGGAAGTCCTGCTCGTATCATCTGCTAAATGGAGGAATCCATGCCCTGGGTACTGCCAAGCAGGGGAGAAAATGTACGTTTGGAAATATTTTTACCTTTTTTTTTTAAAGCATCGGAGTAGTCATTAGGGGAAGTAATCAGAGCTCTTTGCACATTCACACATTCCTTCGTGATTTAGTTCTTGTCTTATTTTGAACTACATATGTGAGGGGGATGAGGTGCTTCAAGTGAAGTATCCTGCAGCGGTTAATGGTTCAATCTTTGGAGACAGACTGGCTGCCTCTTATTAACCATGTGACCTTGGGCAATTTATTGCTTTTTTGTGGTTCAGTTTCCCTATCTGTAAAATGGGATGATGATTATAGTACTTTCCTCATAAAATTGTTAAGAGGATTAAAAGGAGTTAAGATGCAAATAGCATATAGAACAGTGCTAATGATGTAAGTAGTATGTATTTGCTATTAGTAGGAGTATTATTGTCACTGAAGATCTTATCCTGGCCCCAAGAGAGAAGTTGGGAACAAAAGCATGGCCATACGCTCCCAGAGCTGCAACAGAGTCAACATTGAGTTTCTGAATTCTATGTTAGGAGAGCTGAGAAGAGAAAATAAGCCGGTTTATGGGTGGGAGGAGTTTCCAGGACCCATTCCCCCTCTTTCTGGAAGGACTTGATCTTGGACACTGAAGGTATGAAAATGGTGTGTAGTTTAAGAAAAGTGACTGAAGGAATCCCAGTCCTGGGAAGGTAGGTCAGAGGTGGCTAGGAGTTGCTGGAGGTGTAAGGAAGGTGCTTGGACACCTTGATTGGGCTGCCTGAGGCTGGCACCCCATAAGTCTGTGAGTGTCTGTGTGTGCATGTGTGTGCATGTGTAAGCATGTGTGTGAGTGCACCCATGGGCCTGTCAAAGGGCTCCTGAGGTGATAGGCTGCAGTAACGGAAGCCATTAAGCAGACTGTCCCTTTGGTTTTAAAGAATGGACATTAACCTTGGGCCCACCCAGACTGGGAAGACTAACTTCATGGTTCTATTTACAATTCCCTGGAGAACTGGATCATTTAGTCAACAAGTCAGGAGACCCAGCCTCCCACCCGGCACCACACAGAGAACTAAGATGTTGATAAGTATTGAGATTCTACCCTAAACTAAGCCCCATTCTGGGCACATTATAACTCATTCAATCTTCATAATGGTCTTATAAAGTAGCTTTCACTATTTTTATCATTATACAGGAGGAAATTGAGGCACAGTCATTTAATAATTTGCCCAAATATACATGGCTGGTGACAGAGCTGGAATCTGGGCTCAGGAAGTCTGGCTCTAAAGCCCAGAGTTCATGGTCTCAACCCCCAGTCTGCGCTGCTTGGCTCTGACCCTCCAGGCACTTGTGAGGTGGTGGTGGGGAGGGGTCAACAGTTAACTAGGAAACTCAAAGAAGAGGCCCAGTCAAGGCCCAACAATGAAGCAGAAGGCCTCAAAGGAAAACAATCAGTTTCACATGCATGTCTCTTCTCTTTGCATCTCCAACAGAGGATGCTCTCATTTGCTACAGCTTCTTCTGGATTCCTGCCCAATCTAGGGTTTTACCTTTTGCCATTTCCTGCTGGAGGAAAAGGGGGACAATATAATGATCACCTCCACTGCAAAGAGGACTCTCCCACCCACAGATTCCATGGCAACAGCTCTGGTCCTTTTGCTGTGTTGTGGCTGAGCAGGAAGGAGGGAAAGACCCAAGCACTGGTGTGGCTGCTTTTTTAAGTTCAGGCATGTGTTTTCTAGAACTGGCTATGATAAACAAGTGTGGAGTCACATGTCCCTTTCACCGTCTGTGGCAAAGAACATGCCATCATGTTTGGTGAGTACAGTATGGACTCATCCTATCTGCCACTATGTTTGCTCTTGGGACCTGAGCTTAGCAAAGGGATAAAGCATGAGAGAGGAGTGCCAGGAACTAGCCTCAAAAAGCCACACCTGAAATACAGTGGGTCTGTCCCTGAGGGCATGAATTCTCAGTCTTCAATAAGATCACCAGCATAGTCGCCATCAAGGAAAATTGCTGTGGTGGCCTTTGGGTTCTGTTGGCTTTTGATTCCAAACCACCTCTCCCAAGCCCCCTGAGACTTCAGAAGACCCCATTTGCTTTCTAGTTTTCCACTCCGCTCAGACACACCACTCCAAATGTGTTAGTGAGAGTTTTGGTTGCAAGCAACAGAAACCAGGTCTGGTTAACATAGTAAGGAAAGTCATTTATTGGAAGGTAGTAGGTTACTCACAGAATCAACAGGAAAGCTGAACAAGAGGCCAGAGGCAGGAATCAAGCACGGCAAAGGCTCAGCCCAGTCCATGGTAGGTGACGTGCCACAGTCACCAGGGCCCCTGGACCTGTGCTGCCCTGCTGCAGGCAAGCCCCTGCACACTTAGCAATGCCCGACTCTTAGCTTCAATACCACTGCCCCAAATAATGCCTCACCAACCCCTAAGCCTTTGAGATTCCACGTCCCAGGTAGGCACTTGCCATTGGCTGCACTTGAGTCCTTGCTAATACCCTAGATGTTAGGGGAGAGAAAATCTGTCTCCCTAACTCAGCCTCCACAGTTGGAAGGGCCTTGCTGCTCATCTGTTTTTCTATTAAAGAAAAAGGATCTGGAGGAGGCAAAATATGGGGAAATCTGCCTTACTGCAGAGTCCCCTAAAGGGGAGACATATTATCTCTGCTGGGTGGAGAAGGGTAGCCCAAGCCCTCCTGTCATTTCTCTACCAATAAGCAAATAGATGTCCATTTTAGCTATGCTACATCAAGTATAGTCTTGATCATTTGTGGCCAAAAGTATCCTGACTCTTACTTCCACTTCCCTACCTGTGGTCTCAACCCTGGACGGCATAGCCCCCCTTGGGATGTTTGGAAATGTGTGGAGTGTTTATTTGATATTTAATGAATGTTACTAAAGATACTGAGCATCCCGAAAGGTGTGGCACAGACAAACACAGGGAGAATTGCCCTTACCAAGTGCCAGCAGTGCCCTGGTGGGAGCCCGTGACCAGGGGCGCCAATCAACCTCTTCCATGCAGTCCTCCCACTGAGGCTGGCTGCGGCTCCCTTATTCTTCACACCATGCGAAGCCACGCCCTGTCCATCTCAGTTGGCATAGGCACACATTTGCCCTCCCAGACTGCAGACCGATTCTTTTCTTATAGCTAAGGAAACCAAGAAGAGGAGAGAAAGCATAATTTACCCAAGGTCACGCAGCTGGGTCTGGATCGGTTCTCTGGCCCCAGCCGAGGGCTCTTTTCACAACACTGCTGCCTGAGTGCTTTCATCAAAGCGGCCTTGGAAAGTCCAGATTTGCTTTGAAGTCTATCCAAAAACCTCCCTGAGGGCTTCCTGGTAATGGTTCGGGGCTCAAGGCGGGGCCCTGCCTGCCAGCGTGCCACCTGCAGACACCGCCGGGGAGGGCAAGAGAGGCTGTCTGCGGAAGGGGCTGAACCTCATGGGCAGAGCTGGCGCCCAGCAAAAGGAATAAACAGCCGGAGAGCTGGAGTCTCACCCAGGGGATGGGAGGGAGGAGGGGCGTCTGCAGAGCCTCGGAGCAGTTGCTTCAACCAGATAATCACACAGGAACTAATTAGCACCCTCCTTCCGAGCACAGCCCTCTGGGGGCAGGAGGATGCTCAATGGAGAAGAGAAACCCATTAATTATTTTATCAGGAAGCACTGATAAGCACCCAAAAAAGGCATTGCTCTAAGGCTCCCAGCTAATTAAAGAGAACTTCAGGGTGAAGGATGTGTGTCTTACCCCCGGAGAGCAGAGCGCTCACTTTGATCCTGAACCTCAGCCCTACAGCCCCAGACTGAGAGCAACCCGGGACTTGTGGCCCCAGTGAGACTCTGCCCGTGCCTTTCACCAACCCCAAGCCTGGCATCCCTGGGAGTCAGGGAGTCTGCCGGCCACACTACCAGCTCAGTCCAACTGGGGGCCGAGGAGTCCTGAGGGCGGCCATCTGCTCCTTTTCCCGACTCCACACATACAGCACGGCTGGGACTTGATATGGTGTGTGTGCCTTCCCATTGTGTTGGGGAGGAAACCGAGGCTCAGAAAACATACCGTGTCTGTTCAGGGACCTCTCGGGGACAGAGAGGCACAAACCCGATGGCACTCAGGTCTCCAGTTGGAAATCCCGTGTTATTGTCACCAGGCTGTATTATTCTGCAAGATCTGGAGGCATCAGCTTCCAGTCAGGCAGACCTGGGTTCCAGGCCTGGGCTCCTTCCTTCCTCAGCTCCTGGGACAAATTCCTTCATTTCTCTGAGACTTGGTTTCCTGTCAATGAAGTGGTGCTCACAATACCTACTGAAATGATTTTAAGGAGAAGCGTATGTCACAAGATGACACGTGTACATCACCTAGAACAGGCTCGTGCCCATTATTTTAAGTCTCTGATGCTTTGGTTTTCAAACTGGTTTTTAAGTGCAGGTTTTTTAGTTCAAATATAATCTTACAAAGATTCCCAGTTTCTCCCAGTATTTAGCAAATAGCTAAAAGTGAGACTTCTCTGGAGGTAGGTAGTCGGTAGGGATCCCAAGGGCTTCTGAATAAATGTCCCACATTAAAACATATAAAGTCCTTTCATCCCACAGAGGACATCAATAACCCACCATCAATGGCCCATGCATTGGAGATTTTCTCCCAGAAGGACGGATTTACACAAGCCCCTCTTGCCTGTTCGCAGATAGTTACTTGGCTTGGAGAAATGTGTATGTGTGTGGGGGCAGGGGAGGGACCAGAGGAGGGGGGAGGCCAGCATATAATCCACATAAACGGGATCAGACCCATGACCTTGGCATCCATCACTATACTCTAATCCCCCAGGTTAGGCAGCTAGTTGTCCACTAAGGCAATAGTAACATTTTGTGTAGACACATTTGTTTCAGGCCTTCTGGGAAAGTTAAAATCACAATAATAATAGCATTGTTACACTGGATAATTATAAAATGGCCTAGAGAGGGTGAAATGCCTTTCCTAAGGACATATCCAAGGACAAAGCAGGGCAGGGAAACATTGAAGCCTGAATCCCAAAAGGTAAAATATTATGAGAACACAGTCTGATTCCTCAGCAGACATGCAGAAGAGAGAGCATCGTCTGCACAGCACCTGAACAGCAGGAGGTGCCCCACCAGGAGTTAGATGCTTGTTCATTTGTTTACTCAATGTGGCACAGAATCACTGGCCATACTGATCTTCTGGGAGGTGGGGACAGAGAATATGGGAAAGGGGCATTTGTTGTAGATTCTTCCCCCTGTGAATTTATTTGTAATTGTTACGGAGGCCATCGTAGCCCATGGAGATTTGCACCCTTGCCTGCCCTCTCCTCTGCCAAGTTGGCTGCTCAAAATTCAACTCACATCAATTGAACGTCCACATGTTTACCGTGCATCTGGTACTTGCTAGGCACACTTCAGGTGTTACTCCATTTAATCCTCAAAACTGCCCAGCCATTCAGAGAGTCTTGTTCTGATTTATGGATTTGAAACAGGCTCAAGGAGATTTGGAGCCTAAGCCGGGGCTTCACAGCTCTTGGGGGGCCAGGATTGGAGCCGAGGTACATCTAAGCCCAGCGCTCTCTCAAGCCTTCTTCCCAAAAGCTTTCCAGAGAAGCCCTACCTGTGCCCAGCCGTTCTAAATACTGGCCATAAAAAACAGCCTAGAAGCACAGAATAGCCTAGAATTGTCAGCCTAGAGGGACCTAATGAGAACATAGGAAGTCTTGAGTTCTAGTTGGTTTTAATTTTAACCAGCTACCTCCCCTCTCTCGGTCTTGGTCTCATCTGTAAAGCAGAGGGAGTGGCTCTCTAAGCCACTTCCTGCTCTGTCTCCTCCACTGCATGACTGCCTGTGCAGATCCGAAGCCAGTGGTGTTTGGTGCTGAGTCTCAGTCTGATGTGTTGACATGTCCATGGGCTCATCCAACCAGTGCTCAGCCTGTCCCCAAGGAGGGATGCCAGGTCTGCTTCCTCCATTCCCCCACCCCTACCTGCACCCCCGAGCTGTTGCTGCTGCCTGAAGCTGGGAGGAGGCTGTCCAACCTGTGCTCTGGGCAAGTTAGGAGGGAATCAGGACCCTGGGAGGTGGCATAGCCCCCTGGTGGCTGTGAAGGAGGCAACTGCAAGGGCCTCAGCTGAGGACTTCCTCTGGGCAGCCCTCTGGACTAGGTGCTCCCCAGCAAAGTAACCTGTGGACTGCTTTCATAAAAAGGTACATGCATACTACCCTGGGCTCATTTTAAATTTTCTAATGTGAGTATTGTGGAAATTGTAGAGTTGTTAAAACAAAAATCAAACACACAGGAAAGCGGTGTCAGAACTCCCCAGATGGGTGAGCGTTGTTAGAAACTAGTACCACTGCTCAGACTCAACACTCAGCTATTCCCAGGAAGCATCGCCTGCCTGGCTTGCTTTTCTCTGCAGTAGCAGAATTGCTAGATTGGTGTACATGTTACTGGCTGAGATGCTGTTTGTCCCAGGATCGTGTCTTGGAGGGGACAAGGAATGAAGCCAGCAGATAAGAGTATGGAGCAACCAGCAAAGTTTTAATAAGGAGTGAAAAGGAAAGAAAAATACTTCCACTAATTGGGAAGGGCTCCAAAGTAGAGTGTCCTCAGGGCTGCCACAGGCTCTTCCAGGTTTTATAAGCATGGAAAAATTTATATGATTGGGGGCTTGTTGCTCGGGTCAAGCTGGGTTCAAAAAAAACAACTCCCTCATTTTTCAGGCTGATTTTCCAGGTGTCCAGGGTGTGGATTCTTATTTACGGAAGCCTCCACTCTAGGTCCCTCCTGACTGCAACTTACTGGAGCCCTGAAACCTACAGGGGCCTTGAACTCTATCTGCCTGCACCCACTAACACCGGCCTCGTACAGACCGGGGTGGTAAGTGAGGGAGCTATTTCTTCGGAGGCAGCTGAGCCTTCTCTCACAGGGGTCAGTGTGAAGTCCTCCTTTTAGTTCTCTTCATTTCCTCCCAATGATAAGGAGCACTCAGTGAAGTCTCCAGGCCAAGCGCTCTTCTGGCCTCCAAACTAAGCAAGGAAAATTGTAGGACATTTTCACAGAGCTGTGGAGGGAAAAGCAAACAGGAGATGAAAGTCAGTGCGCTCACAGTTAGGGTTGGTGGACCTCGAGAAAGTACGACAGAACATACAGGCTGACCAGCTCCAAGCCATAGTGACCCCCCTAGGACAAGGACCCAGGAAGCACCACACCCCTGATAGAACTGGTCCCCAAGGCCAGTAAGGCCAGATCAGAATGTTATTAGGTGAAGCCCTGGCAACCCGAAAGGAGCCAGGTTGAACACAACCTGGAAGGAGACAAGCTGCCCCATATCTTTAATTCCAAGCGGCCAGTAATTGCAAGACCTATCATAATTTAATAACGTATTTAGAAGGAAAACCCTACCCCATCAAATGTACATTCTGATAATAATACACATCCTATTTTACGTTAAATAGTGAAGAACGTATTCCCTGAGAATCCAAGGTCCTGACTGAGAGCCTATTTCATAGCATCATTTCTTTTAACCTCATTTGGTTTTAATGAAAATCCTCTGTGGAAACCCATAGGTTTAGTAACTTACATAGGGTTACCTGACCCGAGCAAGCAGCAAAGCTGAGTTTCAAATTAGAACTCAGCTGTCCTCTAAGTGGGAGATGCAGGACATTCCAGAGGGTAATTAGGCAAATTAGTAATTAGAAAACCCTTTCCAGATCCTCAACCTCCCTCTTCCCTGAAATAGAGCTGCCTGGGAACAAGACTGGGTTCACGCCTAGGGCTCTCCCCACCTTACAGCAGGGGCTGCACAAAGGGAGCAGTTCCCCAGACGGTTCCATATGCGGGCCCTGCTGTGCTCCTGTACCGTGGGGGAGTAATAACAATTTTCACGTAATGACTTTGTTCTTCTTTTCTCCTACTTTCATCAAAGATCACGTACTCGAGGGAGAGCAAAGAGAAGTACTGAATGCTTAAAATGGCTCTCTCCATTTATTTAAATGTGATCGATAAAATACTTTGAAGCATAAAAAATAATACATTGGAATAAAAATCTGGAGGAAGTGGGAATAGTAACACAAGTTCAAGGAGATAAAAGGCTGTAAAGTTTCTGAATGTTAAATGAGCTTCTTCCTACTTCTTTAAATGGATCAGAGTGGGTATCAAATCATAGAAGGTATATTTCACTGGGTAAATTTAAAAGTGTGGTGTAACAGTTAGTTATAAATGTCAGTATTTACAGTATGCCAGAAGTCACACTCTTTGCAGCTATTTACACGAACAATTTTTAGACTTTATTTTTTAAATGTGCTTAAGGCAGGGAATGAATAGTTTTAGGAAATTATGTTAGGGGTATATACACAGGCAAACAAAGCTGAAGGCTGCTTCCCTGCCTGTCTCATGAAATTTTGTGCTTTTTTTCCACTTCTCTAAACTGCCCCTGGGACTGTATAGATACTGGAGTAATAATGACATCAAAGACAACAAAGACTGGGGAATGGGGGAAATGGGGAGATGTTGGTACATTTTTTAGTTACGAGTAAGTTCTGAGGATCTAAAGTACAGATGGTGACGATAGTTTTAATAATATGGTATTGTATACTTGAAATTTCCTGAGAGTAGATCTTAAATGCTCTCACTACAAAAAAAAAATGGTTTAAAAAAAAGGTAATGAAGAAATAAGTAGCTTTTCCTTCTGAACTCTAGGAAGTAGGTGGGAAACTAATCTGTATTGATGGAGTACCCATCACGGGCCTGGCCCTTTTAGGGGCATTGCATCCATGGGTCTTTATGGTGCATGGTGGACACTATCATCCCCATTTTGCAGATGAGCAGTCAGAGATTCGGAGTGGTAAATGTGCTGTTATTGGGACGGACAGCTGCCTTATGCCTTACAGCTGGTAAGCACCAGAGCTAGGATTCAGCCCAGCTCTGTCATTATCCAAAGCCAGGGCTTCTCCATTACACCAAGCTGCCTGCAGAAACCAGAGAAGTATTTAGGCCCACATCGGTTATTTTCTTTTTCTGATCACAAGGTCCTAGACCAAAAATACCTGCCCAGCTTTTTACTCACAGAATTCCCCAAGGTCAGGGTCATGGCTGCCCTCTAGCAGTGGGGCAGAAGGCTGGGGTTTCTGCTGGCTGGCATCCCAGAAAGCGTGGCTGAGTCCTTCTTGCCTCCTCTCACTTCCTCCTCTGTCCCTCCGCAGTGAGCCTGTCCCAGACTCCCACTCCTCCGGAGCCACAGTGATCAAAAGAGGGGAGGAAAACAGTACAAGCCAGAACCCCGCAGACTTGCAGCTGAATGGGGATTTTGGTCGGATGTTGAGTTTACCTGGAATGCCCTGGTGCTATTTTGGGAAGACACGCATCCTATGGAAACAATGAAGCAGCAAAAAAAAAAAAAAAAACAGCTAAAGCAAAATCTAGGGCTCAGTTCCTGCCAAAGCAGCCCTGCTTAGCCTGAGCAGCCCTGGAAGCCTAAGTCAGACATAGGAAAGGGGAGGCTGCAGGGCCCTGTGTGACCAGCTTGGAAGGTGTGCTGTGGGAAAAGGGTCCCCTTGAAGTTCCCAACAAGTCAGTGACAGGATGGGAAGATCCTGGGAACAGCCTGCAGGTGAGAGGGGAGCATACCCTGACCTGAGTCGATTCTGCTCCATCATTTACCCACAAGTGGCCGTAGGCGAGTGGGTGGGCTCATCTAGAAGACAGCTGGACTCGTAGTTGCCTCAGGGTTTCTGTGAGAGGGAGAGTTAAACTCCAGAAACATATGTAACATGTTATTAGTAGAACACCAACAAATACTGGCTATTCCTGCTCAAGCTCCAAGGGGACTTAGTTAGGTGTGACCCTTGGGCAACACAGGTGGTTGCGCGCCAACCCGGGCACAGACGAAAACCACATACAACTTTTGACTGCCCTAAAACTTAATTGTAATAGCCTTGTTGACCAGAAGCCTTACTGATAACATGAACAGTCAATTAACACATTTTGTATGTTATATGTACTCTATACTGTGTTCTTACAATAAAACTAGACAAAAATGTTTTTTCACATTGTTGCACATCTCCAAAAAATTTTTCCAAAACTCTGAAAAATGTCTACATATACTTGGACCCATGAGTTCCAACTCGTGTTGCTCAAGGGTCAACTGTGTTATATAAACAGTGATGGTCCTTCCTAAAATGTCTCAGAGGTACAGGGAACATGTACCCTGCATGCAGCTTCTGTAGGAACCGAGAGAAGAAGCATTTTCCAAATTATTCTCTTGTCTTCCAGAGTTCGGGGAAGCTCCTTTCTGAACGGGGTCTGAGCCCGCACGTGACTGGAGCAAACAGGAATAACTGTGACGTACATGAAGGGTTTAGCTATGCTGCCATTTATTTCAGGTGAAAATTTTTCAATTGCTGCTTATGTTATCATCTTTTTGCCAAAGGGCCAGAGAGAAGGAGTAAAAAGAGGGAAGCAACTTTTAAATGAGATCAGGGACTGAAATGGAAGTACTGGTGAGGACGTGGAGAAATCAGAATTGTCACACACTGCTGGTGGGAATGTGAAATGCTGCAGCCACTTTGGAAAACAGCTCATCTGTTCCTCAAAATGTTAACATGTGACCTGGCAATTCCACTCCTGCTCATCTATGCAAGAGAAGTAAAAATGTATGCTCACATAAAAACTTTTCTATGAATGTCCATAGCAGCATTATTCCTTATAATTAAAAAGTGGGAACAACCCAAATGTTCATCAACTGATGAACACATAAACATAAGTGGTATATCCATACAATGGAATATTATTCAACAAAGAAAAGGAATGAAGTACCAATGCAAGCTACAATGCAGATGAACCTTGAAAACATGTTAGTGAAAGAAGCTAGATACAAAAGGCTGGCCACATATGAGGGGGTTCCATTGATATCAAATGTCTAGAATAAGCAAATCCCTATAGACAGAAAGTAGATTATTGGTTTCCAGGGACTCAGGGGAAAGTAAAATGGGGAGTGACTGCTAATCGGTATGGGGTTTCTTTCTGGGTTTATGTCTTGGACTTATACAGTGGTGGTGGCTGCATAACTCTGAATAGTCTAAAAACTGTTGAACTGCACACTTTAAAAGGATGCATTTGATAGTAAAAAAAATTATATAATCAAGTCATTGAGAGAGAGAGAGAGGGATTAGGAAATTTCAAGTCCAGGATGTGAAACGGAATAGAATTTTATTTAAAGGAACAGAAGAAATAAAAGATAGTTTGCATTGGTAACAATTCTAGATTGCAGGGACAGTTATTTGAAAACAAAATTAGGATCAGTCACTGGGGAGAATTTGTTTACGAGAAAATCTGGCAAAGAGAAAAAAAGAAATTGCACAGAGGCAGGAAGAATGAACAGAGAGGCCTCCGCCTCCTCCTCCTGTATAACCTGTGCATTGTTTGCTTGTGGTTTGAATCAGCCTGGCTGCTTAAAACAACAGAAACATACTCTCTCACAGTTCTAGAGATTCTAAGTCCAAAATCAGGGCCAAGCACTCTCTGAAGGCTTTAGAAGAGATTTCCTTGCCTCTTCCAGCTTCTGATGGCTCCTGCCATCCCTTGGCTTGTGGTGGTATAACTCACTAACTTGTCTGTTTTTCTTCACATAGTCTTCCTCTCCTTTCTTTTACAAGGACACTGTCATTGGGTTTAGGGCTCACTCTTGAAGTCCTTAAATCTACAAAGACCCTATTTCCTACATTCATAGGTACCAGGAGCTAGGACTTGGCTGTATCTTTTGAGGGACTCAAGTCAACCCACTATACTTGGCCCAGGGCTACTATAAAATTCTGACTTTTAGCTTTGTGGCTTTAAAAATGCTAGAAAGGCAGGTTACAGAGAAAGTAAAGGGAAGGATTACAAGACCAAGGGTCAAAGCAGTGGGAAAACTATGAACAGTGGAGGGCAGGAAAGTCTTCTGTCCGAAGTAACTTGTTCCCATCCTGCCCCCCTTCTCACTCCTTCCCTCTCTGCAGAATCCCAGACTCTTCTCTTCTGGATGAAGAAAGAATGAGCCATCTTCCTCCCACAGTGTCCAATAGAGCTGGCTAGCAAAAATACAGGAACCAGTAAGCCCAAGAGCTTAGCCATCCCATCCTGGAAGGGATATCCAGCTGTACCTTTGTCAACTGAGCCCCTGGCCCTCACACCTCACTGCCGTGGGGAGTATATGATACTTTAGCCCCACCCAGTTCTTCTGCTATTCAGAAGCAGGTGAGTACAGGCTGCTGGGATGGAGTGGGTAAAAGTTATAAACCAGAAGCTTGGGGTGTTTGAGTGTTTTTCCAGCAGTGGTTCCCAGGTCCATGAGCTGAGCATACACTCAGTTCCCGGGAGGGATGGCGATTACTGCCTTCTTGCAACTACAACCTCAGGCAGGGGAAGGGAGATTCACCTCTCTGAGCCTCAGTCTTCTCATCTTCAGAAGGGGATAGTATATGTAGCTGCTTCACAGAGCTTGAATGAAATGATGCACGTAAAACAGTGCCAGGCACAGGGCTGGTGCTTGATAAACAGGAGCTGCTGTAATTAAATGAAAAATAATCATAATGGTATTGGTTAGAAAAATAGCTAAAAACCCCAGTTGCTCTGTTCAGTGAGATACTCCTAGAAACAAAGTTTTAAAAGTTTAGAAAGACGTCAGTATTTTGAGTCCCATCAGCTATGGTGGACAAGTTACTCCATCTCAGCTTCTGCAGAAGTGCTGACAGGGCACCAAGCTCCCTCTCCTTTTGGGTGGGCAGGAGCGCTCCTCCCAGTCTGAGGGGTCCAGCAGAACCATCGGCAGAATGGACTCAGAGGTGGACATTGTTCTCCAACAGGCCTGGCTCCTGCCCAGGCTGGGGGAGCATTTCCTTTCCAGCGTTCCAATAGGTGACAGTCCCGAAAGACAATTAAAACTCAGCTTGCAGGGACAGCTGAGAAGAAGGCACTGAGCTTCCCCTAGGTGCAGAGCAGACAGGGCCTCCTGGGTTGTTAATTAGGCATGTCCACATTTGCATGGGGCAGAGGACAATTGTCAAGCTGGTAGCTGTCTGCTTTGAGTAGTGTTTGTGCAACTCAATGATTTGTTGGCAGAGGGGGTCAGAAAGACTCTCCAAAGCCACTTTTCAGGAATCTGGAGGAATAGTTAACAAACAACTTGTGCTTCATCTAGTTTTACCCTGCAACTCCAAAGAGATTCCAGAAAGTCTTGGTTTTAATGGTTTCTTGCAAGGGCCCTGACATGGGTCACATGCTCACTCCTCCTTCCATTACTGGAAATTTTGAGGAGCAGAGAAACAAAGCGTGTGGCACAGTGTGGCAGGGATCCAGGAGTCCAGATCCTCCCAGATGTGTGCAACTGTGTGTGGTCAGCCCGACACACCTCACTACACACCAGTCTCTGCGGCCAGACGGAGGGGTGACCTAGGTCTAGGCTAGAGGTGAGGAATGAGAATGTGATTTACTTTCATCCTGTGATCCTCCAGGTCAAGGCTGCCAGAGAAGACCAGGTTGGGTACCTGGCTGTGCTCACCTGCATCAGGGCCAGAAGATGAGCAGCATGGCAACCGGATCTGGTCAAGGGGAAGGTTTCCTTCTCATCTGCCTTTTAGATGTCATTCTTTCCAGGTACTGCCCCTAATAAGGGGTATTTCATAGACTGACCCACCAGAGTGACCGCTGACCAACACCCTGTTCCAGGCATTGACCGACCCCGTCTCCCCCACCCCACTCCCACCCACATGGCCGGAACTGGAGCTGCCGTGTTTGCACAGGGTAGCACTCTTTCTGTGGTCACATGTGATTGGTCCAGATGTAGAACTTGACCTGTGGGGAAGTTGGGGTTCCTATGGCCAGGATCCTCACTGAACTTAAACCACCTGATGATGTAACTGGCTGTTGCTAGGCTACCGCTTCCACACCTTTAGGCAATTAGCTATTATTGCGCTATATAGAGAGCTTGGCCCAGTGCTCTGGGTGGAGGTAGAGACGCTAGTGCTCAACCTGCCACCAGAGAAACAAGCCGGATAATAAACCCTTTCACCCCAAAGAACGTTTTGCTGTCAATTTCTTTGGTCACATTGAACCCATAGTGAACTTGCCAGAGGCTGAAACCCATTGACAAGACATGACCCAAGACAGGAATCAAGAGAGAGGACTTATTTTCTGTCTAGGTGTTCCAATAGCAGGTAAAACTTGGAAGCTGTGAGAAGACATCTTCTGCCATGTAGACTGGCAACAGAGAAAGCCTATAGTGAGAATAAAGTCAAATCATCCTGAATTAATCAAATCTAATCCCAGTTCTACTACTTACTAGCTGTGTGTCTCTGGGAAAATAACTTAGCCTCTCTGAGCCTGATAAGTAAGAATACTAATACCTACCACACAGAGTTGCTGAGAGACTTAAATGAAATGATGTATATGAGGAGCCAAGCTCAGACAGGCAGTCAATAAATGGTGGTCCTCTACTTCTTCATTCCTTAGCTTCCAAGGTGAGGCAAGGTCAGGGCAGGTGATGAACTCCTAATCCACAGTCTACACACAAGCAGGGAGCTCACTAGAGCCCAGATACAGGCTGTGCTGGCTCACAAAGGATTTTTTTTTACCATGTGGACATATTTTCGTAAAGGATTTAATACAATTCAGTTGCAGAAATGCTTATTAAGGAATACAAAGGTGAGTATGATGAGCTATACTCTCACAGAAGCTACATGTGGCAGACACAGATTTTACCACAGTGGGCAGGCGCATGTCCAGGATACAGTGATGGAATAATGCTAGCACTGGTGCCTCACTGGTCAACGAGGACCCCTTTGGACAGGGTCAGGAAGGACTGTGTCACTCGGCTTCTGCCGAAATGGGTTGTGCTCTATCACTAGTGGGCTTATCTGCAATCACCTGAGGAGAGCCACTGTCTCCCAGATCCTCCGATGCCTTGAAAGCAAGAGAGGTTACAAGAATGTGCTAGAGAAGAGAGGTCACGTAAAGTGCCATAAACAGGTAGCAACGCCATCATGCTGGGAGGAAAGAGGTCTGTGAGCAACAGCCAGCAGTGTAAATAAGGGGGCCAGGCAGTGAGGTGGTATCAGCCTACAGATGGGAGCAGGCCAGAATCGTAGCCACTCAGTCACGATGGCCAGTATATATTGTGCTCCCATAATGAGCTAGGTCTAGTACTACAGATTTTATTTGTAGAGGCTTACTTAAGCCTCAGTCCTGTGAAGCAGGCACTATTTATATCTAAACTTATGAATAAGAAAATGCATGCTCAGGGAGGTAGAGTTCTTCAAGGCCACCTTGCTGCTCAGTGGTGGGGCCGGGACCCTAAGCCCACTCTTCATGAGTCCAGAGTGGCTGAGTCACCATTTCTGCACTGCTTCCAATATTAGAGCTGAGAAAGAGCCTTTGGGATCAGACCCCTGGGACTCAACATGTGATCTTTGGACCAGCAGCATCCCCATCACCTGGGGGATTGTTAGATGGATAGAATCACAGGCCCCACCCAAGACCTGTTGAGTTAGACTCCAATTTCACAAAAGCCTCTGGCACTTTGCACGCACCTTCCCATCTGAGAAGTCCAGCTCTGCGTTAGATCACCGTTTCCCACGTGTCTTTCCCCAGTCACTAGTGCTCTAAGATATTTATAGAAATGAAAATGTTTCATGGTCAAGCGAGTTTAGGAAAAAGTGCCAATTGACCTCTTTATTACTGGATCTTGAAATGCCTTTAACAGGCTGATGTATATATTACAATGTGCTAATTGGAGGTGGAGTTTACAGTATTCCTCAAACTTATTTGATCTTTGAGACTTCCTTTTTTGAGAAGCAGCTTGCAAAACTAGTTGTACCAAATAATCCACTGGGCAATGACTGATTTAGACCAGCCGCCTTAGAGTGCAGGCGTGTAAATGAAATCAGAAGAAGCTGTCAATTTCCCCAGGAGACAGTCAGCTGGTAGCTGTGCCAGGACTGCATGGTAGGCTTGCAGACTGTGTGTGCCATGCTCCTTCAAGGTGCTAGGCTGCGAGGCCCAGAGATTTAACTCTGATCCTGATTGATTTGCTTCCTCGGGTATTTTTTCCAACTTTGAGGAAGTAACCATGCAACGGGATCAAGCCAGGCAGAAGGCGGGTGGAGTCAAAACGTTAATGCATCTCTGAGCGCCGCCTTGTGAGAGTCAAAACCACAGGCTCCACAGGACCAGATCACAGAGCCAACAAATGGCAAAGCAGGGAAGGCAGGTGCACCTGGTTCCAGTGCTCGGGGCTCCCTCCCTCCCTGGAGGCAGAGATCCTGGTAGCCTGGATGGCCACACCAGGCAGAGCTGAGCCCGGATAATTTGCGCAGGGTGAGTCCTGAAGGAGCCAGTCTGCCCCTGAACAAGCCTTGGGAAAGTTCAACCATGAGGTCACCGAAAACAGTGAGTCACGACCCAACCCCTAGGAGATAAAAAGGAGTGTGTGTGTGTGTAGCTTTTCTGGCATCTAGAAGGGAGCAGGGATTGAGGAGGTGCCTGCCAGCTGGCTGAGGTGCTCAGACACTAGGGGACTTCGGATCTCAAAGAGGCAACTCCACCATCTTCTGCCAGAGGTTGGGTGGCAAGGTAGGGCAAGCTGTTTTCCTGGCTGCATTGCAAGTCATGCCCCTGGGGATCTCCTGGAGAGTCCTAGGGAGAATGAGTGGGTCACAGAGCAGCCCCCTCATCAGCCAAATAATGGGTTCATCTCCCCTAGGTGCTTTTGAACTTTCTCCTGGTTTCCCTTTATTTGGATATTCAAGCCTCTTCAGTGTGATCCTTTGAATCCAGACCTTAAAGTTACAGAGTGAATAGAAGTCATCCCAAGAGAGCTTCTTGAGAGGAAGCAGGAACGGAGACCAAAAAAGCACCCTACTGCCTGCCAGACACAGGCACTGCACACACTGTTACCTCATCTCATCCTCCCAGCAGGTCTGTGAGGCGAGTGCCGTTTTTCTCCTCAGTTTACAGATTAGGATGTGGAGGCACAGAGAGGTTAAGCAGTCTGTGTGAGGTTGCCAAGTGAGAGAACTGGGATGTAAACCCACAGTTTTGGACTCTAACACCCTCTTAGGTATGTGAGAGGGATTTTTAGTTTGGTGAACCTGACCTTGGGAGAGAAAATAAAGGTGTCAGCCACATCCACACCCTGAGGAAGGGCAGTCCAGCTCCGTGCCTGCCACTCTCCGGCCGCTGGACCTACAGCAGCGCAGTGGAGGCCCTCTGCCCACATCCCACACAGATTAAACCTGAATCTCCAGGTGGAGGCAGGCCTTGGGTTGTTAAAGCCTCTCAGGTGATCCTAATGCACAATCAGAGGCTAAGAACCAGCCTCCTCACATAGATGGGAACACGGGCCCGGGAGGCACAGCAGCTTCCCCGAGGCTCCACAGCCCATGACTCCAGTAACGACTCCAACCGATATCCGCTGATTCTCCATCAGCCAGGATGGGGTTTCAGGACCACCTGCCCACTGACTAGCTGCGTAAGCTTGAGTGAGTCATTTAACCTCCCAATGAAAGATTTAAGTGTATTTCAACTCCTTAGATGGCATGAGTGTTCCAAAAACACCAGTGTTCCCCTACCCAGCCCCAACCCCCAATTCAGCCCACTTTCTATAATGTATAACAATGAACAGAAAATTGTGAACAAGGGTGGGATTGAGAACCTGACCATCCTTGCTTGAGCCCTAAGGATGGGGCGAGACTTCAGTATCCTGGAACCATTGCCAGCTCTGAGGAGGCCTGGGGAAGGACCCGGACGCCATGCCAATCTCCAGGGAGCTGAGACCAAGGCAGGGAGCAGGGAAGAGTGCACAGGTGGTGGGGGGGATTGCTGCTACCAACAGGGAAAGACCCTGCAGGGCTGGGCAAGTCCATCTGTGGACAAAGTGAAGGTTTCTATGGCCAGGATCCTCACCTGAACCTAAAAACTACTTGATGATGTAACTGGCCTGCAGCAAGGCCACCTTCCCCACCTGTAGGCAATAAGCTAACATTGACTGAATCACTATGTAGAGCTCTGCCCAGTGCTCTGGGTGGAGGCAGAGATGAAGGAGGATTACAGACGTTAGTGCTCGATTTATCGCTGGTAATAAACCCTTTCACCCCAAGAACATTCCATTGTCATTCCTCGGGTCTCCCTGAATCCACAGTGAACTTACCTGGGGCTGAAACCCACTGGCAAGACACCATCCTACCAGGAAATGCAGGTAGTGCCACCAGGTAAATGGGGAGGATTTGTGGTAGAGGCCTGGCCAATTGCTGTCCAGACAGGGACAGCTGAAAGGCCAGTTAAAACATGTGCTTCCCCTCTTGCACATGCTTTTGCTATATAAATAAACGATTGATTAAAACCCTAGTATAAATATCCTAAACTGTTAACAATGTTTATTTCCAGCACAGTGGAATTATGGGAGACTTTCACTTTCTTGGTCATCTGTTCCTTTGATATTTAGCTTTCTCATAACAATCATTGTACTACTCTTGTCATAAAAAATGCTGAATTTTAAAATGCTGCTGGTACAGGTATCCTCCACTTTTTGAAAGTTTGAGTTACAACACAAATCCATAGACGGTTCTCACTTTTAAGGAAAAAGGTAAAAAGTGAAAATGGCATTGAGCAGTGGTTTGACGGAGCGTTAACAAAAGCAGCGTGCACCCAGGCAGCAGGAGCCGGCACCCCCAAGCTCCTTTGCGATACTCAGCACCAAACCACCATAGCTTTGAACTGTGTCTGGAGCATCTGTGCTTTATCTCAACTTGTTTTGCACATCCGTTAGCAAGATGTGTCCCAAGGTATCGGAAAAACCTGAGAGTTATTTTTGGGGTCTGGGAAGACTAAAAATAATTTCCATGTGAATTAATGGTAAATGCTTCTTCACTTTATGCCATTTCAGCCTAGAAAGGTTTCATCGGAACACACTGCTTCCAGATAGGAGAGGAAACCTGTATAAATATTTGCAGAACACCAGTTACCTGTGCTTTCAAATGGACTTCCAGGGAAAATCAGTCATTTGGAGAAAGGTTTTCAAATTAGTGCAACGTAGACACAATTCCTGTCCCTTACCCTAGCTGTTTTTGTTCTTTAGTCCTGGGGCCACCCTTCCGTCTCCTGACAGCCTGTGAGGCCTGGTGAGCTCCTCTGTCCCTGCCCTTGCTTTGCCATTGAAAGTACCTCCTGCCTGTCTCCCACCCCTTCCCAGGGGACACTGTCAGCTGCAGCCACACTGAGGACTCACACCTTTCATCCCTAATTCCTCAACAGCAAGAAGACATCGGCCTCCAGTTTGCAGGATTATTACCCCCTTAACAAACGGTAACTCTTGGGGTGGAAGTGGGTAGAGGGAAGAGGCCCTAAAATTTTGATCGTGCTAGAGAAATCTTACTGTTTTGTGTCAGAAAATGGCCCCAAGCCTGGCTGCCCCCAGATATGATATAGTGAGTAGACAGCAATGGGGAACATGCAAAATGGGAAATGTTCTGAGAAGCGAAGCAAAGGTGGCCTCAGTGTGCAGGGTTCAAGCCCCTGGGGTAGCTTCCCAGCATCCTGGTGATATGCACCCCAATCTTGCTGCTTTGCCCAACTGACACAGCCATGCGTGGAAATCACAGAGCACTGTGGAATCACCTCATGTTAGCTTAGGGGCAACCATGGGGGCGCTGGACCATTTAGGGAGCATATATGCCCTGGGTGCCGAAAGACAGGCATCTGCCTGAGTCATGTGTGAGGGTGAGTACGGTGCTTGAAGTACACACTTCTCACACAGCATGGTCCCTAAATAGAAGTCAGCCACCTTGCTGCATGCTCACCCCAAATCACATCTGTTCCATATTGACAGAAGCACCAGCTGGTGGAACTAAATGAGACACAGTTTGTCAGAGTCTCCAACACGATACCCTCTGAAGGAGAGTCAAGGTGACTTTGACCATGCACAGCCCTTCCTGGAGTGCTGATTTTTAGCAGCCTGTAGAAGATATAACTCCCCCTGAGGGTAGGAGACGCTGCTCCTGCTTCATTTGCTGCCAGCATTCCTTTGTTCTCTTTCCACCCAGCTCCAACCCTTTCCCCAAGTTTTGACCCCACGCCAGGATTTGCCTGGGGTAGAAATCCAAGTGTTCCTTCTGTATCTGGGTTGGATCAGAAGCCACCAGAATTCTGGGAGTTCTTCTAATCCTGTAAGGGCCAAAAGGACTCAAGGGTCTGTGTTTAATGGACTCATCACCTTTCTCATGGAACTGAGCTGGGAGGACTTGTACTCGTGGGGGCCACCACTTCAGAGTTACAGGAATCCGAGCTATGAAGGCACTGGATGGGGGATAAGGCCCTGGGCTTGGAGACAGATGAAGTGTTTCTCTGGGATGGAATCTTGGCCGCTTGTGGACCTGGGTAGTGCCAGGGCTAGCTCCTGAGTGAAGTGGTGCTGACAGCTAGGAGTCAGGGCTAAGGGAGCCAGTGGTCCTGGTACAGGAGGAGCCTTTCCAAAAGTGGAGGGTTGGGTGGGGCTCTGGATTCTGCAGACACCTGCAGGCTGGCCCCTCTGAGGGCTCCTGTGGTGTCAAAGCCATTTCACATGCACCTGCCATGGTTATCAGCTCAGGCTAAGTGCTTCTGGAGTATGGAGAGAGAGTGGAGGGAGAGGAGCAACCCAAGCTTTGTCCCAGGCAGTTCTCTGGCCCAGAGGAGCCTGCAGAGTCGCAGGACACTGTGCATTCACCCCAAGCTGTCTCCAGCCTGCTGGCTCAGAGCAAACACTTGGGATCTAGAAGGCTGAGGTTCCAGTCCTGCTAGGTACCAGCTGAAGGCCTCAGAAGAGTCACCTGACTTCTCTGAGCCTCAGTCTTCTCACCTGTAAAGTGGGGCTAATAAGAGCATCCTCGTAGAGTTGTTGCAAGGCTGCTGGAGAAAAGGAGCAACAGGGACAGAGGTATGTCACAATGTGAGCCTGCTGGGATAGGCTGGGCCACGTGGGGTGGGGACAGGGAAGGACAGTTGGGATCCCAGACAATGAAAAGAATCTTTGCATCCTTGGTGATGTCTTCTATTTTATTTTTGTTGGTTTGTTTCTAATAAAGGCTGTGAGGAAAGGAAAGGATCCTGCGGGGAGAAGAAGGGCCTAGAACACTGAATGGTGGTGGAGGAGACAAGGCCAGGATAAGCAGGGATCCCTCCTCCTGGGCGGCCTTGGGGTCTGCCTACAAATTTTTGATGTCGCACCCATCAGGTAAAGACTCTTATTGACTGAAATAAAGTGAAGGGATTGGATGGGTTGAGCTTCAAGCTCTGTCCAAGTACAGACCAGTGTTCCCAGTAACCTGAGCCTGAGAAACCACCCTATACATGCACACGTGTATACATGCACACGTGTACACGTGCACACACACATTCGCATGTGCACCATTTCTACTCATGCATTTCATCCCCAGAGCTTGAGTCAGAATGAAGCAGAAAGCTTTGGACTCGCGCTCTAGACTAGGGTGCATGGCTGCTGCTGTTAGGCCTTCCCAGGGCTGATAGGGTGACTAAGACCCAGGCCCCTCTACCATCTGGTGTCTGCATTATCCAGTGACCAGGTGAGGAGTCAGACCAGGGAGAATGTGACAAAGAAAAGGAGGATGGGATCCTCCTGGAGGCAAGCCAGGAGACAGGGCTGTGGGGCCATGGCTTTGCTGCAACCCCCATTGCACCCTAGCGAGGGCAAAATGCTGGGTTCAGCCTGAGAAGGTCCCAGAAGACCAACCAGAGCCCAGGTCACACCTCCATGGCGGGGGTAAGACCAGGGGGACTCAGGAGTGATATTTCCAACCATCTTCCCACAGCTCTCTTGACCCAGGACAAGCTGGGTGGCTCCTGAGAGGAGCAATATTGAATCATTAAGTGACTCATTCACCCAACAACCATTCCTAAAGTAGATCTAGACGCTCCTCAGAAGGAATTCAGAGCTTATGTTCCAAGCCCCCTGCCCCCAGTGTTTCCTGCACTGCCAATTTCCCCACACAGGGAGGGGGGAATCTGAGTGTGGTGTGGGTAGCCCTCAGGGCAGGGCCAGGTTTACAGGCTCAGGGTTTTGAGTCTCCACCCAAGCCTTGGAGGCGAGAAGCCCTCCTGGGCCCCATGCCCTACACCTTTTGCCCGTGCCTCTCAGGCTGATACCAGCCTGGCTCAGAATGCCCTGGTGTCACTCAGTGTCATCCACATGCCCCAGCTACCCTACCACAAACAGGTGCTTCTAAGTGGGAGCTGTTTAACAGACCCACTGTAGGGACACAGAGAAGTTTTGATTGATGGACTCTGGCCTGGGGAATTAAGGAAAGCTTTGTGAAGAAGGGAAGAGATGAAATAGTCCTGAGCGATGGCTGGAATATTGACAGAAGGCCTAGGGAATGCTGTCAGCAAAGGCTTGGAGGCAAGAGCTAATGAAGGCTGAATACAGTTTGATATTTACTTTCAGATGACTCCCTGACTCAGAACCAGTAACTTCCCTGTACATTGTCGAAGGCAAACGGGTTTTGGAATCCAAAAGATCTGGTCACATATTAAACATGTGACCTTAGATCACCTAACCCCTCTGAGCTGATGTTCTCATCTGTAAAATGGGGATATTCAAACCCCCCTTTCTCGGGGTTGTCTAAGCTTCAGACAGGTTATTGTGTAAAGCTGCTTGCTCGGGCCGACCTAGGACGCAGTGGGTGGTAAGCGCTGTGCCTCCCCTTCCTTTTCCTTCCTCTTTGGGCTGCACTTCACCTTCCCTAAAGGGACTGAAGCTCCTCCGCCCCCACACCAGTACCACTGCCCTCAGAAGACTGGTGGGTAACTGAGATACCCAATCGCACAGGAGCAAGCGGCGCACAGGGGAAACGGGCCCGGGGCGAGGTTAACATCGAAGGCACATGCGACTTTTCTCAATAAAAGGTGCCTTACATGGCATCAGGAGGTGAATCTTCCCTAGAGAGCTAAGGACTGAACTGGAAACGACATGGACAGGGAGGGAGTGGAGGGGAGAGAGGGCCAAGTTGTTTTTCATTTGAAGAATGTCCAGCTGGCCAAATAACATCTTTAAATACTATTGACATGACCAAGCCAAACTTCTTGGCTTAGGCTTGACATTTTTCTGTTCCTTTTTAAAATCCAAAATTGAAGAACACATCTCGTTTAGAACTGTATCTGTCAGCCCAGTGCTTTCTGTGCATGAGGGTCCGGCTTGGAGCTGGTCCAGTGGGCCACGGTCGGGGAGGGATCCCCTTGGCTCCGGCAGGGCATGCTCTGGGCAGGGAATCAGACGCTGCAGAAGGCCTGGCGCGGGGGGTTTCTCCTGGCCCAACGGGAGCCTTTGCTGTCTCTCTCTCTCGAGTGCCTGTTCTCCCTCACACTCCATGTGTGCACCGTGCCTGAGTGCTGTGTGTCTGCTCTAGGGCCACATTCTTAACGGAGAAATCATTTCCGCATCTGTCTGTTAGGGCTCCAGGAAGCAGATGAAATGGAGAAATCAGACAATTATTCCAGTTGTTCAGGTTTTAAACTACTTCCACCTAAAATAACCAGGTAATTGAGGTTGGAGTGGTGATCCATTCTGCTCAAATTACCTATATAATTACAGTTTTCCTATTCACTTTGTGTGTCCAAGACATAGCATTAATATCATCCAGGGCAAAAACATAGACACTAAATAAGCCACACAAACGAGGATAGAGGTTTGCAGCTCATTCTCTCCACAGGTGGCATGTTTAGTCAGTTGTTCAACAAACATTTTTCAAGTAACAAATTATTATTGAGCCAGATGCCAAGTTGGGGAAAACTTGGTCCTTGCCCAGAAGGAACATATATGTTGGTAAGGGAAAAAGGCAAAACTAAGCAAATGAGCAAATATGATGATTGGAAATTATAGTAAAGGTCAGAATGAGTCAAATCTTTTCCTATGCTTATTGTAAGCAATTTTTAGTAAATGTCCCCACAAAATAACTGACACCTATGTGTGAAGTCAGATTGTCTGTGATCACACCTGGTTACTGCCTAATTGCCACCACCAGCCCCTTCCCAGGCCAAGGGCTCTCCTTATAGCTGTATTAAATGAACACCTTTGCAGGGAGAACCATTGGCTCTGGCATGGGAAGCCCTGAGCCTATGGCCTTTCATAGCTGAATGACCTTGAGCAAGTCACTTTAGTTTCCTTTTTCTAAACTATAAAATGAGCAACATACCTACCTCACCAAACCACAGGGTCCCTGTGAGGACCAAGGAGGTGGGGGTAAAAGTACTCTGCGAACTGTCAAGTCTGGACAAAGGAAGTGCTGTTGAGACAAAAGTTTCTCCACAAGGTTAGTAAATCTGAGAAGGAAGGGTGGCGAGAGACCAGGAGGAAAGGAGTGGAGGACAAGGGAGGGGTAAGGATGTCACTGCCATTATCATATTTAACCCCCAATAACCCTATGAGACAGTTATCATGCTCAGCTACAGATGAGGAAACTGAGGCACAGAGCGGTTAAGGATACTGCACCACTAATCCATGGGGTGCAGGGGTGTGATCTGACCATCTCCACAGCCCGACTCTTTACCACAAAGCCATAGCCAGACCAGTGGAGGGAAGATGTCAAACTTCCAGTTTTGAACTTGACACATTTGAGTCCCAAATTGGGCCTGCCCAGAAAATGCCACAGGTGATTGTTTTTAAAGAATGCAATAAAACCACCACTTCGGGGACTTGAGAGGTTATTAACCAACCCTCTCTTTATGGATGAAAAAAAACAAAGGCCCTGTAAAGTTTAGGTGACTTGCCCCAAAACCACAAAACTAGTAAGTGACAGCATCAGGGACAAAAAAAAAAAAGGAAGGAAAGATTCATTAACGTGTTTAACACTGTGAGTGCTACTCAGTAGTGGGTCCTTAGATTCATCAGTGTGTCATAACCCTGAGTTTAAAAAGATGAAATCGAATAGGATAGAAAATGGAGTGTATTGTACCTAGTAAGGGGAAGTAATGCTTCATGATACTTTTCAGTTCTGTGTGCGCTTATGTGCATGTTCAGAGCCTGAACATAAAATGACTGGGTCACAGTCAAAGCCTTTTGAACACCACCAGACAGGAGGGTGAGGGTGGAGGAGGAAGGGACCTGTGGGACTGACAGGAAGTCTGAGCAAATCCAAGATCTGTTCCTCCAAGTCAAGCAAACTAGCTCTACGATAACCTCAGGGTTTATTTTAGCTCACTCCAGAATTACCGTCCTCTGATCTCGGGCACTGAGCAGGCCCGGGAAAGCCGTCCACAGGGAGGAGGCCAGAGGCCAGGCCTTCATATAAACCCCACGGCTGTTTCCCTTTCCTTACTTCTTCCGCCTGCCTGAGAATAAGAGCAGGTCCTCAGAAACAGAAAACAGCATCCTTCACAACAGGAAGCAGCAGGGGGACCACACACTGCTCTCCGAGTCAGGCCACCAGCACGGAGTGGGGCCGGGCTCTGGCTCCACTTAGTCACCGCAGGACAGCTTAACCCTTCCAGAAACAGGAGCAGATGTAGCTGAGGGCCTAGGAGGAGGAACAGGAGATCTTTTCAACCTGCGGCCCTCTGGACAGGCCTTCCTCAGGGCCCAAGTTCCACACTTGGAGTCCACCTAGCACCCAAAACTTGGGGTGGGGAACAGGTGGCCTTTCAAGGATCCCTCCTTCTGGGCATGCTTGGGCATGTGTGTGTGTGTGTGTGTGTGTGTGTGTGTGTGTGTGTGTGTGTGTGCAGAAGAAACTAGAATCATCAGTCAACTTAGAGGAAGCACCAGAAACCTCGGTCCTGGACTGTGGGAGGGGTGGGCGAGGGCCCCTGCTGTTCGTTAACAGAAGGGCCACCCTCTGTCTTTGAATATGTGTGATCCGTGTGTGTGAGCGTCTGAGGGCTGCCAGGAGTGGAGTGAGGAGAAAGCTCTTTGGACACCAAGGAAAACTTTCAGCCCTGATAACAGATTTTAACTCAAGAGCCAACCAACTGAGAAGAGAATAAGTAAACTTTAGGCTGAGCTGTGTAAAACGAACACTCCAGTCAATTTCAGGGACTGTTCAACATTTAGGTCTCATTTCCATATATCTCACTAATGATTATGCTTATCATTCCGTCCCATGTAAGAGTGCCTTTGTTGTGGGTTCACTCAGTCACATTAAATGCTGCTCATGGGTGATCAACCTTCAGCGAGTGGTGTTCCTGACACAGACCTACACTGCTCACAACTTAAAACGTCCCTAAGGGAATGTGGGAGATCCTGAGGCTGATGCCAGCCACTGCCCAGAGAACAGCCCCCTTGGGAGACAAGTGCACAGTCAGGGACTGTGGCCAGTGAGAGGCGAAACCTAGTCCCGACCCCCAGCCCCTGATCTGCAAGGCTGGGCTCTGGACAACGCCATAGATAGACGCTGGTGGGAAGGACCCCCAGGAGAGAGATTCTGAGACAGAGGCGCAGAGTCTCGGAGGCATGGCCAAGGCTGCCTTGTAGCTGAAGACACGCGAGGATCTACCTTCAAAGGTCACAGTATCCAAAGAGGGAGACACACCTGGCTTCTAAGCCTAGATCCTCTCCTTAAAAACTATGTGACCTTGGCCAAGTCACTTAACCTGAAGCAACTTCATTTTTCTCACCTCTAGACAGGAAGTAATAATACCTGTTCACTGGACAGGGAGGATCACATGAGGACAGTGGGCCAAAGCTCCCAGCGCGGGGCTGGCAGAGTGAACTCAGCACTGGCACCTGCCCTCTCTGTAGGGTTGGCATTGTGTAGGGCTGACCCCTGGGGCTTGGAGGCCCAACTGCCTGTTCCCCTTGAGTTCTCAGTGTTCGGGGTGGTCTCCTGGCAGCCAGTGCCTCAAACTGAGTGTGGTCTGAGATTTCCCTTCCTTTCAGCACGGCCCGTGGGGAGCTTGCAGGGCCCAGCAGGCAGACTTGCTGCCATGGCTCCAGAGCAACTGTGGCTTGGAAAGAATCTCCGGCATGTGTCATGTTGTCCCCCACGAGCCATGATCCATGGCGTGGTAGAGAAATGCTTTGTTCCAGGGCCAAGAGGTCAGTCTGCGGGAGGGTCATCCGTAAGTCTACATGCTGGCCAGCCTCCCTCCTCCCTGGCTCCCCCTTCCCTGTCCTCAGCACCATCTGCTCTGGATCACCGACCCAGCTGGGGAGACTTGAGCTTTCGCCGCAGCTCAGAGAGGGCTGCTGGGGGGTGGGGGGCGCTGCGGCGCGCGGCCTGGCTTGGCAGGGAGGGCCCATGGCGTGGCTTGCCCACCCAGGTGACCAGCAGGGATAGGAGCTGCTATGGGGAAGCACGGTGGCAGAAGCTTAAGAACCAAGTTTTCCCAGCTTGGCCACTCAACTGTGTTGACACCCTGTGCAAGTCATGTCCTTTCCTTGGGCTCCAGTGTCTTTACTGGTGAAATGAAGAGCCAGACAATAAACTCGAAGAGTCCCCTTCTAGCTTTACTAATTCAGGCTACAAATTTTCTTACAAGGCCCACAGTTCTCCTGTGAACAGGAGCCATGGTTCACATGCTCAGTGGGTAGGATGAGGGGCAGGATGGGAACGGGGATAGAGAAGGCCAGAAGGGAATACAGACGGTCTGATTTTCTTAGTAGGAAGACTGGTATGTACAATGCAATTTCCTTTGTTTTTCTGTAGTTGGGTTCATTTTCTATTTCAAGCCCCATTCTAGCTGATGCAGAAAAACTAGCATAGTCAGGTGAATCAGTCACTTAAGTCATTTTCTCAGTCATTTCAGTACTTGGCTCTATTCAATTCAGGATTTTCATTCTCATTCCCTCCCTGGAATTGATGCTAAAAGTGCAGGATCCGCCAAGTCTGTGGAGAGAGGGAGGCTACATCTCTGCTCGGTCTGCCCCAAGTCCTCCTCTGAGATATAATGTGTCCCTGTCTAGTCCTGCAACATGCTGGCACCCCCAAGCTGGTAGACAGGCCACCTCCCCGCCGACCGGATGTACAAACTGCCACATCCTGTCTGCACCATGCCCTCCTTCCGGCCTAAGGCCCCTTTGCAGGCCTGCAGCTGCCTGGTGGCTCATTTCTGTTCCCCCTGCTAGAGCTGAGGAAACCTGTATGTGCAGGGGTGGGGGGTGGGGCAGGCCACACTGCCACTTCTCCGTAGCTCCACAGCCCATCCTGGTGGCTGGGAGGACTTCCCGAGGCACACCAACTTCCCTGGGGGAAGCACCTGTGCTCCCCAGGCCTGAAGTCCATGCCTAAGGGAGTGGTCATGCCCCCACCCAGAACCCAGGGAGGAACTGGGCCCAGGGCCCCATAAAGCCCTGGGGGTTCATCTAACTCTCCAAACTCCTCCATCCAGGTTAGAGGGCATTGGTCCGGGGATGGGATGGTGGGGAAAGAGGACTGTTAAAAAAAAAAAAGAAAGAAAGAAAGATTTTACATATTTCATATCACATGTTCTTTTCCGCTGTTGTCTTTCATACCTGTAGGGAGGCCTTGGGCCTCCAAAGCCAAGCACTTGGTGCCCCGCTGTCTAGTTCCTTTAAGACTACTGCCCTTTTACTGTCTGAGGGGGAGAGAGTCACACAGCATTAACCTCACATATTAAAACCCCTACAAAAGGCAGGCAAAGGTTAGACCTGGTCCTAAGCTCTGAAATGCCTTTGACAATCAAATGGAATTGCTGGTGTCCTAAAAAAATAATAATCAAATAATCAAAAGTCTCTAATGTGAGTGCAAAGTACAAACTCCTCACCCAGACTCTGAGGTGTCTCTGCTCACGGCCCATCCCAACCTTCACATCCCTACTATTCTTCTAATTTCACAGGCCTTTGGGCAAATTTCCATCATCTCTCTGAGCCTCAGTTTCTTCATCTCTAAAATAGGGTCAATCATTCATTTCTCCCTGTGTTATGGTGAGAATTCTAAGAAGTACTTTTAGCAAATGAATTTTAACAAAACCTAGAAGTAAACTCCAGCACAGGATCTGGCATACAGCAGGTTTCATAGGACTTGGCCCCCTCCCAGCCCAGACTCCAGCCAACTGGAGCACAGCCTGACAGTCAAGGCTTAGCTCTGCTAAGATGCTTCCCCGTCCACTCTCATCCAGATAAACTTTATCTCCACCACTAAGGCTCCTCGAAAATGCTGCCACTCCAGGAAGCACCCTTGAAATGGGATGATGTTCCCCTGGCCCTTTGCATATGGAACTATTTATGCCCACAACTCCTCTTCCGCCTGTAATACTTTAAGTTTATTGAGGACATGAACTTTGTCCTGTTTTATATACATCGTGCCACAGCCTTGAAACCGCAGCCCGATCTGCCCTTGGACCACACCCCTGCCGGCTCACCAGCCACTCCTCGGTGCCCCACTGCCCAGGGCCGCCCCCTCAGCCTGCTTTTCCATTGACCCCATCTCCACCTCACTCCCCCTCTTGGATCTCCGAGTCTGACCTCAAGCCCTACCTCTGGCCTGCTGATGGGGGGTTATTTGTGCTTTCCAGCTTGGCTCAAACTTCCGGCTCGTGGCTTTCTGCACTCCTAGCCTTGATCAACAAGCCCCCGTCCCTGCCCTGGTGGCACATGGCCTTGATAACCAATACCATAATGAACACTCACAAATGTGTTAGGGGGCGTTGGGGAGGAGGGCATACAAATTCCAAAGATGGCTGAGATGTCCCCAAGTGGCAGAAAAGGAGAGTCAGCCAGAGCTAATTTCTCCTGGGTTGTAGTCGCCATTTCCTGCCAGCCAAGTGGTGATTGCCCATTTGTTGGCAGAAAAGATGAGTTGTACATCTGGACCCAACAAGCTAAAATGAGACACTGGTGAGCAATGGTGAGGGGCTTGCCTGTGTTTTGGGAAGGCAGAGGCCAGGTGAAGTCCCAGCACTCATCACCTTGACCAGCCCAGCCCACAGACCTAAAGCTCCATGGCTAACTGAAAATCCTCAAATGGTTTTGGGCTCTAGGTGTCTGAGCCAATGGCCGGGGTGTGACCTATCCAGGTCTGGGACCTGAAGCCATAGGGAGTGAAGGGGTGTGGGGTGTTGTCACCATCCTGAATTCAAAGTGGGTAAGATAAACTTGGAGGGTTCCATTAAAGCAAGACAGGTCAGCAAGTGAGCTGCTACAAAGCCTCTCTCTCCGTCCACCTGGGGAGAAGGCACTTCTTCCCTCCTTCACTACGTCCTTATTGGGTCTTCCCATGAGAGTCGGGCACTGCTGGGCACTGGAGGTACAGTACTGAACGAGGCAGACACAGGCCCTGCCTCACAGAGCGGGAGGACCTGCAGATGATGGAACAGGGAACAGCAGTGGAGTCTGTGGGATGGTGTGAGCTGGAGAGCATATGGACGTCTAGGGGCACCTGGTGGGGAGGCTGTAAGGGTGAGTCAGGGATCATTTCCGGGGAAAGGTGACAGTTCAGAGGAGACTCACATTTTAAGCCAATAAAAACAGCAGGCATAAATGACCAGCGACCAGAGAAAGGTCATCACCTGCTGGGAACTGAAAGAAGTTGATGGTTGGAGCCCAGGGGGTAATGGGCAGAGGAAGATGAGGTTTCAGAGCTAAGAGGGTGCCAGCAATAGGTGGGTGGGTACCCCTCGTTTCATGGAGTCGACTGCTTAGTACTCTTTTCTCCACTCCTTTCCAGTCTCAAATCCTGAGAGGAGGTTGCAAACTTTTTCATGCCCTCTGTAGTATCTAGCATGAGGCTTTGCATTCAGTAAGTGCTCAATTAATACTTGTGGCATAGTTGACCACAGATAGAAGTAAATGGAAGGTTAGGAGCTTAGTTCTATATAGAGACCTTAGGAATATTGAAGCATGCACTTCCAATCACATGATCTATAACTTTATGGCCCTGCAGTTATAGTTAAAACAAAATACTGATTAAAAACTAATAGGAATGTGTAAAATCAGCACTGGAAAATCTCAATTGGCATGCAGGAAAACCTAGCTCCTTGAAGCCCGCCTGCTTCCATGGTCAGAACCTGCCTTGTGCAGAGATCCAGATGTGAAAAGTCATTTGTTTCCGGGAGCAAGAAACTGATTCAAACCCAAAGTAGCAAGTTTCAGCTCGCTAAGATAAAATGACATAGCGTGCCTTGGATTGTAACAGACTGCCAGCTTAAATTACTTCACAAACACTTCATTGCAATGGGAATTCAGAAGAGACAGCCGGTCCTAGCCAGAGCGGTCAGTGGGAAGAGGTAAGACGCAAGCCTTGGGCCATGACTGGGCCTCAGCCAGACTGGAGGGGTCTGAGACACACCTTCTGTCGCCTCTACATGGCGCACACAGGCCATCTCCAAACAAACGCTCACTTCTGTACCGAACACCTTTGTCAATTGATTTCTCAGCAATTTAGAAATGCTGAATGCAGAATTCTTGTTTTCTGGTTAAACAACATCTTCAGATATTTTCACCACTTACTTCACATCTCCTCTCTGGACCTGTCCCCCTGGTCCTCATCCTCTCCATCCCTCCATTGTTTGATTTAGGAGTTGAATGAGTTTTCTAGAAACATACCATAAAAATAATTCCTCAGAGCCATGCAATAAATTATCGGAGATAAGCATGAGTGATGGAGACTTCTGGTAGGAGACAACGAAGAATGCCAGTCATGCAAAAGCAAACTTCAAGAGGCCTAATTTGGTAGGGAGCAATTAGTATTAAATATGAACATGTCAAAGGTACTGGGGCATTGGAAACTGGCCTCCTCTGCCTCCTTTGGTAAGTTGGGTTTACTAAATGGAACATAATGACATGTCACTGAAGTACTGCAAGGCCATTTCTGTGCTAAAGAGACCCTGCCAACAAACACAGAGGACAAACAAGAGTGATACGTTTCACTCTGAGAGGTATTTTTTCATCCTCCCTGGGTGTTAGAGGACAGTGGAAAAACAAGAGTGATACCTTTCACTCTGAGAGGATTTTTTTCATCCTCCCTGGGTGTTAGAGGACAGACCATCGAGGCTTGGGAAGTCCTACCAATCAAGACTTAGTGGGAAAAGTCCTTTGACTCTCCTGAGCAGGGTACAGATAAAAATATCACTTTTAAAGGAAGAAAACTAGCAATTGGTTTAATGTTTGTATTTGCCAACCTTCTGTCCTGTGTTAAGAAAAGGATTTTTTATTTTTAATAAAATGTGCACTGTTAACTACATGTTAGCTATCAATCATTTAGTTTATGCCTCACTAGAAGCCTAAAGAGAGAACTGTTTAGGGTTACAAAATGGGAAAAATTAGTCACCAATGATTCAGAGAGACTATAAATATGCGGCTATATTTTTCTCTTATTTACAATCCAGCTGGGATGAGCTGTTTAGGAGGAAGCTGGAAGATATACAAACAGTACCGAAGTTGAGCAGAGGAGGAGAGCATGCCCCCCAGAACCTCGCTGACAGAGCCTCTTTGGACTCAGTTCTCATTACTGGCTGCATAGCACCAGCCCTTGAAAGGCTGTCCTAGAATAGCTGCTGGGCCAGGAAAAAGAACACATAGTGACAATTCTGTCCTTCATAAGGCTGTCTGTGTGTCCCCAGGGTGGCACAAGGTTAATGCTTGTATCCTGAGAGGTATTACTGACTTTCCTGTTTCCAAACTCAGGAGAAAAGTAGGGACAAGGGGAACAAACAGTTGGCTGGCAGAGTTCTGCGGCCTAGTCCTCAGAATTCCAGAAACTCAGGCCCTAAATCCTCCTGACACACAAACACACATACATATGTGCATGCATGAATCAGTCCTTAATTCATTCATTCATCTACTGAAGCATAGTAAGCCTGTATGTGGACCACTAAGGAAAAGGGGGTAACCAGCCAGCCCTGCCCTGGTGGGGCCATCAACCTCGTGGGGAAGAAGGCTAATTGCCCAGCAATTATGAGGGAAGGATGAGTATGAGTAAAGGAAGTTCTGCTGATGCACAGGAGGGACGTCTGATCCAGCTGCAGGTCAGGGAAGGCATGTTTAAGCTGACCCACATGAGGGAAAGCTAAGATCCAGGCAGGGTAGACTTAGAGGCCCAGAGGAAAGCAGGTTTGAACAGCAGGTAAAGCAGCTGCAGGAAGTGATGCCTCATCAGTTTAAAGCCCGAGGTTGTGAGTCTGCCCAGAAATGCTCAGAAAGGGAGGGACAATGTCCCCAACATGAGGAGAACTGGGCATCGATGGTAACCTATCCAGGGTCTCATCAAGGTGCGCTCTGAAGAACTGAGGAGGAAGTGTCCAATCCCTGGGCTCTTATATTTCCTCAAGGTCCATTCTTCCAAGCCTTTTCACTCTAAGACATGATTGTTGGCCTCAGGGAGGCTCCGCTCAGCACTCAGGCGAAACCAAAATGGGCCAGGGCCAGAAGACTTGCTCCCAGGAGTCCACAGAGATCCAGATGGTGGCCAGCAGGTGGGGAAGAGGCTGGAAAGCAAGTCTGAGACTAGGATATGAAGCCAGTAGAACTGTTCCAGGTACCATTCCTGTTTGCTGATGCTGAAACTGCTCCTAGCACACCAAGCTTGTGCCTACAGAGGCTGGGGTACATCTGAATCAGACAGGTAGTGGGTCCAGGTCAGAGTGACACCAGGACTAAGAGCCCCAAGGCCGAGGCTGAGAATTCAAGTCTTACCCCTGTCAGTGAGTGTTGGGGGAGCTTCACCCTCGGCTGCAGGGTGACTTCACGCATTCTCAGGACTTAGAGACTGTGGAACAAGGAATAAGACCGTGGCACCCTCACCTGACCCCTGACTCGGGCTTCCTCTTTACTGTAAAAGAGCTCCCAATAGCCAGATATGGACGAGTTCAGCAAAAAAGCAATCAGCATAAATCCAGAAGAGAGACAGCTATTCTGTGCAGTAGAAATAGAAGGAATGATTCAAATAGAAAGCTATCACCAGGCGAATACCACAGAAATAAATGTCACAGGCAAGGACCATCGATGGATCCTAAAATTAGTGTACTACAATGAGAAACAATATTTGCATAGTTTCCCCACAAGATATTTATTAATTATAAGGAGAAAAAAATAGCAACTTGACTGTGGAGAAGTGTGGCAGATACCACCTTAACCAAATGATCAAAGTTTCTATTACAGCTAAGAAGACAGCCACATCGTGTTCTCTGATGTGATGGACTGAGACAAGCTCAGTATCACTTCTGTGTTTGCCAGAAATGCTTAATCTCACTTCAGTCATGAGAAAACATCAGACAAACCCAGCTGAGAGACATTCTGCAGATAATGGCCAGCACTTCACCAAAAGCATTAAGGCCACAAAAGGCATAGGTTAAGAAACTGTTCCAGATTGGAGCAGACCTTCAGGACACAACAACCTAGTGAAATGTGAGATTCTGAATCAGACACTGGAATGGAAAAAGACATTGATGGAGCAATTGGTGAAATTTGAATAAGGCACATAGATTAATTCACAGTATTGTATCATTGTCAATTTTCTGGTTTTGACAACAGCACATTGGTTATGTACAATTAGGAAACTGTCACATACAGTTAGGGGAAGCTGGGTGCTGGGCCTGTGGGAAATCTACAATTTTTGCGAATTTCTTTTGGTAAATCTAAAATCATTTCAACATACGTTTTTGAAAACGGACTCTTCCATTCCTGAAAACACAATAAACCTCCTTCTCACTCCACGTCTTTACCTTTTCCTCTCTTTTCTTCCCTCCTAGTCAAGTTTCCTGAAAGCCAGTGCATGTGCACTACGTCCCTGCTCACTCCGTGCGACTGGGCCTGCCCCCGAGCCTACTGGAGTCTGCACTGGCCAAGGTCTCCCGGGACCTCCGACTGCTCAGTGCACGAGCACGCAGTGACTTTTCTCTCTCGTGATCACTCTCTCCCATCATTTTTCTGGCTCCCCTTCACTTCTGTTTTTGTATCAGGCTCTCCCCAGGATTCTGCTTCTGGACCTTCTCTCCTCTTATCACTCGACACCCACTTCTGGGAAATTCTCAGTTATGACCATAATGTTCACCCTGCCTCAATGCTTGGACTCCACGAGCTGTATTTCTGATTGAAATCACTCTCGCATTCCAGAGCCATCTCTCAGCAAGCTTCCCCAGGCCCTTCAGACATGGCTCATCCAATTTGAAACTCATTACCTTTTCCTCCAGATCTTATTTTTCGCTTAGCTGATGCGAGTCAGTCCACCCAGTCACTCTCCCCAGTCTCCCTAGCTGAAAACCTGTGTTCCTCCTGTTCCTTTCCATTTCTGAGCTGCCCTGGGGCTTGCTGAGTCTACCTCTGGAATGCTTCTCCCCTCCTTTCATCCTCTGCCAGCACCCAAGGTGAGGCCTTCCTCATCTCTGAGCAGAGGAAAAGCCTCCTACTACCCTGGTAGTCCTGCACCTGGCTTCACCCACTGCTTCCTGGGTGCTAGGCTCAGGCTAACACCACTGCCTGCCTTCCTTAAAAGCCTCCATTGACTCTCACGATACAGTGAGAATATCTTCATATGACATACAAGGTTCTGCATAATGCGGGCCCTGGCCCCCACTTACTTTTCTAGCCCTATCTCCCACCATTCTTCTCTTAATCTTGATTTTCTAGGGATACCAATTGCTGTTGGTCCCTCTAACATAACATAATGACTACCCTAAAATAAACTCCCCGGCCACTCTATTTTCTGTCTCTGGCTTTTGGGCTTCATTTCACTTATAGTCTGTAATGATCTATTCATTTTTTATTGTCTGTCCTCCCTACCAGAATGTAAGACCTATGAAAACAGGAATCTTTTTTCTTGATTGGGGTAAAACATACATAACATAAAATTTACCATTTTAACCATTTTTAAGGTACAGTTCAGTGGCAGTAAGGGTCTTCACATTGTTGTGCAGCCATCACCACTGTCCATTTCCAGAGCTTTTCATCGTCACGAACAGAAATTCTGTCTGTGTCCATTAAACACTAACTCCCCATCATCCCCTCCCCCTGTCCCTGGTAACTCACATTATACTTTCTGTCTTTATGCATTTCACTATTCCAGGGACCTCATTTAAGTAGAATCATGCAATATTTGTCCTTTTGTGTGGCTTATCTCACTTAACACAATGTTTTCAAGGTTCACCCATGTTGAAGCATTATCAGAAATTCATTCCTTCTTATGGATGAATAATATTCTGTTGTATGCATATACCACATTTTATCTATTCATTTATCTATTCATCCAAGGGCCCTTGGATTATTCCTATCTTTTGGCTGTTATAAATAATGCTGCTAAAATCATTGCTCTACAAATATCTGAAAACAGGAATCTTGTCATCAGTGATTCCCCATGGTCTGGAACAATGTGGATACATAATAGGTACTCAACTAAATATCTATTCTGTGCATTCTTGCCTATATACATGCCATTTCCTCTGCCTAGAAACCCTTCTCCTTGTTCTTGGAGACACTATTTTTATTCTTCTAAGCACACATTTTACCTTCCTAGGAAGTCTTTCCTGACAGCCCCCCAAACACATGCAAACAGAGTTAATCACTCTTTCTAGTGCTGTCATTATGATCCACATATGCTTTAGAAAGAAAAGGTTTTAATCGCAGTCATGTAATATGTTGTAATTTATTTCATTACATAACTGTCTCCTCTGTTAGACTGTAAGTCTCAGGGCAGGAATGCTGTCCTAGTCATCTCCGTAGCCCTACAAGTCTAGAGCAGTGCCTGGGAAGAGTAGATACTTGGCCTTTAATGAATACATGAATGCATAAACCTCTTACACCTCCCATAGTCTGTTATATATCCAATCACATCAGTTAATACTTTGGCTACCCTTTTCCTCAGCTGTTTTAAATGCTGTAAAACTTGTTAACATAAAAGCAAAAGGGAGAGAGTTTACAGGCCCAGTGCAGAGGGATATCCAGAGAGGTGCCATGACTATACACCTGTGCACTCGAGCATCTCTGTTTATACCTGTTATCCCAGCATCAGTTTTAACAGTGTCTCCTTTCAGTTTAAAAGTAGCATAGTTCAGATAATAAATTATAAGGCCATCCTGCAGAGAAAACATAACTCATTTTTATTGACCCCCTGGCTGGGAAATGATACCCTCCACCCAGGGGTAGCAGGGCCCATGCTTTGGCCTTACCACGTCAGGGTGCTGCTCCAGATTGCCCACTGCCAGGAGCTGCCTCTGTTTACTTGAGGAGATTTTCAGAAGCCACAGAAAGCTGCTGTGGCTGAGTACACACCAGGCCTGCAGAGCCTTAATATCAATAATTTCCTTTGTACCCTTTGTACATACCCTGTTCTCCACTGGCCCTGTCCCCACCGGCCTCGGCCCTTCACCTGCCTGCACAGGGTTCCCAGCCCACACCCATTTTTCTTCCCCAGCCTAGTCAGTGCTGGACTGAGTCACCAGGAGGCTGGAGGGGCCCTGGGTGGGTGGCTCCTGTTGGTCATGGCCTCACCCCCAACCCTGATGTCTTGCGGGTTCTCTCATTAGCTATGTCAAACTCTCATAGCATCTGATAGCACCCTGATACCCACTCCTGGATCTGACTGCAAGTGCCCATTTCACCATCCATTCTACAAAGAGCAGAGGCCCCAGGGATGGTCAGGACTGACAGGGGAAAGGAAATTGCCTTTTTCAGGGTGGCTAATTAATATATACCAGGCTCCATGCAGGTATGGCCTTACAACAATAGTCAGAAGTAAATAGGATTTTCATGAACTATTTAGATCTGAAGATTTTTCTCCATAATAAAATAAAGGAATGATCATTATAGAAATTGTGGAAAATATGAAAAAATAAATAAAATTAAACATCACCCATAATCCTACTATCCAGAAATTATCTTCGTACAATAGTTGTTTTTCTTCCTGGCCCTTTATCCATGTCTATTTAATTGAAATCACACTGGCTTCCTTTTTCACTCAACGTTAACATAAAAACATTTCTCTCATGTTACGTCATACTTGGCACACATTAAGACAGAAGTGCCTGTCTCTTCCCTGTACATTTTACATGGTGGAGAGAGAAGACGTCCATTCCACTCCTGAGGGACAGCCACTGTGGGGAGCAATGCTCCCAGCCCTGCTGAGAGAGGAGCTCAGAAGAAGAGGCAGAGTGGGATCTGGTCTCTTTCTGAGTAAAAAAAATTGAGACATAACAATACAGTGTTATTCTTTAGGATGAAGAAATGAAACCACAACTTCAAAAAGGAAGGTGAGGCATGATTTACTGATCTAACAGTAAACATAGTTTTTTATAAACTTTGTCAATGTCGTTTTAAATGGCTGTGTGTCATCCCATTGTGTAGCTATACTACAATTCATTAACCTATTTCCCTGGTATTGAATGTGTCATTTGCTTCCAAATTGCACTTAGTGTTGTGATGAGTAGATCTGTGCATGAGACTTTATTTATGTTTGAGCTTTTTCCTTGTAAGAAAATAAGCGAGCTTTAGTATACAGGAGTGCTCCTTTCCCACACCCTAACTTGCTTTGATCAAATTCCTTTTTAAAAGTCTCAAATAAGCAATGAGTGAAAAAATGTGTCTTCCCCTTTTAACAGTTGAGAAAATGGAAGCTCAGAGACTTCCAACCTTCTTCAGTGTGCGCAAGTTAGGACATGGTGGCGCTGGCTTTTAAGCCTGGTCTGTCTGACTGCCAAGTCCTCATCCACACCACATCTGGCCTCTCCGTACAAAGAACTAGTTGTCAGGAGAGCTGGATCCTAGTCTAACGACTCTTCTGCTGACTACCAACTACTCTTTTAGTCTCAACTTCCTTATTTGTGAAACATGGGTGCCTCACCTACCTACCTACCTACTTTCACAGAGCTGTAAGGACCAAATGAGATAATGAATATGAAAACTCTGGAAATTCTAGAAAGTTCCACTTGATTATAGACTTTAAGGAGGCATGGGCTGGGCGGAAGATGGCGGCGTGAGTAGAGCAGAGGAAATCTCCTCCCAAAACCACATATATCTACGAAAATATAACAAAGACAACCCTTCCTAGAATAAAGACCAGAGGACACAGGACAATATCCAGACCACATCCGCACCTGAGAGAACCCAGCGCCTCGCGAAGGGGGTAAGATACAAGCCCCGGCCCCGCGGGAGACGAGCGCCCCTCCCCCCAACTCCCAGCGGGAGAAGAGCAGGCAGAGCGGGAGGGAGACGGAGCCCAGGACTGCCGAACACCCAGCCCCAGCCATCCGGGCCAGAGCGCAGACACAGTATGTGCCCAGGGGGCCCTGGATGCTAGGGAAACAGGGCAGCAAGAACGGTGAGCGGGCACCGGAGGCCTGGCGCCGGAGGACACCAGAAAAGCGAGTGACCACATTTTTTTTTTTCCTGTTTTGTTTTGGTGAGTGCTTTTTGGAAGTCTTAAAGGGATAGGGACCCCAATACTAGGGAAACAGGGCAGCAAGACCGGTGAGCAGATGCCTGAGGCTGGTGCCGGAGAATAAAGAAAAACGAGCGGCCACCTTTTTTTTTTTTTTTTTGGTGGTCGTTGTTGTGTTTTGGGGGTGCTTTTTGGAAGTCTTAAAGCGGCAGGGTGGGACACTTAATCCAGAGGTAGGGAATCTGGGGATCTCTGGGCACCCTAACCCCTGGGCTGCAGGGAGCAGGGAGGCCCCTTGCGGAGATAAATAGCCTCCCAGCAGCTCCTGCTCCAACGTGACTCCACCATTTTGGAGTAGCTGCCCGAGCCAGGCCACGCCCACAGCAACAGCGGAGATTAACTCCATAGCAGCCGGGCAGGAAGCACAAACCCTGTCTGCGCGCAGCTGCGCAGCACAAGCCACTAGAGGCCGCTGTTCTCCCAGGAGAGGAGGGCCACAAACCAACAAGAAAGGAAGTCCTTCCAGCCGTCACTCGTCCCAGTTCTGCAGACTATTCCTATCACCATGAAAAGGCAAAGCTACAGGCAGACAAAGATCACAGAGACAACACCAGAGAAGGAGACAGTCCTAACCAGTCTTCCTGACAAAGAATTCAAAATAAGAATCATAAACATGCTGACAGAGATGCAGAGAAATACACAAGAGAAATGGGATGAAGTCCGGAAGGAGATCACAGATGCCAGAAAGGAGATCGCAGAAATGAAACAAACTCTGGAAGCGTTTATAAGCAGAATGGATAGAATGCAAGAGGCCATTGATGGAATTGAAACCAGAGAACAGGAACGCATAGAAGCTGACATAGAGAGAGACAAAAGGATCTCCAGGAATGAAACAATATTAAGAGAACTGTGTGACCAATCCAAAAGGAACAATATCCGTATTATAGGGGTTCCAGAAGAAGAAGAGAGAGGAAAAGAGATGGAAAGTATCTTAGAAGAAATAATTGCTGAAAACTTCCCCAAACTGGGGGAGGAAATAATCGAACAGACCACGGAAATACACAGAACCCCCAACAGAAAGGATCCAAGGAGGACAACACCAAGACACATAATAATTAAAATGGCAAAGATCAAAGACAAGGAAAGAGTTTTAAAGGCAGCTAGAGAGAAAAAGGTCACCTATAAAGGAAAACCCATCAGGCTAACATCAGACTTCTCGACAGAAACCCTACAGGCCAGAAGAGAATGGCATGATATATTTAATACAATGAAACAGAAGGGCCTTGAACCAAGGATACTGTATCCAGCATGACTATCATTCAAATATGATGGTGGGATTAAACAATTCCCAGACAAACAAAAGCTGAGGGAATTTGCTTTCCACAAACCACCTCTACAGAACATCTTACAGGGACTGCTCTAGATGGGAGCACCCCTAGAAAGAGCACAGCACAAAACACCCAACATATGAAGAATGGAAGAGGAGGAATAAGAAGGGAGAGAAGAAAAGAATCTCCAGACAGTGTATATAACAGCTCAATAAGCGAGCTAAGTTAGGCAGTAAGATACTAAAGAGGCTAACCTTGAACCTTTGGTAACCACGAATTTAAAGCCTGCAATGGCAATAAGTACATATCTTTCAATAGTCACCCTAAATGTTAATGGGCTGAATGCACCAATCAAAAGACACAGAGTAACAGAATGGATAAAAAAGCAAGACCCATCCATATGCTGCTTACAAGAAACTCACCTCAAACCCAAAGACATGTACAGACTAAAAGTCAAGGGATGGAAAAACATATTTCAGGCAAACAACAGTGAGAAGAAAGCAGGGGTTGCAGTACTAATATCAGACAAAATAGACTTCAAAACAAAGAAAGTAACAAGAGATAAAGAAGGACACTACATAATGATAACGGGCTCAGTCAAACAAGAGGATATAACCATTCTAAATATATATGCACCCAACACAGGAGCACCAGCATATGTGAAACAAATACTAACAGAACTAAAGGGGGAAATAGATTGCAATGCATTCATTCTAGGAGACTTCAACACACCACTCACCCCAAAGGATAGATCCACTGGGCAGAAAATAAGTAAGGACACGGAAGCACTGAACAACACAGTAGAGCAGATGGACCTAATAGACATCTATAGAACTCTACATCCAAAAGCAACAGGATATACATTCTTCTCAAGTGCACATGGAACATTCTCCAGAATAGACCACATACTAGGCCACAAAAAGAGCCTCAGAAAATTCCAAAAGATTGAAATCCTACCAACCAACTTTTCAGACCACAAAGGCATAAAACTAGAAATAAACTGTACAAAGAAAGCAAAGAGGCTCACAAACACATGGAGGCTTAACAACACGCTCCTAAATAATCAATGGATCAATGACCAAATCAAAATGGAGATCCAGCAATATATGGAAACAAACGACAACAACAACACTAAGCCCCAACTTCTGTGGGACGCAGCAAAAGCAGTCTTAAGAGGAAAGTATATAGCAATCCAAGCATGTTTAAAAAAGGAAGAACAATCTCAAATGAATAGTCTAATGTCACAATTATCGAAATTGGAAAAAGAAGAACAGATGAGGCCTAAGGTCAGCAGAAGGAGGGACATAATAAAGATCAGAGAAGAAATAAATAAAATTGAGTACAATAAAACAATAGCAAAAATCAATGAAACCAAGAGCTGGTTCTTCGAGAAAATAAACAAAACAGATAAGCCTCTAGCCAGACTTATTAAGAAGAAAAGAGAGTCAACACAAGTCAACAGTATCAGAAACGAGAAAGGAAAAATCACGACGGACCCCACAGAAATACAAAGAATTATTAGAGACTACTATGAAAACCTATATGCTAACAAGCTGGGAAACCTAGGAGAAATGGACAACTTCCTAGAAAAATACAACCTTCCAAGATTGATCCAGAAAGAAACAGAAAATCTAAACAGACCAATTACCAGCAACGAAATTGAAGCAGTAATCAAAAAACTACCAAAGAACAAAACCCTCGGGCCAGATGGATTTACCTCGGAATTTTATCAGACATACAGGGAAGACATAATACCCATTCTCCTTAAGTTTTCCAAAAAATAGAGGAGGACGGGATACTCCCAAACTCATTCTATGAAGCTAACATCACCCTAATACCAAAACCAGGCAAAGACCCCACCAAAAAAGAAAACTACAGACCAATATCCCTGATGAACGTAGATGCAAAAATACTCAACAAAATATTAGCAAATCGAATTCAAAAATACATCATAAGGATCATACACCATGACCAAGTGGGATTCATGCCAGGGATGCAAGGATGGTACAACATTCGAAAGTCCATCAACATCATCCACCACATCAACAAGAAGAAAGACAAAAACCACATGATCATCTCCATAGATGCTGAAAAAGCATTTGACAAAGTTCAACATCCATTCATGATAAAAACTCTCAGCAAAATGGGAATACAGGGCAAGTACCTCAACATAATAAAGGCCATCTATGATAAACCCACAGCCAACATTATATTGAACAGCGAGAAGCTGAAAGCATTTCCTCTGAGATCGGGAACTAGACAGGGGTGCCCACTCTCTCCACTGTTATTTAACATAGTACTGGAGGTCCTAGCCATGGCAATCAGACAAAACAAAAACATACAAGGAATCCAGATTGGTAAAGAAGAAGTTAAACTGTCACTATTTGCAGATGATATGATACTGTACATAAAAAACTCTAAAGACTCCACCTCAAAACTACTAGAACTGATATCGGAATACAGCAAAGTTGCAGGATACAAAATCAACACAGAGAAATCTGTGGCTTTCCTATACACTAACAATGAACCAACAGAAAGAGAAATCAGGAAAACAACTCCATTCACAATTGCATCAAAAAAAATAAAATACCTAGGAATAAACCTAACCAAAGAAGTAAAAGACTTATACTCTGAAAACTACAAGTCACTCTTAAGAGAAATTAAAGGGGACACTAACAGATGGAAACTCATCCCATGCTCGTGGCTAGGAAGAATTAATTTTGTCAAAATGGCCATCCTGCCCAAAGCAATATACAGATTTGATGCAATCGCTATGAAACTACCAGCAACATTCTTCAATGAACTGGAACAAATAATTCAAAAATTCATATGGAAACACCAAAGACCCCGAATAGCCAAAGCAATCCTGAGAAAGAAGAATAAAGTAGGGGGGATCTCACTCCCCAACTTCAAGCTCTACTATAAAGCCATAGTAATCAAGACAATTTGGTACTGGCACAAAAGCAGAGCCACAGACCAATGGAACAGACTAGAGAATCCAGACATTAACCCAGACATATATGGTCAATTAATATTTGATAAAGGAGCCATGGACATACAATGGCGAAATGACAGTCTCTTCAACAGATGGTGCTGGCAAAACTGGACAGCTACATGTAGGAGAATGAAACTGGACCATTGTCTAACCCCATATACAATAGTAAACTCAAAATGGATCGAAGACCTGAATGTAAGTCATGAAACCATTAAACTCTTGGAAGAAAACATAGGCAAAAACCTCTTAGACATAAACATGAGTGACCTCTTCTTGAACATATCTCCGGGCAAGGAAAACAACAGCAAAAACGAACAAGTGGGATTATATTAAGCTGAATAGCTTCTGTACAGCAAAAGACACCATCAATAGAACAAAAAGGAACCCTACAGTATGGGAGAATATATTTGAAAATGACAGATCCAATAAAGGCTTGACGTCCAGAATATATAAAGAGCTCACACGCCTCAACAAACAAAAAACAAATAACCCAATTAAAAAATGGGCAGAGGAACTGAACAGACATTCTCCAAAAAAGAAATACAGATGGCCAACAGATACATGAAAAGATGCTCCACATCGCTAATTATCAGAGAAATGCAAATTAAAACTACAATGAGGTATCACCTCACACCGGTAAGGATGGCTGCCATCCAAAAGACAAACAACAACAAATGTTGGTGAGGCTGTGGAGAAAGGGGAACCCTCCTACACTGCTGGTGGGATTGTAAGTTAGTTCAACCATTGTGGAAAGCAGTATGGAGGTACATCAAAATGCTCAAAACAGACTTACCATTTGACCCAGGAATTGCACTCCTAGGAATTTACCCTAAGAATGCAGCAATCAAGTATGAGAAAGATCAGTGCACCCCTATGTTTATCGCAGCACTATGTACAATAGCCAAGAATTGGAAGCAACCTAAATGTCCATCGATAGATGAATGGATAAAGAAGATGTGGTACATATACACAATGGAATACTACTCAGCCATAAGAAAAGGGCAAATCCAACCATTTGAAGCAACATGGATGCAGCTGGAGGGTATTATGCTCAGTGAAACAAGCCAAGCGGAGAAAGAGAAATACCAAATGATTTCACTTATCTGTGGAATATAAGAACAAAGGAAAAATGGAAGGAACAAAACAGCAGCAGAATCACAGAACTCAAGAATGGACTAACAGGTACCAAAGGGAAAGGGACTGGGGACGATGGGTGGGTAGGGAGGGATAAGGTGGGGGGAGAAGTAGGGGGTTATTAAGATTAGCATGCATGGGGGGGGTAGGAGAAAAGGGAGGGCTGTACAACACAGAGAAGGCAAGTAGTGATTCTACAACATTTTGCTATGCTGATGGACAGTGACTGTAAAGAGGTTTATAGGGGGGACCTGGTATAGGGGAGAGCCTAGTAAACATAATATTTGTCATGTAAGTGTAGATTAGTGATACCAAAAAAAAAAAAGGACAGTTCCTGTGTGGTAACCTCCAATGAGCTCTACACAAGGGTATAAAGGGCATATAAAAGTGTAGGCAAAGGGTCTGTTTGTATTTATACAGAGGATCAAAGCCTAATTGGGCTACCCCGAAAATGAACTAAGATACAATATGAAAAAGAACTTCCAACATCAGCACTCTCTGGAAGAATTATGCCAGAAGATGATCATCAAAAAACCCCAACAAAGATCCACGCACTGCTACAGCTGTAGATGCACTCATCCCACCAGTTCCTGGACTTGCCATGGGAATGAAGGAGATATCTAAGCTGGCCTGTGCATACAGTAAAACAACAAACTTGACTGGATCTATACTGTTGGAACTCAACCAAGAATTAGGAGAAGTGCAAATTGTAGCGCTCCAAAATCTTACAACTACAGACTATTTACTGTTAAAAGAACATAAGGGATGTGAACATTCCCCAGGAATGGGTTGTTTTAATTTGTCTGATTTCTCTCAGACTGTTCAAGTTCAGTTGGACAATATCCACCATATCATAGATAAGTTTTCACAAATGCCTAAGGTGCCTAACTGGTTTTCTTGGTTTCACTGGAGATGGCTGGTAATTACAGATATGCTTTGGTTATGTAACTATACTCCTATTATGTTAATGTGTGTGCGCAATTTAATTAGTAGTTTAAAACCTATACATGCTGAAGTTACTCTACAAGAAGATATGTCAAAGAAATAATCAATCTTCCCATGTTTTCTTCCACCTGCTACTTCTATAGCTTTTCTTCTTCCTTTCTAATTACAATCCTTTAATAGAATTCGTGCCTCATATCAAATTTACCGAGTATCATAATTCTTCCAAGTGGTAAAGATACCTCAAGACAAATGCTGGGCATAGAAGCCACAGGGCATAAATATGCAAAGAAGTAAAAAGCTAACCTTTTCAAACAATAAGGCTTCTCTCTCACTTACCAACTTAACATTTCCCTGTATGGCCCCGGAAGATGACTGGTTAGCCAGAGACGGGTAAGATTCCTCAAGGGAGGAACAACCTAAGACAGGCACAGTCGCAGGGGGGCCATCAGGTGAGAAATTGGGGATCAACAGAGGTGAGGCTTAGAACCTCACCCCCCCTGTTCTGAGATAAATCTTCTGCATACGTGGATGTTTTATTGCCCTGGTCTAGCTTGGATTAACACATAGTCTACAGGGACACACCTGATCATCTACATTTGCTCTCTTACAACACTAAACTATGTTTTCTACCTTTATCTTGTATCTACCTACCACTTCAGCATTTTATTAAAAATAATAATAATAAAGGGAGAAATGTGGTATCCACATATAAATCAAGTATAAAAATCAAATGAGTATTCATATTTGAACTGACTGTTCATAGTTCATAATGCATGAGCAAAACCAAAAGTTTCTGTGATGACTGCCCTTGTACTGTTCACTATGTAGCTTATTCACTATGTAAGAATTTGTTCTCCATTTAAGAACTTCTTTGTTATGCTTCAGAAGATTGGAGACTGACGAAAATTAGGCTTGGGATGGAGTAATGATTGTGCATTGAGCATTGACTCCCCTATACAGAATTTTATTGTTGTTAACAACCATTTGATCAATAAATATGAGAGATGCCCTCACAAAAAAAAAAAAAAGAAAAGTACACACTTCCAATTGTAAAATAAATAAGTAACCGGGATGTAATGTATAGCATAAGGAATATAGTCAAAATATTGTAACAACTTGGTATGGTGATAGCTGGTACCTAGAATTATCATGTATATAAATGTTGAATCACTGTGTTGTACACCTGAAACTAATGTAATGTAATACTGTGTGTCAACTACCCTTCAATAAAAAATAATTATCTACAAAAAAAAAAAAAAGAGGCATGGGCTCCACATTCTATTTTCTCCCAAATACATATCTGAACCTCATGTTTATTTAGTATTCACAAATGGCTGGTACTGTAGGTTAAATTCTTTATATGGATTATCTCATTTAATCCTCCTAACAATCCAATGAGTTGACATTATTGTTTCTATTTTCAAGATGGAAAGTTAAGGCCATATCCCATAGCCAGTAAGTGGTGGAGTTGAGTTTAAATCCAGGAGATCTGAGTCCAGACTGGAGCTCCTGCTCTTTTGAAGTGTAGGTTTTATTATTCTTCAGGGGTGTTGATGCCAACAGATCAGGAGACAATTGCCATTGGCAGGATAGGTTATTCCAGTTCTCAAGAGGAGAGGGCACTGATGTCCTACAGGGCTGCACAGGGAAGCACCAGGGCTGGTCAGGAGGCAGGAGTGAGGGAAAAACATGAAAGAGCCTTTATTGTGGTTTTTCCAGGACAGAATGGGAGAGGCAGGGTAGGCAGGTTACTCCGTTTAGGGCTGGCTACTTTAGATAATTCCAGCAGGCTCCGCAGGGGGTAGGAACTGCACCTGATACACGGACCCCAGGGGTGACAGTGGCTTGGGGATAGTGGCTCAACCTGTGAGAGCTCCATAAAGGAGGTAGTTGGCAGGTATGGGCTCTGGAATGGTCGGTTTGCATACAAAAGGCTCACTCACAGGGGAGTCATTTGCTGTCTCTAGTCATCAGCTAGTTCTGGTCAGTCTCTCCAGGGTCAGCAAGGCCCCATATGCTAGAACATCAAAAATAGAGGAAATAATGTTGCAATAAACATGAGAGTGTGTTTATCCTTTTTAATTAGTATTTTGGCAATCATAGAACTGGTTATTAAAAGGATTAAACTTTTTTTTTTCAAAGAGTAGAGAAAATAAGAAAATACAGGTCATACACTTTTACATTAAACTGCTGTGTATAGTGCTCTTGCTGTAGCTGGGGTGGTTGTCGTCATCGGCCCCATCCTAACAGTAACAACACTCCATTCTTGCCCACACTAACAGTCTACAAGGCCAGGGACCACGCAGCACCAGGCACGCAGGGGCACTACAGGAGGACTTGTTGAATGAGTGAATGGAGGGATGGTCCTCTGCCTGCAGAGCCTCGAGCTTCATGCCCTGTGAAGGACTCTGAGGTGTATGTACTCAGTAAACATACGCTTCACCGGGTGAGCAAGAGGGCAATGAGGAGAATACCAGGGAAAAGAGGCTCTCAGCAACCTTATTAGCTGGGATCCAAAACTGTGTGCTCATGAAGAGCTCTTTTTAGAGGAACCTAGAGAGTTTTCAGATGTTGTCTAGTGAAGATCTCATGAATGCCAGAAGGACTCCTGACTTAATCTTCAGAAAAAATATGCTGACTCCTCACCTGAATAGTAATCTGATTTTAATCTGCTCCCTCCAGGGGTCAAATGTCTGCCTGATTCATGCTGTCAGTCACCAGGAGAGCACACTCAGGAGATTCTGGCTATTTTCATTCTTATATTTCTGCTCTTATCACCAAAGTCATCCCAGGCATCTTTGGTCATTTTTGTTTATTCATTCACTTAAGAGTGTTTATTATCCTCAATAATTCGAATGGCCTCATTTATAATTTACAACTGTCTTTAAGGAGAACCTGCATAACAGAGTCCTGCTTAACACATTTCAACCGCTTGTCAGAATTTGGGATTCTGGATGTTGACAGATGGAAGGCTAACTACAAATTTTCGGTGGGCATTCTGAGTCCTAAGAGAATTTCATGTTGCTGTATCATGCTAGCAACAGTGACAGATTGGAGTCTTCTAGCTATGTGGGGAGCTAGAAGGAGGACTCCCTGCCCTCAAGGAGTTTGCAGAGAATAAAGAACAATAGAAATGAGACAGATCCACAGCATTTAATATTGTCAATATGAAGTGACAAATACATTTTAAGAGGATCAGTGACAAAGGAAATATGCAAACAGCACAATAATAGCATTTTAGATTCTGAACCACTCCCTTCTCCAGAAGTTCCCAGGGCTCACCCAGCCATGTGGCCCCCTTCACATCTCTTCATGCCAGTGGATATCTGACTCCATTCTCCTCCATCTCCACTCCCTGCCCAGCCCGTTGGAAATGCTCTAACTAGCTCTAGAAGCTATTTCTTCAGTGAAAACAAGAACCAATGATTGTGCAAAATTAGAAGTGCTTGGAAATAGAAAAGAAAGATTAGGCTTCAACTCAGGGGAGGAACAGAAAGGTTCACCCCATATCTGGAGGCTAACATGTCCACTTCCTTTCCCAGCCCATTCCAAAAACATCTCTCCACATTTATTCAGGGATGCCTGTTGTCATGGCTACTGGGTGATAGATGTTTTTTGAATATGGTATGTGAAGAGCTCTTCCAATTTGGAATTCAACCTGGAACAGGTGGCTATTTTTAGCCACATGCTGCTAATACATGCTTTAGAAAAGTCCGTGCTTTGCCTTGTACTTAAACATCACCTTTCCCACACTCCCCCATTTCACTGCCCAAGTGGTTGAGGCATTTATAGAAACCTTTATTTACCATTACTACAATGAGAAGGAACAGCAAAGACCCTGAGATTCAGGCTATACACATGATCATTTCCAGGACCCTCACTGGAAGCTAATACAAGCCCTGAGCAGCCACTGTAGGCGCTCTCTTTGAGATGGAGGGCTGCCCTCTCAGGGCAACTGCTCAAGTGTTGATTCCCTGCCTGGTGCCCAGAACTGATGCCACCACCTTGCTCAGGGACTCTCATGCTTGTCTCATCCTCTTGTTGCTAAGCTCTCCATTTCATGTGCCCAAATCTGTGCTATTATTTGTGAAGTGATAGTTAGGATTCTGTGTTTATACTATGCATGTGAAGGCAGCCTGGTCTAATAATAAGAGTTATAGACTTCCCCACCTCCAAGTTAGTTTGATGTTGAAGTCCTTACCTGAGGTGGCTTCACATTAGCTCCCTACAGTTACTTCTCAAATCTTTCAACCCCCAAGCTTGAAATTCCCCAGGCTGTCTCCAAACATGCAGTGTACTCCCACTGGAAATTCTACATGGTGTTCAATGCCCTCATCAAACCCCACAACCCAAGAATCCTCCCCATTTCATCTCTCTGTACCTCCTAGTTAAAAGCATTCAAGTATACCCTCTTTCCTCTAGGTCCTTGTATTGCATGAGTAAATGTTTTAGAGCTGGAAATACTTCCCACAGCTACTGGTGTTGTGTTATTTGGGCATTTCTCAACTCTCTCATGACCACTGGAAGCTTCAGGAAACCAGAGGGCAGTTTTCTCCATGCTTGTGTCTCTTATGCCTGCCTCAGTGCTTTGCCCAAAGTAGAGACTCAGGGAGTATTTGTGGGGTTGTGTTGCTACGTAAAGTCTTCAAACCACATTTCTAGTGTTACCTCTGTCACTGACAAGAACATAAAATTTTCCAGATCATAGTTTCCTTAGCTGCTAGAAAGGAACAGTAATAAGTTTCACTTCTCTCATGACTTTATCCTTGAAACCAAACTAGTTTTGCCTTATAAATGGCACCTTTTGAGATAAAAACACATGTCCCCCAGAAATAATAAAGAAAATAATAGAAGAGGGAGGAAATGCTATAGAAATACAGAGTCGTTCGAGCTAGATACTAGAGTTATAGGAAATACTAGAGCAATTTGAGCAGAATATCCAAGGAGATGAAAGTGGGGTTATGGTAGAGGACAAAGAGGAGGATGGGGAGGAAGGAGGGGCAGGAGGTGATAAATATGAGAGCACAGTGTGGTCACAAACCATACACAGTCCAATTGGGGGCAGAGAGTGGAAGAGCAGAAATAGGCACTGATAGGCATGGCAGCGTGAGGTCTTGGAAAGGCAGAGCCCAGATCCACTCTCTCATGTGCTGGTCAGGGCTTTGTTGGGGATGAGGGTTTCCTTGTCCATAAGAAAGGAAACCAGAAGAAGGTCCCCAGGCCAAAGCAGAAGAATTGGTCAGAGATGGAGCCCAGAAATCTAAATGTTAGTGAGAGCCACAGAGGACTGAGATTCAGGTAGATGTGGCACCATCATTAAGAAACACTGAGCCAGAGAAGACAAATTAAAGCTGAGAAGCATATTGGTCTACTATTGATGGAAATGAAAACTCAGAAGAAGGAAAGTGGTAGTGAAAGAGTGTTGCATAAAGCCTGAGAAGCAAGGAAGAAACAAACAAGGCAAATTTAAGTGGAAAAAAAGAACTTGAAGGAGAAAAGATGAGAACACAAATAGAGGCAAAGCAAGACTGAAAGCAGATACCCAGGGAACAAGCGGCACAAATATGCAGAAGGCTAAAGAGAAAAATTGAACACAGGTTGATTTTCATTTTTCAAGGCTAAAGATGAATAGAGAAAATGATTATTTATCAAGGAGCCGAGTTTATTCTTGGATTCAAAAATAGCAATTGGGTAGAGGAAGGTTTTGCTGGAGCATTTATGGAACTCTGGACCAGTAGGCAGTACTGATCCTGAGACTGCTGGTGTGCGGTAATGGAAAAGAGAAACAGACGCAACGTGTGACAGAGCAGGCAGGGAGATTCAAAAGAGTAAGTGAAGCAAGAATGGCCAGGTAAAGAGCAGGCCAGATGGGCAAGGGCCCAAGGGCTCAGCATGGGCTCAAGGAAAGCCATCTCAGCACCACGGAGAGCTCTGTGCCTGCTCCAAGCCCGGGACAAGGGTGGCCTTCAACCCAATACTGCCTTCTTGGTAATATTGCCTGGGTCCCATTTTGCATGTTAAAAGAACTTGCTTACCCAACGGAGATATAAGTCTTTAGATCTGGGAAATAGCTGTTATCTTTCTGGCGGCCTTTTAAAACTATTCAGAGGTGGCATGGGATGGTAGTGGGCTTGGAATCAGGAGACTTGGGTTTTGCTTTCAGCATTGCCTCTTGCTAGATATGTGGCTTTAGTGAAGTCAAACTTGATAAAGCTCAGTTTTCTCTTCTATAAAATGGTATTCATAAGGTTTTTCCTACTTCCTGTAAAGACCTACTCCATGTGAAGGCACTTTTGAACTGTGAAACTGTAGTTAAATATATGCAGTTGTTGGAATTAGCTACCTACAGAATGAATTAAGAGATTCCATAGAAACTCTGCAGGGTCAGGAGATGGGTAAATAGGCCAAAAAGTGAGTTAGAGCTCAACATCTCCAAAAATGGGAGTTAGGCCCTGAGAGGAATGTGGATTTTCAAAAGCTATGGGAGCTAGTTGGAAACACAAATGAATGTGGAAAAGAAAGTAAAGATGAGAAGAGAAAGGAAAAGTAAAATAACAGACTTGGAAAATATTCATGACTTCCCCCAAAAAAGCAAAAACAAGCCGCTCATTTTATGTTAATTTATGCATAATACCCAAAACAAGCTAAAATATCAAATAGGTCAAATAAATTCTTTGGAAATTCAAATGCATTTCGACAACATCAGACCTCTTTCTGCAATTTGTAAAAAACAAAAACAAAAATCCTTTTGGCAAAACTGGATCTCTTTTTTATTATTTTTAAAAGTCTTAGTTTTAATCTTATTACAGAAGTAACATGATCATTATAGAAAAAAATCAGAGGAAATAAGCAAGTTAAAAAGATATTTAAAAATACTCTCAATCCTACAAACACAGATGATCTTCTCTTCTTCTAACTCTTCTTCATGTAAGAGGAACTGGTCCGCTCACCTTTTATAAAAATAAATATGGGATCATCATTAGACTGTTGTACAATATATCTTTTTAAATAATCAACATGTCAGGAATAGCTTGTGCATGGGCAACAATAAATAAATTTGAGCAACACAGTTTTAATGATTCCATATACTATTCATCATATAAACATATCATATTACTTAACCATTCCTTTAATATCGGAGAGGCTATTTCCAACATTTCTTTATTACATACTGTGCTATAGGGAGTTCATGTAGTGGGGTTAAACCTGTGGCTTCTAATGACACACTTTGTAAGTTGAGCTCCCAGACTCCCTGCATATTGACTGTGTATATTTGAGAAAGTTACTTAATCTCTTTAAGCTCAGTTTCTTCATTTGTAGAATGAGTTTAATAACAGTATCCACACCAAAACCTATTGTTAGAATTAAGCAAAATAATTTATTTAAAACACTTTAAACAATGCCTGGCAAATAATAGATACTTAGTAATAATGATATATATTTTTTTAATTCTTATAGCTAATATCTGTACTCACCATTAATTATTTCTATAAGATAAATTTCCAGAATTAGAATTTTTGCATCAAAGGAAGGGCATATTTATTTTAGGACATTGCCATATTTTAAATGTAGAGAGAAGAATTCAGTTGCCATGTGGATGAGGGACACAGCCAGATGTTAAAAAGTATTGCATGGATGCAAAGATTCAAGACTCACTGCTATTAAACTAAGAGTAAGCATATCCTAGAAGCAGTAATCCTAACTCTAGGAAATATCTTACAGAAATAATTGCATGAATATATACATACAAGTACATTCATTGCAGTATTATTTATGATAGGAAAAAATTAAAACGAATCATCTCACTGGTAGGAGAATGCTTAGATATATTATAGTACACCCATACAGTTGAATATTATATAGCCATAATACCTTATGGTAGTAATACTGTATAATATCCTAAAAAAAAAATAAGATCAAGATACATGTGTTAACTTAGCAGTGAGTTCCTGATATAATGATATGGGGGAAAGTGGATGAACAGAGAGGAAGCATTATTGTACTTTATGTGACAACTTTTAAGGATACAGAATTCAAGGCTTATTAGTTAGATGTGCTAGCAATGGAACAAAGGTAGATAATGCATATGAAAGGTATTTGAATACTGTAAGTGCTAAACAAATTTTATTATCCCAATAATGACATAAACTTATTAAAAGAGAAGTGAGAAACAGGCTAATAAAAAAAGGATATGCATGAAATAAAAGGTTTTACAAAATGAAAGTCATCTCTTTTCTGATCATAAAATGTGTGAAAGCAGTAAAGCTGCTTGAGAAATTGTCTTACCCATCACTTTGCCTTTTAGTAAAGTATGTTTATCCTTGTACATAAATGGAAAAAAGGAGGGGCCTAGAGCTAAGTGATTGACCCAAAGGTACATGGCTCATAAAAGTGAGGTAATGAACAAGATCCTCTCTCCTGATCAAAATGGAATTCTCAAAATCTTGGAAACTTAGCAAGATCAAATAGAGAATATGCAAATTCCTATTGGAACAGGAAGAAATTAGAACAATATAAAGGATCATTAAGGGGAGAGGAGACTTGCTCCTTTTCACGATGCCATAAAGAAGTAGGATGTGTTAAAAATACATAAAAAATGCTCAAAGGGAGGCACCAAGCCAAGGACTTTAAATAACAGAATAGCTCTCCCCTTGCTCAGGAGCTGTCAATGAAGAATATTTTTCCCCTACAAAAGGGAAGAAAGTGGAGCAGAAATAGCAAAAATCAAAGAAAAAATGAGGAAAGTTTCTATAAACACGGTCATGGTTGATAAGTGAAGGTAGAGAAGATTAATTAAGAGAAAGAACAATACCTACAGATACTTTAGAAGACAAAGAGAAAGCTGGGGCACCGCACACAGGAGGGAGAGGTCCAGAATGCACACTGCCTCCCAGAGCCGCTCAAGGACAGCCCTGCAAATGACCACAGCAGACATCACTGCTGAAGAAAGCAGCAGTCATCAGGCTGATGAGAGGGTACATACTCCTGGGTCCTGTAACCACATTGCTGAGGACCACACAATTTCCTACAAATATAGCAAAGTATGTAACAATGACCAATGGGTGCAGCAGAGCGGTGTTAATTTAAACCAATGGACAGCCATCGGAAAGGAAATCAGTGGCTCAAGGAAGGAGAGCTTGTGAAAACTCTAGGTGGACACAGTAACTCTGCAGCCTTCCTATCCTTAGAGTTTCCATATCTCTGCTCCAGCTTGGCAGGTTACCTGGGAGACCCATTAGCAGCACCATGCCTACTTTCAGAGCATTGATTTTTCTCTTTGTGCAGAAACAATGGATGCTTTTCAAATGAAAATAAGACCAAGAATATTTGGGAAAAAATAAACACAATCCCATTCCCCCAAATACTCAAAATATAGCAATTATCAAAATAGGCAACAACTAAAGCATAGTTTAATGAACATGCAATATCTCAATATCATCTGCAGTTCAACTTTACTCCACCTTGTCAAATTCTCCTGAAGTACATTCAGGAGTTGGTCTGTCCCAGTGTTGCTCTGCTAATCCATTTTTCTACACTTATGTCTTGGGCCCAGTCTCCCAAAGGGTCACACTGGCCATTTCCAAGGAGTATCTTGTCTTCAAATTAACTCTTGCACGAAAGACAAATGCCTCATCCTCTTCTAAAGCTCACAGCCCCTGGGTGACTAGAATGTTCTTTGTTTCTGTTCCAGAATCGCCTCAGTTCTTCACTGCTCAAATGCCAACCCCTCTCACATCCCCTAGGGCTTCAAGGGATCCCACTCTCTTCGGATAGTTATTAAATTTTAAAAATTGTAATATCTCTGCTCTTATACAAGCTAGGATTGCAGGTGACTGCAAAATTAAAAAACCCACCTATGACTTAAACAAATAGGAGATTCACATTTCAAGGAGTGGGTAGTTTAGGGGAGCAGTTGCCCAGGCATCTTGCTGAGAACTCAGGCCCTTCTCTTCTCTCCCTCTTTGGCCTGCTGGCTTTCATCTTCTTGCTGGCTGCCCCATGGCTGCAAGATGGTGACTTTAATTGTGCGTCTGCATCCATGTTCAAAGCAGGCAGAAGGGGAAAAGATGTACGGCCTTCCCCTTAGAAACCTTTGAATTTTTCCTCAGGAAGCTTAGACTTCCCTAGTGGACTTTAATCCACATTTTGTTGGCCAGACTGCATTACATGGTCTCGTGTAGCAGCAAGCAAGCCAGGAAATCGAGAACTGCACTTTTACCTCTGCACTGGCAAAAGCGCACCAGAAGGTAACTTAAAATGAATACTGATAAGCTATTGAATGATATCTGCCATAGCCGATCCTTTGGCTCTGCACCACCCCTGCATACTCCTATTCTTTTACGTATTCTCACCCGCCACCCCCATTACCAAGGAAGAAAACCCAAAGTCTCCTCCAGTTCCAAGTCAGGATCTCCAGTTACCGTGCAGAACTCCTTATCAGGTCTGTGTGTGCCCCTGGTGACCATAGTCTGTCAGTTGAAAAGGCAGCTTATCTGCCCCAACATACCTGGTATACAAAGATAATGAAGAAACCAAAGAACTGCAAAAAAAAACCCCAGTTCAACTCAAAGCAGGGAAAAGTGGGAAATACCTTTGGAGCGTAGAATATATCAAATCCTGCTGGTTAGAAAAGAGAACTTCCTACTCTGGTAGCCAACTGATTGGTAGGCCCTGGATCTGCTTTCTGGGAGGAAATTCCTTGTCCATTATTCTCAGTTGCTGTATCTTAATAAAAACTCTCTCTGGTAAAAATGACTGATATTATTATACCCATTGTATAGGTAAGAAAATTAAGACAGAGAAAGTAACTCTGACCAGTCATCCAGAGCCAGTGTCCAGTTCTGACCATCAGACTTCAGAGTCCCTGCTCTTTGCCAACAGTTTCTCTAACAGAATAGGAGTTCTTCTCTGAGGGCCCAGAGAGAGTGTGAGTGCCCACTTTGAGAAGAGGCAAAAAGAAGCCAAAAACTTAAAGTAACAGAAACCTAAAAGATGATCATATAGAATTGATCTTGGAAAACAAGGTGTCTGAGACAACATTTTCTGGCCGAGGTTTCCACTTACAGGAGATTGTTAAGGTCCCACCGTTAGAGCAATGACCCCAAAGAGCAGATAAGTTTACATGAAAGAGAAGCTGTTAGGGATATTCCAGCTCCTGGATCGAAGAAGGGGCAGGCCCAGGGCTCAGCCAGCAGAAGCCTTTTAAACCTTCCCAGGGTTATAATGAACAGAACCTTATCTAACTTACATGGCCGCTCCAGCAGAGGCACAATGCCACACCTTAGTTTCCAGGGCTTAAGGAAGAAATCGCTGAAGGGTAATAACTCTTACACTGTAGATGTTGGTGTTAAAGGGATAAGGACTCTTAAAAATCTCCCTAATTCAGTGTTTTTAAATAAAAAAAATTCTGTAGACTGTTTGCACAACAATGTGAATATACTTAACACTACTGAACTGTACAAATGGTTGAAAAATGGTTAAATGGTAAGCAGTGAATTTTAGATTCATATTTTACTGCTTTAAATAAAACAGGATGTACAGGAAATTTTCTCATGTAGGACATAACAGTACTATTGGGAATGTCTTATCATTAATAATTAATAATTGTGTTGGTGTATCACATGTGAGTTTAGAAGGCACTTCTACACACCTTCATTTGATCCTTACAGTCATGTTGATTGATGGCAGAGTCCACGGTTACAGAAGGGATTTTTGTAGGAGCCGTTCAGTGATCACTTCCTGAAAACCAAAGATTTTTTTTGTATGTGCTGCATTTATTAGAAAGTAATAGACAGTGTTTGTGGAAAATATGTGGGTTGGGTAGAGAAAATTATAAATGCGTTTAACAGCTAGCTAATTTTTAAACAATTTTAAATGCTAAGGGATCCCATGAGATAATAAAGCACAAATTAAATTATATACAGAAGATTTTTATTATCCCCATTTTATGCAGGTATAAAGTGAGACTAGAATAAATGTCTTTCTAACGAGGCAAAATCTGGAATTAAACAGGTCTTGTGATGCCATAGGCAGATGTTCTTCTGATACTGTACTCCTAGTCGTGAGAATAGAGGTGGAGGTGTGATGGAGAGCGTGGGGCTGATGGGCAGCCACCCCTGCCAGGCACAAGGCTCTGTGGTACCTAGGATCATCAGCTCCTTAAGTCCTACCCGTAAGCCCATGGGGCTGGTTCTATTCGAATCTTGATTTTACAATTTAGGGAATAAAAACTCAGAGAGGTTAAGTAAATTTTCCAAGGTCATCTGGCTAGTAATGGAAGAGCTGGATTCAAGACAATATAATATTTAGGAACAGAAGGCAGCCATGGGGAGAGGGATATAGGGAGGGAGGGATTTGGCAGCCTCTATCTTTGTGCTGCTAATGTCCTCTGGACATGAAAGAATTTGGAGACAGCTGGCTAAGCTAACATGGGAGGAGGAGGTAAAGGAGCAAGCCACAGGTACAAAGAAGAAACATATTTCTGAAGGTAATTAGAAAAGGGAATAAAGGATTACAATCTTGGAGATGTAAACAGGAAAGCAAATTGCAAAAACCTGTAATTATGGTGTCAGGACAACTGGCCAGAGGGGGGAAGGCTGCTTTAGAAAAGACAGAGAAAAAGGTGAAAGGAATTTTTTTTTTTTTTGCTTGTGTGGATTTATTAGAAAGTTACAGTGTTTGTGGAAAATATGTGGGTTAGGTAGGGAAACATAAATGCATTTGACATTTAGCTAATTTTTAAACAATTTTAAATGCTAAGGGATCCAATGAGATAATACACAGGAACATGCTTAAATTATAAAGTGTTATTCAAAAGTAGAGTGGTACTTATTTTTATATGAGTGTATTTATAATAAAACTGGAAAGATGAAGAGAAGCCAGGCCACGGGCCTGAGCTGCTGCTCTGCTGGGCTCTGCTGCTGCTCTCATCATGCATCTTGCCCTGGAGGTTCCTCTTTATCTTATTTTATTGTAGCTCTGCTCCGCCTCTGGTGCAGAGGGCTGATGTGGTACAGCTGTTCAACAGCTGGTCCATGTCTACCCCAGGTGGTGGTATTTGAGGAATCAGTTGAGCAATTGCTCCCCTATGTGTTGTTTGGGGTTTGCAAAATCCCACCACAATCCTGAAAGACCAAAGTCACCTCATAGGACTCCCCGAATTGGGTGGGAGAAACTACCAACCTATGTTGGAGGGAGGGGGTTCTAGGAATGAAGGGAAGTTGGGCCTGGCCAGGGAGGGGAGGGTTGCCAGGGACTGTGGGGCTTTAGTGGGAGTCAGTGGAGAAGGCCCATTTCCTTTCCTGAGCGTTTCTAAAATGTACAGTTGGTTTGTGGCTGCCTCTCTCTCAGACCTTACTGTTGTTTTTCTGGTGTCACTCATCATACTCAGGCTCTTCTCCCTTCTCTCATCCAACTCTTTTTCCTTCTTTTACTGTCTTCCCTTCACTTCTTTCCTTTGCATTATCACTCTGTTACTCTGCTCTCCTTTTCTTCTCTTGCTCTTTTCTTCAGGCCAATGAACATTTCCAAAGAGTAGATAATGTGGGGCTGACAGATGGGCTAAGAGGGGAGAGTTTTGAAAAGACGAACTAGTCTTAAACCAGATGCCACACAAAAACAGCTTCTCCACCACCATGCGGGTCAGGCTCTGTGGGCAGAATCCAGGGTTGCAGAAGGGATTTTTGCAGGAGCCATTTGGTGATCACTTCTTTAAAGCAAAAGCCATCAGTCTCCCTCCAAGCAAACCTTTCAGGGGCCCCACACTGGGAGGGACCAGACCTGGGAGGAGGGTATCTGTTTTCTGCTCAGTCTAACCTCGTGTCCTCAGAACTGCTCACTGCTGGCTATGGGGTCCGCTCTGCTTTTGCAAAGGCTAATCATTAAGGAGGCTGAAGGTTTAAAGAAGTAATTCCCAGTATTTTTGCCTCTTAGCACTTCTCCCTAAACATTTGCTTTTGAAAGATTTGGTCTCCAAGCAATTAAATGACTTTTCTTTAAATGACCCATTAAGATGCCTTTGTTTCTTCATGTTCTAATTAATCATAGATGAATATGTTTGCCAGCCAGGCTTCTGATGAGCACCAGCACTCAGTGTCCCCACATGAGCAGGTACAGTTGCAGCCTGGTGTGATGCCACTTGACATTTAAGTTGACCTTTGAGGTCTGATGGCAGATAAATGTGCTTCTTCCCCTGGGCTTCCTGAAACGTTTGAACACTCTCAGAGGCCCAAGACACCCAATCTACCTTCCTGGGGAACATTGCTTTGAGGTGTGGAAGATAACGATTAAGGTGACTGATGAGCAGTACATTCAGAATGGAGAAACCTGGCATTTAAAGGAGCTTTTGGGAAAGAAAGGATTGCCTTAGGAAAAGGGGAGGAGAAGCCATACTTGTAGGAGAGAGGAAAGTTCTGGACCTGGCTGATCCAGATTTGGCGGAGTTTGAAACTTATGCCATTTGGGGGACCCTCTCTAAGGTAAAAGCTACAAAATTACACATGCAAAATTAGGTACCTGACCTTGAGGTGTCCTGAAGCTTTAGATTTCCTAGTTTCCCAGCAAATCTACTCTAGCCCTGCAGAAGGCTTCCTTCTGGGGCTTGGAACTCTGGTCGGTGTAGTAGATGTAGCTGCCTAGTCTGCCCGGCAGGCCCTTTCCCCTAGAATAGCCATAGGGACATCATCTTGACACCCTGAACCTGAACTTGGCCTTCTGACCCTCGGCTCAGTGTGTCTGATCTCCGTGCAGAGGTTCAACAAATGTTCTGGGATCATCTATCTGCTTTATGCCAGGACTGAGGTATAAAACCAAAGGAGCCAGACTCAGCCCCCAGGGACAGACAGTGTAGTAACTGGTGATGAACACGGAAAGCAATGTCTAAGATGGAAGTTGGTGAGGGAGAGTCAGGGGATGCATGGGCAGCCTAGGAATACCCCAGAAGGGATCATTAACTCTGCCTGGGATGGCAGGAGAGAAGGTAAACCCCTGGCAAGTCTTGAAAGATAAAGTTCACCAAGCAAATCTCGCTTACTCAACGCTCATGCCAACATCAATGCTTACTTACACTTCCCTCATATTTTCTACAGAAATGCAGTGACACTGGGAAGCTTAGGAGTAAGACAGACCCAGGTTTCCACCATGGCTTAGTTACTTATTAGCTGTATGGCATCAGGGCGGGATTTGTCAATTTTATGTAAAACCTCAGGGTGCTGAGTGCCCAGAACTAAGGGCAGTACTGGAATAATTCTGGAAAACAGGAACAACAATAATATTCATTTGGTTGTTTTGAAAAATAAGACTACAAATGAAAGCGCAAGTGTCTGACATATAGGAAGTTGCTAATAAATGTTAAACAGTATAATATGCTTATTGCTCTCAACCACTTATATGCAGACCAGACTGAATATCTCTATGAAAATACATAGAGCACTACATTTTTTCATGGTTTATACATAGTATTTTGATACAGCTAGGTCCATTTACATAATTGATGGACATTTACGTTGTTTCTAAATATTTAATTACAAATTGAGCTCTAATATACAACTTAATACATACATCTTTGCACAATTTTGCAGGTAATTCCACAGTATTAACTTCATTAACTAAAACTATTGAGACTATGGTTTTGCCTACTTGAGTTTTTCACAGATATTGCCAGTTGCCCTCCAAATGGGGTTAAACACTTCAAATTCCCACCAATGTTATATGAGACTGTTTTCTCTCCTACTTACCAACAAGAGGTACTATCAATCTTTTAAACCTTTTCCATGAGGACTTCATTGGAACGGAAAGGAACAAGAGCAAGTTCTAAGAGGGAGGCAGGGAGATCCAAGGAAATACATCAAAGGGTTCAAGAAGCCTAAGAAAGGACCGGGGAGGTGGAGGGAAGAGGGCTCCCAGCCCGGGTGCAGGCAGACCTGTCCCTCCTCTGCTCCGGACCCTGTAGGATGACAGTGCTTCAGGTCATCCCCCCGGGTCTGCCCCTCTGCTCAGGGTGCTGAGTGCCCAGAACTAAGGGCAGTACTGGAATAATTCTGGAAGCATTCATTGCCTAGGGTCTCGTGAGCTGAGGCCATGGCACTAGGCTATATTGTCTGTTCCTTTTGGGGGAGGCCCCAGGAAAAAGTCTTCCCCAGACTTCTGGAGTTTTAATCTAGGACTATAGCAGATGAACTAATGATTTCAAAAGCCAGGTTTTGAGAAAACCAGCTATGGCATAGCTTTCCTCTGAGGGGTTCCTAGAATGGTAGAGAAGTTCAGAACCTAATTTCAGAAACTTTTCAAAAACAACTCTGATGCCATCTCTTGCCCTCAGAAGCCATCTAAGGCAGGAGAAGGGATTGTGGACAGAATGGCTTTGGGTGCATATAGCCTGAAAATCTCTAGCTTTGCCACTTACCAGCTGGGTGACTTTGAACTCAGCTACTGCATCTGAAAAATGGGGATAATACTCTCCCCTAGAGGGTGAAGCTTCTTGTGAACATTACATAATATCTATGCCAAGGGCTGGGCTCATTAATGAATGGGAAGTCCCTTTTCTCCTAAAACAGAGTGGAGCAGATGTTGCTAGGTGCTGGCAAACACATCTGGGCTGGATTTTATGTGGGGCAGTTTAGTATGTTTGAATAGGACTTTTTATAGAATTAAAAAAAGAATCACTCCAGTATCTAGTCCTCCCAAACCAATACTTGTATTGAAAGGTTATTTATGACAACTCTGAATATGATAAATATATATAACCACATCATTTAAATGATTGAATTGCATGGTATGTGAAAAACATCCCAGTAAAACTGTTATTAAAAAAAAGAGAGAGAGAGTTGTGGAGGTCACTTTCCTGTACCAAATCATTTGGCTACAAAGAACCAATGAGAATGAAAATGTAATTACATATTGAAATAATCAGTCTTTGTGCTTTTTTTCCCCTACACTTTCTCAATCTTAATCCTCCTCAAGACACCTATGTTATTTTGAGGATAATTTAGATTTTTTCAAACAGGAATGCAAAGGGGGAAAAAAGCCCATGTTTACTTTTTTAAGTTCCAAATTTAAAAATTTTGAAAACCAATTTTTTTTTTCATTTCTGCAAGGAGGGTTTTATTGAAAGATGAAAAGGTTCATAACACCAAAGGGGACACCCTTGAAGGAAACAAGATGAAGAGTTTATCACTCTCATTGAGAAGAGCATGGGCAAGACCAGACCACCCTGCTTCAGCCCCTGTCCCCAGGGGAACCCGAGATGGCCTCTGGACTGGGAGCTGGGTGGGAGCAGCATGGGGCGGGATCTTGGAAACCAGTGGACAGGGGTTGTGTAGATGGAATGAAGGGGGAGTCATGGGGGACCCATGAAGAATGGTGGAGTCAGCAGTGACCCAGGGAGTCTTCTCCACTGATGGGGCTGCCTGTTCCCAAAGACCATGCCTGCAGGCTGTCATCACCACAGGGGTGCGCACAGACTCTTGAATGTGTCAAAGAATAGTCTGGGTGGAAGTCATTGCCTCATGAGGGCATTTTCTCCATAGCTTCCTGCTTGTCACTTATGGATATAAATGACATTTGTCCATACCCTCAAATTTTGCTGAGCCCCATTCCAACAGTCCCAGCTGCCTGATGTCATCACTCCCTTTTCAGTGGCCCCAGGAACAGAGAGGGGTTGGGTAAGCATTGACTGAGCACGTCCTGCGGGCAGAGCCCTGTCCTGCCTGTCTTCCAGCAGCAACTAAAGATCCACAGACATGCATGGGCCCCCATTGAGCACCTTTCCTAAATACTTTGTGTGGGAGTCCTTAGCTGTGGTTAGGTTCTTTTTATCTTGTAGTTTTTTTTTAGGCCCAACTCCCCTCTGTCCAGTTCTTGCATCAGCCGCTGCTCAGCTCCCTGGCACCAAACGTGAAGCATGAAGAACCCATTCAGCTCACTTTCTGAATCATTTGACGTTTTCCAGACTCTCTAGCCTAGGGGTAGCCAAGAAGAAGAGGAGACATGGGAATGTGACCCATATATGATATGTCACCTCTGACTTTGTCAGGAAAGTTTCCAGCTCAAGAAGTGGAAGGGTTGAAAGGGAGGACAGGGAAGGACAAGATTCTTTTTGTCCAAAAAGAAGAAGGCGGGAGGCCTGGGGGAGTGGGTAGGGGATGAAGTCACTCTGCCTCTCCAAGAAGCCCCTGATCTGAGAAGCGCCCCGCTTCCAACAAGCTTCCACACGAGAGTGCTGAGATTATGATGCGGGAAGATAAACAACCCAGCAGGGATCCAGGCCGAGCTGAGTTCAGCGCTGGCACTGATGTCTGAGTCAGACCCTGGTTTACCAAACCCAGCCAAGCCTTGGATTTTAAAATGATGATGATGCTTTGTTGTCAGTATTTTCAGAGGAAGAGAAAGAGGAAGAGCAGCAAGTTTGCTTAAAATGTTCTTTCTTCACCCCAGAAGATGTCCCCTGATGTCGGAAAAGGACAGCACTAAAGCAAAAGCCTGAATATACAACACGATAGCTAAGAAAGGATGGGATGGAGTGCCTTAATGACAGGTGACATGCAGAGGATACCTGGATGTCCAATAGGAGTGTTGAAATATCAGAAGGGCACATGCAGTCCAGGCCTGGGCTTTTGTTGAAGGACAGAGGCTGGAATATGGAGATGGCCCCACTGTGCCCCTCACTGGCTGGACCATGTCTGAAGTGCTGGGCTGAGTGGGACAAAAAGGAAGGCTTCCAACTGGCAGACACCTCAATCCATTGCCCCTGCCAGTTCTTCCCACTGCCCCACCTTGGGTATGGTATCCCCAGACCCAGAGCTAATTTGGAGTGAGGCAGATGGCAGATATCTACCATCTCTGCTACCCAGATCCACCCTCATTTCCTCCTGGGAGCCACTTCTCCATCATTCTCTGCCTTACATGGTTAGTCAACCAACTCTGAGCCACAGAAATGTGTACATGACCCATTTCTGGGGCTTTTTGTTAGAATTCTTAGGAAACATAAGTTAATCTTCAGCTGAATTTGAAGCTGGGGAGGAAGAGCTTGAAAGCTGCAAGGAAGCTACCACTTCTTCCATGTTTCGTGGAAACATCTGCCTGAGAGGAGTATCAGCTTAGAGCTGAGAGAGAGAGTCACCCGGGTCCAGTAGTTTCTGAAGCAGGAGTTACCCTCAGTATCAGTATCTCAGAGTTAACATGAACCAAATAGTTTCCTTTGTGCTTAAGAACAGGATGAGTTAGGTGTCTGCCCTTCCAAGCAAAGAAATCCTAATATAGATAAGGCAGAGGCTAGCAGCTTTGGCCCTACCTTCTGCTGGAGCTCAGAACTAAACAACGGTTCTTGATTCAGACCTGCTTCCCCAGCTTCTTCCTGGGCCTCCCACAGGCCAATCATATCCAGCACCCAGAATCCCCTATGTATGAGCCTTGGGAATTTGAGTTACCTCCAGTTGCAGGTGGCCCCTTCCTCCTTTCACATTATCCCAGTTGGTATCTCTGTACTTTTTCCTTGATTTTGACTTTGTGACCTAGACCCTCAGATTGCTCTGGATTTTCTGGCCTTGGGCTCTGTCTGCCTGTTTGGACTTGCCAGGTTTGGCCTTCACCTGGCCAGGATGTGAACTCACTGTGCACCTTGAGCACTCTCTGGCTTCCTCTAGAGGGCCTCCCTTCCACCAGGCTCTGTTTTTCATCCTGTGAAGAAGGTTCTTCAGTCATGAAGATTGATATCTACCCCTAAAGATGCTTCTTGACTCCAGTGTGATGCAGACACACACCTAAATGGGAATCCTAACGAGGACCAACCAGCTTGGCAAGGAGTTTGGAAACCAGATTTCTAAAGTCGGATGCAATGAAGTGGTGGAATTTGGCCTGGAAAAGAGAAGTTTAAAGGAGTGACATGATGTCTTTCTGCAAAATATTTATAGGACTCTCATATAGGACCAGTGCCAATGGGAGAATGTCCCAAGGATATGAGTCTGAGGTCAGTAGAAGGAATTACTTTGGATTGTTTTTATGTACTAGAGAATTGCTCTTAACTTCAGCAGGAATATCTCTAACATCCTTGTCATCTCTTGTCAATACCTTTTGTGCAGGTCAGAGAACAGGAGTGGGTTGATTCCTGGGAATGGCATCTGGGAGGAACCTTGGAGGCTGCAGTGGGTTTAGGATGACCTTCATGGAGAACATCCGCTGCCCAGAGCTGGGGCAAACTCCTGGACCTCAGGAGCCTGGGAGTAGGAGTCACTGTGCACAATCCAAGCTCAATGCCAGGGAGCTGAAATATTTATTCACTGGGGGACAAAGGGAAGAGCCCCCCTGTGCTAAATCAGAAGGCAGCCCAGCCATCTTCACAAGGTTGGTGGGAAATGGGGGCTCAGGTTTAATAATGGCAAATCTATCAAAACCAAACGGACGTAATTCACATCCTGTTGGCAATAAACATCCACAGGTGAAATTTTATGAGGTTTAAAAGGAAACTTTATGTATTTTGAGGGAGCCTTAATATAAACTGAAACCAGCCATGGAAAAACAATATAATGTGAACTGTGGAAAGCAATATCTGAAGATTCTGTCACTGTTACCAAACCAAAGAAACTCTTCAGGGGAAGGAGATAGATGCTACATTTTATGTCTCTCCCATGATTTCTGGTGAGGTGGACTGTCTTACCAGCAACAATTTTAACTCCTTGAAAGCAAAGCCATTAAAGGTCTCCTGTCTTCCATACAGCCCCTCATACAATGTAGGTGTCCGTGTGCATATACAAACGCACATGCAATCTTTCCAGAAGATGGGCCGTAATTTTGTGAGTACTTCCACAGTACGTCTTTACTGTTCTGGGGACTTTTCATATCACAGGTAGGAAACTTGAACTCTGAGTGTTAAGAAGCTTTCCCAAAGTCACATAGTTAATAAATAGCTGAACCCTGATTTGAAGCCATCAGTTCAGTCTGTCTATCCCTACAGTCCATGTCTTTTCAGCCACAGCTGTGGTTGCCAGACTTTTGGATTTCATCAACTACATTTTCAAAAACACTCAAGAGAACCCTGATTGGGTTGCCAACATCTAATTGAGAGGATATTGTTAAAATCTGAGACAGTTATATTAGCCCAAAAAGACAAGATTTGATCTCAGAATAAAAAGAATGAATTGAGCATCATCAAATACTCCATTCCTTAGCATGCACGAGCATGTGTGTGTTTACCTACAAAAACATTGTCATCAACAGATATCAGACTGGCTCTTGAAACCACTATTCTCTGCCACACTTCAACCTCTTTATCCCCTGAAGTGCCTAACACAATGTCCTGCACAAAGAACATGCTTTAGACTTGATATTGGATGACTAGCATTATTTGCTCTTTTTGGATTGAAGAGACCTCAGTGGTACAGGTTCTTAGCAAGGTCAGAGACACCTTGAGACAATTCACTTCATCTTGTTTAACTTTGTATTTATGTCTTGGTAAGAGCTGGACATTGCCACCCCCTCCTCCTTTGCTCCCAGGGTAGAGTAGCAAGACTTCTTCTCTTGGCAGACTCTATCAACAGTTTCATTTCTTTTCACTAAAGAGGTTGCATCTGGCCTAGACTAACTAACCCTCAGAGGATCTCTAAGCAAGAGGTTAAGGGGGGCTGTGCAGTTCTAGGACATGAATGGACACCTTGGCCTGGGGATTCTGTGGTTTGAGAGACCTGTATGCTTATCCCAGTTCTTCTGTTGAGTGACCTTGGGAAATTCTCTTCTCTTCTTTGGGTCTCAGTTTTCTCATGTACAAAATGAGGGAGATTGGGCCAAAGTAGCTCAAAGGGTGCCTCCAATCTTGGCAAGCCATGCTTCTCTTCCATCTGGATGATTGCAGCGCCTTCCACATCAGGGCTCTTTTTGTTTGAGAAAATCTGGAATTTGGGGAGGGATTCAACAACAAGTTGGCTCTTGAGGAAGATTCTGTAATATGATCGTGCAGCTGCTTAGTGATTCTACATGAATGTAAGATCATTTTGGGGTGGAATGTCAAAGTTTAGCAGACATTATCTTGGACCAATTCTCCTTTTTCCATGAGACCAGATCATTATCCTCAAAAGCATTACTAATTGTGCACATCCACCAGATGCTGGAAGGCCCTCGCTGGGAAGCAGGGCACCCATGCTGGGGGCTGTGCACCTCACTTGGGTTTCTCGAGGCCCAATTGTGCCCTGGAATAAATGACCTGTCAAGTCACCAGCTACAGCCCCAGGACGTACTCTCACACCCACTTGGCCTCTCATTTATCTTTGCAGCACGAAAGAAGCTATCCTAGAAGCCTACCTCACTGAGGGAAAGGTTAAACTATAGGGCCCAAGTTTAAAAAAACATTTTTTTTTTTTAAAGACTTCCTTGCCCTTTAACTTTTGGGTAGTTACTCTCTGGCACCCATCAGAACGGGACTATTTGGATGTCGTTTAGAAAAAGGGAAGAAAAGAAGAGAGCTAACAGAGTGGGCTGCCTGCTGGATCTACTTTGGTTGCTTTTTCGCATACAGATCAAAAGCCTCCTACGCAATTAACCCTGGGCAAGGGAGGAACTCCTGCAAGTAGGATTTAACAAAAGCAAGTGAGCCCTGCATCGATCAGTGCTGGAGATTTCTGGTCACCGCTATAAATATCCTGGAAGTGAGCTTTGGCTCCACTCGGGAAATACTCCTGGGATCTATTAGCCGTCTTAACCTACAGCGGGTAAAGTTCCCCAGACTCATGGAGATTTCTTTCTCAGCAGAGATAACTGGGAGATCAGCAGGTGGGGACCGGGTTTGCATGATCTCTTCCCCTCGGTGTTACCTTTCTATAATATCCATGGTGATCAACATAAAAGCTAGAGTAAAAATAGAAAATGAAAGTCTTGCAGAAGGGACAAGACCCAAAAGGCAGAGATATAAAGAGTTCTGTGTCCAAACAAGAAATGTTGAAAAGGACAGTGTGAGAACGTCTGCTGCTCCCTCCACTGCCAGAGTTGATTCAGAAAAGATCTTCAGGGAGTAGCCATGGAAGAAGTCTGGAGAGCAAGCAAGAGCAAAGAGAACCTCAGACGCTGCCTTGCGGAAGGGACACCCCAAACTAGGAGAACAGACTGCTGAAGAAATGCCTGTGTCTGGGAGACAGGGAAGAACATTGCTCAGGAGGCCAGGAGACCTTCTGCAGTCAGGTCTAACCTGACCTCTACTGAAGCCTAGAGGCCTCAGGGAGGAGGCTCCCTACTTGCTTAGTAGTGGGGAAGCCAGGGGAAAGGGCCAGTCCAAGCGCTGTGGAAGAGGAGCGGGGGGACCTGATAAGGGGGTGTTGGTGGAATTTAAGGGGCCTCTTACCACCAAGACGGAATCTTCAGCCAGCTGTCGCAGGCCTGTCTGCTGCTCCCTCCACTGGCAGCTCGGGAGCCTCTCCTCCCTCCTCAAGGGCACATACTTTTGGTCTCAGGCCCACTTGTCCCCCATCTCCATTCAGAGCAGGCGTGTGTGTGATTCAAAGGTGGGAGTGGAGTGTGGAGGTGCAGGGAGCAGGGGACATGAAGGCAGCCACTAAGACCTGTCCCCAGTGTCCCTGCGCATTTCCAGACACACCGAGAGGAGAGATGATTACTTGCGGATCAATGGGTAACACACATCTCTTCACCACCAGTGAACAATGAAACTCTGTCAGAACTGAGAAATGTGAATTTCCTAGGCTTCTGACTATGGGTTTACTGTGTAAGCCCAAAGCTTCTATCATTTTGTTTGAGAACTGGTTAAAGGTTAAGAGGTTCTGTTCAATAGGAGGGTTAAGTAGGTCATTTAAAACAGGTTTCCTTAAATTGAGACCCCATGCAAATCCAAGCAAAAACACAGACATGAGATTTAGAAACCAGAAGAGAGGTTTTGCAGGAGGAGCTGGTTTCCATCTGAAGGGGATGAGCTGTCAAATCCTTTGCTCTGGAGAATTGCAGGCTCCCAAGTGGCCTTGAGCTGGGATGGAATCAAGGCTGGATGACAGGCTATAAGAAACGATCTTTCTCTAGTCCTAGCATGTGGGCTTTGCAGGAATCTCCAGGTACCAGAGGCTCCACCCTTTATTCTTTAAAAGGTAAATGATTCTAGTTCTCCCACTGAACCCCCCTAGGTGCTATTTATTTCTTTCAAACCAAACTGAACTCATCAAACCCCTGTTCTGAGCCAGGCACCATGGTTGGGGTTTATGGGGATGCAAAAATAAGCTGAGCAAGATCCTTGGCCTCACAGAACTTAGAACACGGTCAAGCATAACTGAACTGCTTTTAATTTAGGAACTTTTACAAATATGTTTCCCCAAATGCTTTTCCCGCATTGCTGAGAAATCTGCTCCCAACAAGTCTGATTGCAGGTGGCACCAGAGCCCCTCTCTGGTGGAAGCAGATGGCTGTGAAGTCATCTGTCCAAGTCCTTTCGCTTTCTGTGGCCACTCACTGAGTGGCTACCTGAGCCAGGGGCTGAACTGAGTCTGCCCTTGAGCCTAGGGAGCATTGCTGGCCTGAATGTCTGGTGTCCTGGGCCTCTCTAGGTGGAGTCAGGGTTGAGATATACCTGCCTCTGCACATCCCAGCCTCCCCTGGGGAGGTGCCGGATGCCTCTCTCCATCTCTGTCTACAGCTTTCCCTAATGTCAGTAGATGGAGGTGTGGACCCCCGGGGAGGCTTTGAAAATTGAAAGCCAGTCCTGGCCAGGGCCCCCACCGGATGGTAAGAGAGCTCAGGAGGAAACAAAAGTGCTTGTGTTAACAGAATGTCACTTCCCAACATGATTCAGGCCCCGACACTAAGGCAGGAAAATGAGGGCAAATGCCTTCCCATTCATCATGTCGGACAGTTATTTTTAGAGCACACGCCAGCTCAGTGCTGGGCTCCCAAGGCCCTGCCTGCCATGGAAGGAAATGAGATGGGCAGGCGGACTGAGCCAGTCAGGAGTGGGGAGTGTGCAGGGCTGTGCGTGTGCATAGAGAAAAGGGGAGCAGTGGGCAGGCAGCCTCCCTCCCGCACCGCTGCAGGCGAGCCTGGCCCGTGTGTGAGCAGAAAGAGGGAAACTGAGCATGGGGCAGTCACTGGGGTAATTGCTGAAGCTGCAGAAGTTGCATCCCCTGGAATGGCCCGCCGTGCCCTGTCATATGTGCACAGGAACTCCGCCCCAGCTGAGGGCAAAGCAGCCTATGTCCCAGCTGCAGAAGGATGTTGGCAGACCCAGCTGCCCCTGGCTTTGTTATCATAGCCTCGAAAACATCTGGCCAAAATGAAGGCCTCCGTGACTGGGTTTAAAAGGACAGGGCAGTCTGGACCCTTTGTGCTGGCATCTAGGAGCAGATTGTTCCCCAGCCAGCACCTAAATATCCATTCTTCTAAGGCTGGCTTACTAGGCTTGGAAAGAGACCCCCCTTTTTGCACAGGGACAGGAAAGAAGTTTCTCTTCATTTCCGCCCATCTGAGAACCTCTTCCTTCAGCTGAAGGGAAAGGGGGCCTGCCATTGAACTCAGCACTGAGTCTTTCTTTCCAGTCCCAGCTCTTCTCTCCTTTCATGTTAAGCACCCTGCCCTCCTGACATCTACCTCTGCAGATCTCTCAGCCCTGAAAAAGATGCATAAACTATCCATCCTGATCCAGACTAACTAAACAGCCTAGGGTGGGGTTTCCTCTCCCTTCCTTCTTTCCACAAGACTCTCCAGATATGCTGCAAGGCCTTCAGAAACATAATTTATACTATGTGGGTCTTTCAGGGCCTCACAGTTGATTCAGTTTCCATTGATAGCTCAGCTGTCCCTGAGATTCTGGCCAGTTTTGAACCTTGTTACTGGCAGAGGGGGTTTAGATGACTTCCTGCACAGCCACTGGATGGCTTACCCTGGGCCAAGGCTACCGGACAAAGCGCCCCACCCTGGCAAGTCCCTACTGCGGCCTCCTCCCAGGAAAGCAGGAAAAGATCCTGTGAAGACTTGAAGGAGCGCATTGTAAGCGGGGTCACTCGGCTGCCCCTGTCAGCACCCAAGAGGTGGAGGGCTTATCTGCTCTGTACCAGGACCTGGGGTGGTAAAAGGATGGGGAGGAAGAAGGAGGAACACTGCTGGTTCATTAATTCTTACCCGTGTCTTTTCTTCTGAAGAGTTATCTCAAAGAAGTCCCGAACAGTCAGTAATTTAGTAGGAAAAATGCCCTTGGCTGTGTTCAAGGACTGTCAGGATCGTCTGTATAAATAGGCAGACAGGTGAGAAGGAAGCAGTACTGCCTGGGAAGCCAGGTGTCCCAGTCCCAGGTCCGCCACCAATTTACTTCCACTGTATACTTGAGTCAGCCATTCACCTAACTGAACTAAAAAACAAATGATTTACACCAAATGATCTTGGTTCCTTTCCAAAGTACCACAAAAATATGTATATAATTAGGGAGATGGGGCTTCTAGAAAAAGTCTCCCTGGGGAAGCTGGTCCTCCCACTGTGGTGAATGCAAACAGACAGTAGAATAATACTGGCCGACAGTCACAGGTCTCCTACTGAATGCCAGGCACTGTACACATCTTCCCACCAAGCATTATGAGAGCCCTCCTTAGTAGGGATTATTTGCCCATTGTATAGATGACAAAACTGAGCATCAAAGATGTTAAACCTGTTGCTCAGGGTCACAAAGGGGCAAAAGCAAGATCCAAGCCTGTATCTTCCTGACACCAAAGCCCAGGTACTTTTCACACCGTGCAAATGCCTCTCAATGGATCAAGGAGAACAATTCCAGTTCATTTGTTTGTTCCTCTTACACTGAGCATCCTTTTAAAAGTCTATCCCTTCTCTGTACTTCATTTTCCCTGTGCATAAAGTTATTTATTATATAGAAGAACTGCAGTGCTGCCCACCTCGAGCTGGGCTGGTAAAAAGTAAGGAACTGTGTTGGCAGAGCACCTGGCACCACATGCCACAAATCAGAGACTTTTACAAGTCATGCAATGGCCTCATCTGAAAGCTCGTGGGTGTGCTGGGTGCTTGGGGCAGAGTAGGATGGGTCAGATGCCAGTCCGCTTCTTCCCCAAGCACCCGGCACTGACCAGCTTGCTGCTTTGCTCCCCTCTGAAGCCCCACGTTGGTCAAGCCTGACAGTCCCGGAGCGTGATAGGCCAGCTGTCCAGGGCCAGCACGAGCTTTGAGGTGTGGGAAGCGGGGGTGCCAGGGTCTGCTCGGTTCTCTCTGCTAAACCTTTCCTCTTTGCCCTATCACTGTCAAAACCCACTAATTACCTCTCCATTTCTTCTTAGACCTTCTTTTTTTTCTTCTTTCCTGTCTCGCTCCCTCTTTGACCTCTCCTGATCTCTTTGCCTTCCCATTCATTCTTCTCCTTGATGATAGGTGGCGTTGTGCACACAGCAGGGTGAAATCACCTTGCCAGCCCTGCAGCAACCTTCAATGGTGTAGTGCCGGGGCTCCTGGCGTGGGGGCTCCAAGGAAGGGGACATCTTACTCCACATTCAGCCTGGGGTGAAGCTGAAAGACCGGCATTAGGAAATTGACAAATTGCGATTCATAGGCACAGCCTTCAACCGGAGAGGTCTCTGAGGAGCCTCTGGTAGGTGATAGTGGGAGTTCACAGTTCTGCTGTTATTCCTCACTGACACCTGAGTTAATCATGAGGTTCTTCGGGCAAAGGAGTCCCAGAGACACAGGACATTGTCAGTATTCTAGAATAATCTGGTACTCTTCTCTTGCTTCCATTCACAAGGTTTACTTGAGATGAATCTTGCAAATAATCTCCCTAAATTTACCAGCCTAAAAGGCTGGTACCAGCTTCCTCTGGGCCCAAGAAACTCTCCAGGTTAAAAAGCCAAAGAAATGACCATGCTTTACTGCACAATCAACACAGATAACTTCTTGTTCTTGGTAGGTGAGTGAATGACGATTGTACAGAATAGTTGAAATAAGTAAAGGCAGTATCTAGACACTTTGATCGCTGGGTTAAAGGCTCTGGTCTTATTCCCAGTTCTACTTCTGACTCTCTACATGACCCTAAACATTGTTTTCTTCTTCTGTGTCTTTGTTTCCATATTTATAAAATAGGCTTGTAACAAGAAGAAACCAATATGTAACTGGGTAAAAGAAAATGCTATGTAAATAATACTGGAGATTCTCCTGCTGTTTGCTTGACAGCAGTTCACTTAGAAAGTTCAAGATCCTTTTGATCTGAAATGAGAGGGACCAGCTGCTGAGAGATGGAGTCTGATTTAATCCAGAGTTAACCTTCCAGAAGAGATTTGTAGATAATTTGTGATGCTTCTTTGTAGTCTAAATCCAGGACAAAGGTGGAGAATATGATTTGTGGAATTGGTAACAACCCTAAACTATCATTTCTGACCAAACCATTGTCTTCTTTCTGTCTCGTTTATGTTTCCCACATATGTCATTCTGTACAGACTCAAGGAACCATTCCCTCCTGACAGGTATTTATGACCTCACAGAGGCCTTTTAGCCTGTATATTTAAGTAAAAGTAAGAAATGATACCTCAATATATCAGAAGCTATACAAAATTTGGAATGAAAAGTATTTCCAGCATTTCTGACTCAGTACTTCAAGGGATGTTATGATAATGTAGCTCCACAGAACCAACACGAAGAAGGGCTAGTTGGGGGATGGGGGTAGCAAAAAGCACTTCCTGGACTGCATACAACTGTCTCCTGGCAATCCTCCTCACGTCTCCACAGCCAGATTGGAGCAGCCTGTGGAAAAAATTCCTGTCTATTTTCAGAAACAGATAAAAGCATTCAGATTATGCACTGCAAATCTTAGCCTGAAAGAGGCTGGAAAAATCTGTTCCTTGCCTCTGTCACTGACCCCCTGACCCCTCCAAGTAATGGCATTCAGGCCTGCTTCCCCTTCTCTCTCCTCACCCCTTACCAGCACAGACTGACCCTCCCTCCACACATCTGGTCCTTGTCTGCACTGTCAGAGCTTTCATGCCTCAGAGAATTGGAGACAATGGAATAGAAGCTGATTAAAAATAATTATCAACTGGTTCTAGGAGAAGTCAGTGTTAAATGCATGTTTCTTTTTGAGTGGATTTTGGCGGGGGCATATTTGCAGTGCTGCCTGGGCCTCAGCTCTCTACCCAGCGGTTGCGGGGCAGGAGGCCCAGTCTCAGGCAGCACACAGGTCTCATTTGCTAACAAGATCCACCCCTGAAAAGAACAATATTCTATCCTGAGCAGAGCTGCCCAAGACCAGATGTCTCCCTGTCCTGATCTCCCCCAAGCAAATGAGGTTTGTAAACACGGAATACTTCATCAAACTGGATCTCTGGTACAGGGGATTATTCCTGGCTTTAAGGAAAAGCCTGTTGAGAGATTCCTGCCCTGTCCAGCACATTAATGTTTGCAATGAATCAGTTATGCTCTGAAGATACAAAATTGTAAACACAATAAACCAGGCTTAGCTTAGTGCATTGGGGAACAAATAACCATCCAACACACTCAGGAGGACCACTCTGTTAGCTTTTCATTGGGGAGGCAGTGGGGGTTTCAGGGCTCCATATTGAAAATCTCTTTCCTTCCAGAATGTTTTGTGCTTAGCTCACCTCACTGAGTAATCACTAAGCACCAAACTCCTACTACAGAATCTCTTGTTTTGAGCACGTATTTTTCCATCTCTGCTCAAGGCCATGGGTTCACAGTCCAAATAGAAGCCAAACAAAGCCAGCTGCAGAAGGAGCCAGACAGATGACTCTTCCCAAGAGAGTGGGACCGGCCTCTCATTACCTCCTCCCTGGTTTCCTCCTCTAGACACACCAGAGGGAGTGCAGGACTCAGGTGAAGAAGCCACCATCAAGCAAGAACCTTTTGAAGAAGGAACAAGGGCCAGTCCATCTAGCAGATGGGTGGAGTCAGTCATTGTAGCAAAGAGGATTCCCAGATCTGGGAAGCAGAGGGCAGGGGCAGAGCTGCACACCAGACACATTCCAGGTGCTCAAACCACCACAGGGAGGATATGGACAGAGCCGAGGACTTAGGGGACTCTGCTAAGCCCCACCAAACTCAAGATGCACAGTGCTGTGTCTTTACTTTTAAACTGAAGGCTTGTATTTTGTGAGACAAGAACCAAGGATCAGGGTGGAAATACTTAATAAAAAGCAATGGCAGAATACTAGGAGGAGAGAGAAACCATAGCTCAAATCATGCCATATGGTACATCTTTGAATGCTTTATAAGACTCCAGGCCTTTGCTCAAGCTGGTCCCTCTGCCTAAAATGCACCACATTCTCCCTTTGTCAAACTCCTACTCATCCTTGAAACCCTATTCAAATGTTTGCTCTTCTGTAAGGCTTTCCAATATTCCTTCAGCCAGAATAATCCACTCCTTCCTTGTACTGCAGCAGAACCATCTTTCTCTGCTGTGATGCTTATTATATTCTGGTTTGTGCCTGTATCATCCAGCAGAATATGAGCACCTTGAGGACAGCCTGTCTTTTATTCATGCTCGTTCCCACCAACTCCCAGAATCTAGCATACAAAATGCTTGTTAAATCATATCACTTATGGTCATGGTGGAGTCCTAAATGCTCGCTCAAGTCCAGCGCAGTGATGTGTAAGAGACTCTCCTCATTCTTCACATTCTCTCTCTTTTTTTTTAGATAAAATTCACATAACATGAAATCCTCCATTTTAATCATGGAAAGTGTACAGTGCAGTGGTTTTTAGTATATTCACAATGTTGTGCAACCATCACCCCTAATTCCAATTATTTTATCACTCCCGAAAGAAACCCTGTACCCGCTAAATAGTCAATCCTCATCATCCTTTCCCCCAGCTCTAGGGAACCATGAACCTACTTTCTGTCTCTACATATTTGCCTATTCTGGACATTTCATGTAAGTGAACTCACACAATATGTGGTCCTTTGTTATCTGGCTTCTTTCCTTACATAATGTTTTCAAGGTTCATCCATGCCATGGAATGTATCAGTGTGATTTCATTGTATGGATATACCACAGCTTGTTTATCCCTTCATCAGATGAGGGCCATTTGGGTTGTTTCCATTTTTCAGCTATTATGAGTAATGCTGCCATGAATATTTGTTCACATGTTTATGAGTTTTTGTGTGGACATATATTTTCAATTCTCTTGGGTATATATACACCTAGGAGTGGTTGGTGGGTCTATCATAACTCTATATTTATGTATATTTATACTTGAGGAACTGCCAAACTTTTCCAAAGCAATTGCACCATTTTACCTTCCCACCAGCAATGTAGGAGACCAGTTTCTTTACATCCTTGCCAGTACTTGTTATTTTCTTTGTTGTTGTTGTTTTTTTTTTTTTTTGCTTTTTGTTATGGCCATCCAATTGGGTGTGAAGTAATATCTTGTTGTGGTTTTGAATTGTATTTTATCTAATAACTAAATAAGCCTGAGCATCTTTTCATGTGCTTGTGGCTATGTGTGTATCTTCTTGGATGAAATGTCTGCTCAAGTCCTTTGCCCATTTTAAAATTGGGTTACTTGCCTTTTTATTATTGAGTTGCAAGTGTTCTTTATATATTCTGGATAATAGACATAACTTGCAAGTATTTTCTCCCATTCTGTAGTCACCTTTGCACTTTTGATAGTGGCCTTTGATGTACAGAAGTTTTTAATTTTGATGAAGTCCAGTTTATCTATTTTTTTCTTTTGTTGCATTATCTAAGAAACCATTGCCTAACCCAAGGTCCTGAAGATTTATACCTATGTCTCCTTCAAAGAGTTTTATAATTTTAGATCTTGTATTTAGGTCTTTGAATTATTTTGAGTTAAGTTTTGTGTATGGTATGAGGTAGGGATCCAAATTCATTTTGCTGCATGTGGATATCCAGTTGTCTCAGAACCATTTGTTGTAAAGACTGTTCTTCCCCAATTGAATGATCTTCATACACTTGTTGGAAATCAGTTCCTCATTCATATTTTACACTGTTACTTTCTTGAATTCATCACCTGAAATAAGAACATTGGTTCATTCCTGGGATATGAAAAACTTGATTTTCATACCAAGATTTTTTTCAAATATAGCAATTGCATCAACCTGACTCCCTGCCACACACCTCAGAATCTATTCCATACCAGGAAAAGTTAACAACATTGAAGGTTGTACCTTTGCATGAATGGAAATCACTTGGACTTTTAGACTGATAGGAAAAAGATAGTTAGAAAGTACAAGTCATGAATTGTTTTTTGGTAAGCCAAGCATATGGACAGATAAGAGAAAGAGAACTGATCTTGGAGCCCTCCATAAATGGGTACAGCTTGTTAGAATCTGTTACAAATTATGCAAAAATGAGAGGCATCCCTTGCCTGTGAGTGGCCACTCAACACTGACAATGGGAGCAGCTCTGTAGAGAATTCTCCCCCCTACCCTAGTGTAGGGAAGCAGTAGGAAATGTAAATGTGGGGTTAGGGACGAAGGGATAGCAAAGGCAAGCACTCTTAGGGAGGATGGAGAAGTAAAGGGTAATGACAGACGTAGTAAGGAGAACAGGAGTAGAAAAAGTGGACCGACAACTCGAGGTTCTCAGATGTGATGTTTGAGAGAAGGCCTTCTCCAGCAAGCCTGGATGATTAAAAGCAGTGAAGCCTGCACACTAGAATGACTTGTAAAAAGCACCAAAGAGCTGAGGCAGTTCTCCCTAAGCCCACTGTGTTTGCTGTCTTTCAGGCTGGTCTCAGCTAATGCTCTGCCCTGGGTCTCGGGCAGCCTCCACCTCATCCTACCCACCCTTCCCAACCCCACCTCACCCTTCTTTGTCTAGCTAACCCCCACTCATGCCATCTCTGAATTTCCATATTGGGTCAGCATCCTCTTTATGATTTACCAGAGTGTGCTGCCAGAGTCAGACTTGGGACTTAGCACATTTATATAGGGGAAATTTTTTATTTAATGTACATTTTCCCACCGGATAGCAAGCTTCTTGAGACCAGGGCCATGGGCTTGAAACAATGTATGGGCACTAAGAGACTGCTGAATTAAACTGCAGGTGAAAGTAGGGTTGACCTACAGAAAAGAACAGTGACTCCAGGGCTGGCCTGAAGAAAGGAACTAGAAAATAGGAGAGAACGAAGGAAAGCACTTAATTCCCTCTGGTATTCTTTCAGCCTGTTCCAAGCTGCTAGCAGGCGCTGAAGCTGTGTGCTTGCTATCAGCTAGTCTGAGCTCTCCCGTCACTACAGTGCGACAGTTGAGCACATTACGAGGAGTAGATGCATGTTCTGGTCTCCGTGGGCACTGTGGGGCCAGGAGGGTTGCTGCTCTAGAACAGGAAGGGGGAACTGTGGAGTCATTGCGATTAGAAGAAAACATTTCCTTCCTTGTGTTCTGCCAGAGTGGTGGCAACACAAAAAACTACTTCAAAAAGCCAGCAGCCAGCCAGGGATTGGGAGTTTGTCCTGCTGTGGACTTCAGGATGGGCTACGGAGGATCTGCTAACGAGCAGGTCAAGGTAGAAGTAGCGAGAACTAAAATAGGAATATAGCCAGAATTTAAGTTCAAATCAATATAAGGAGGTTTTTTTCTCTTCTTTTTAATATTTTTTTCCAAATCAATACAGCAAAATTGAGGATACTTTTTTATTTTTAAAAAGTCACAATCTTAAACATTAATACAAATACTTTCATACTGTTGCATATTTTTCTCTTGTTAAAATGTCTAATTCATTCTACATAAATTATAATTATTATACTGATACAATATTAAATTTCATATTTTTCTCATTTCACCATAAACATCTGTACATCTTTTGTTATTTTAATTGTTATTATGTACTTATTTACTTAATTGTTAAATTATTTTGATACCTGCATAGTATCCTTAACATATTGTGATCATATTTTTATTCACTGCACCCTTTTCCTTGAGCTTTTAATTTATTATCAACTTTGATTATTACAAAAAACTGAAACAACATCAACACAGAGCTTTTTCATTATTGATTTCTTTCTTTAGGAAAAATGGCTAGAAGAGCAATATCTAGCTTAAAGTAGATGAATATTTTTGTGAATTTTGATACACATTGTCATATTACTTTCTGAGTGGGCTATAACAATTCACTCTGCCACCAGTAATGAGTGAATCTCCAGTGTCACCCACATAACAAGCATTAGATGTCACATTTTAACTTCTGATTTAACTATGTAAATGGGTGATTCAATGTTGCTTCTTTAGTCTATATTTAATTATAAAGATAAGCTTTTTTCCTTCAGTTTATAGACAATCTATACATTCTCTTTTGTAAATTAGTTATTCATCTTGTTTTCTCATTCACTCATGAGATATTAATGTTTTTATATTTTAACAAGCTACCTAGAAAGTATCAGTATATACTCTTTGCCATATTTGATAAAATATTTCTTCAGGCTTCACTTGGAATTTAATATTAGAGTTGGCATTTTTCATTATTTTAAAGCTCTTAAAATATTTATTTGTGCCTGTCCATCTTCATGACTTCCTTTACTGCTTCAAAATTGAGAAAGCTGTTTCTCCATTGCTCTGGCAAACCCCTATGCTGATGTTTTTTGTAGTTTTGCCCTACAATTTGCCTATTTTTATATAATTCTTAGCCCAATTGAGGTTTCCTTTATGAAATAATATAAAGTATTGATCCATATAAATTATTTCCCAAATTTATGACCAGTGATAGCCACAGTAGCTACTAAATAAATATTTTCTTATCTCTTACTTATCACATATCAAATTTATGTAGTGAGATTGGGCTCTGGATTCTCTTTTCTTCTGTACTGATCTCTTTTCCCCATTTTATGATAAAAGTCACGCTGTTTTAACTGTTTTGCTTGGTATCTTTGATGTCAACTATATTGACTGGCATGTAGTATTTGTTCAATTAATCCTTGTTGATTTGAATTAAATTTACAGCATATACTAATACCATCCTAAGTATCCATCCAGAGTAATTTTTTATTTTAAAGAACAATTTTTACCTCTTTTTTAGCTGAATGTATCACACCTGGAGTCTTTTTCTCTTTTCTCTCCAGTGTATCTCAATTCTTTCTCACCTCCATTTCTTGCCACATTCTTTTGAGAGTGTGAGAAGTTGAAATAATGGAATATGAGAGTAGGGAAGTTTCCAGACTAATTTCACACGCAATCTCATTTTAGTCCTCACAGTAAACTCATAAGGCATGTGTTATATTTGCATGGGGAAAGAAGAAACTCAGAGAGTTCCACCCGCTTGCCCAGGGTCACACAGTTTTGAATTGTGGCTCAATCCTGTATTATCCGGTTCTAAATCCGTTGTTCTTATAGGACCCTTACCTTACAGATCCTAAGGTTTGGTGTCTTAGTTGCCGTACAGCATGTGAGCCAGTCAGTATTTTCAGGCCAAAAGCTGACATACGATGCCTAGAAGGAATATTCTGGCAGATCACCCACAATAAATTCTGAAAGATACAGCACAACTCCCCACCCAAAACAATTCTGACCACAGCATAGGCTGCAGGTAAAAATACATGGCAGGTTGCAGGATACAAAATTAACACACAGAAATCTGTGGCTTTCCTATACACTAACAATGAACCAATAGAAAGAGAAATCAGGAATACAATTCCATTCACAATTGTATCAAAAAGAATAAAATACCTAGGAATAAAACTAACCAAGGAAGTGAAAGACCTATACCCTGAAAACTATAAGACACTATTAAGAGAAATTAAAGAGGACACTAACAAATGGAAACTCATCCCATGCTCTTGGCTAGGAAGAATTAATATCGTCAAAATGGCCATCCTGCCCAAATATATACACAAATTTGATGCAATCCCTATCAAATTACCAACAGCATTCTTCAACGAACTGGAACAAATAGTTCAAAAATTGATATGGAAACACCAAAGACCCCAAATAGCCAAAGCAATCCTGAAAAGGAAGAATAAAGTGGAGGGGATCTCGCTTCCCAACTTCAAACTCTACTACAAAGCCATAGTAATCAAGACAATTTGGCACAAGAACAGAGCCACAGACCAGTGGAACAGAATAGAGACTCCAGACATTAACCCAAACATATATGGTCAATTAATATTCGATAAAGGAGCCATGGACATGCAATGGGAAAATGATAGTCTCTTCAACAGATGGTGCTGGCAAAACTGGACAGCTACATGTAAGAGAATGAAACTGGGTCACTGTCTAACCCCGTACACAAAAGTAAACTCAAAATGGATCAAAGACCTGAATGTGAGTCATGAAACCATAAAACTCTTAGAAAATAACATAGGCAAAAATCTCTTGGACATAAACATGAGCGACTTCTTCAGGAACATATCTCCCTGGGCAAGGGAAACAAAAGCAAAAATGAACAAGTGAGACTATATCAGGCTGAAAATCTTCTGTACAGCAAATGACACCATCAATAGAACAAAAAGGTTCTCTACAGTATGGGAGAATATATTCATAAATGACAGATCCAATAAAGGCTTGACATCCAAAATATATAAAGAGCTCACACACCTCAACAAACAAAAAGCAAATAATCCAATTAAAAAATGGGCAGAGGAGCTGGACAGTTCTCCAAAGAAGAAATTCAGATGGCCAACAGACACATGAAAAGATGCTCCAATTGCTAGTTATCAGAGAAATGCAAATTAAAACCACAATGAGATATCACCTCATACCAGTAAAGATGGCTACCATCCAAAAGACAAACAACAACAAATGTTGGTGAGGTTGTGGAGAAAGGGGAACCCTCTTACACTGCTGGTGGGAATGTAAATTAGTTCAACCATTGTGGAAAGCAGTATGGAGGTTCCTCAAAATGCTCGAAATAGACATACCATTTGACCCAGGAATTCCACTTCTAGGAATTTACCCTAAGAATGCAGCAGCCCAGTTTGAAAAAGACAGATGCACCCCTATGTTTATCACAGCACTATTTACAATAGCCAAGAAATGGAAGCAGCCCAAGTGTCCATCAGTAGATGAATGGATAAAGAAGATGTGGTACATATACACAATGGAATATTATTCAGCTATAAGAAGAAAACAAATCCTACCATTTGCAACAACGTGGATGGAGCTAGAAGGTATTATGCTCAGTGAAATAAGCCAGGTGGAGAAAGACAAATACCAAATGGTTTCACTCATATGTGGAGTATAAGAACAAAGAAAAACTGAAGGAACAAAACAGCAGCAGAATCACAGAACCCAAGAATGGACTAACAGTTACCAGAGGGAAAGGGACTGAGGAGAATGGCAAGGAAGGGAGGGATAAGGATGGGGAAGAAGAAAGGGGGTATTATGATTAGCATGTATAATGCGGGGTGGGGGAATGGGGAGGGCTGTGCAACACAGAGAAGACAAGTAGTGATTCTACAACATCTTACTATGTTGATGGACAGTGACTGTAATGGGGTTTGTAGGGGGAACTTGGTGAAGGGGGGACCCTAGTAAACATAATGTTCTTCATGTAATTGTAGGTTAATGAAAACAAAATAAAAAAATAAAAATGAAAAATACACGGCAGGGTTGAGGGAACCCAGAAACCCAGATGAGACATGGCACATCAGGGGGTGGGGAGCCTCGTCACTAAGTTTCAGATCACAGACTGCTAAAAGAAACCTGCAGTGGTGGGCTTGAATTCGAGTACAGAACAGCTCTTTTTAAACACAGCCTTGAGCTGACCACAGGGGTCACAGCAAAATGGCAAACAGAGATGGACTATAAATAGCAGCTGCAGCTGGAAAGCAAGACAGGCCTGACTTAAGCATAGTATAGAAAGGACCTCAGGAGAAGCAGCAGTTCTCGCCCCACCCGTTGCTCACGCCCCCTGCACAGATGCCTCCCACAACAGGCATCCTGAGCTTCAGCAGAGAAAGACTGCACAGTATCACCCTGGGTGCTGTGAGTCTGCATATATTTCTCTGTTCCATTCTAAGGAGTTAAAATTTAAAATGGCAAGTCCTCCTGGGAGCTGGGGACAAGGCTCCTCTGGGTCCATTCCTCAAGGCCATGGGCTGATCCTTTGTTTATGCTGGGTTGTCTGTCTTTGTTCAGTTCTGTCTTCTTCACCAGATTGGAAGTGGTTTGCTGGAAAAAATTATGGTGCTGTCTAACATGATGTAACAAGATGTCATCTTCTAACTCCAACGCATAAAATGGATTTACAGGAAGGAGGAGGGGAAAAAAAGCCCCAGGGAGCACTTGACTCAGATAAAAACCACTGGGTTTTGTTTGTGAATGTCAAAAGCTGCATGTTATTTTACTTAGAAGAACATGAGAACAGGCTGATGTTTCAGGGGAAAGCAAAAGATATGTGTGCTACAGCCCAGAGGAAAAGTTTGCTGAGAAAACTCAAACTAATATGCATTTCACATTGTGCACATATACAAACATGCCCCAAACCCTATATAGAAATCACACAGATACACAAAACATGTGCCACAAATACTGCATGCACACACACACACACACACCAACCATTCCATCTAAACCTCACCCCACATAACACACACTCACCACCCACACATATCAGCACGTACCCTCCAGCAGCACCCCAACAGTGTCCCCACAAAGGCAAGTCCATATTATTTTTCATCAAGAATACTGTAATCCCTGTAGTACCGAGCCATGGGAGTGAGCATATTTTCTGGCCTAAGCCTTTCTGATGAACATCTGTGAGTCTGTCATGAGCTTTATACAGCTCTCTTTTATGAGGAAGCATAATGGAAAAGGCAATGTGGAAAAGGGGTCAGAGGTTCTGTGATTCTTTTTACAGAATATACAACACTTCTAGAGAGGCACATTCCAGCCCAATCCTAATATAGTGCAGGGAAGTAACAGAAGTCGGAGAAGTATGATAGGATCCCTTGGTCATTTGCGTTTGCCTTATTTCTGCATGCAAAGCAAGTTCTGGTGTCGCCTCAGGGGACTCTTAGGGCTCCCCCCAAACACACAAGCACACATTGACAGAGAAGGAAAGGGACCCGTCAGTCACCCCATAGCTCTTTTCCGTTTAGTCCTTCCTTAACTCATCAATAAGCTGAAGATAGACAATGTTGGAAATGTCCTATCTCAAGAAATGAAATAAAAATTATTGAAATTAGTCTTATGCAGCATTTCTGCTGTTCTGAAAAAACTAAGGTACACAAGTATGAACTGTAATATATTCATTACGTAATTTCAGAATTACACATATGAGTTAGATGCTTTAGAATTAAAACTGGCATTGCACGATATGATGACAAATGGTAAAGTTCACACTGATAATGTTTAAATGATAATTTTTTTTAGAATGACAACTAGTAGATAAAAAAGTACCAGGAATAGTTGAGAGGGAGACTGCAGAAAAAAAAGAAAAACTTTATATTTTAGTAACTCTAAGGGCACTTTTTTCCCTACTGTTTGAACAAGAGACCCTACATTTCCTTTTGTACTGGACCCCACAAACTGTGTAGCAAAACCTGATTGTCTGTCTCCCCCATGCAATGTTAGCTCCATCTGGGCAGGATTTTGTGTTTTAACTACTGTTATATCTTAAGCTCCTATACAGTGTCTGGAACATAGTAGGCTTTCAGTAAATATTTGTTGAATAAACAAATGCAGGAATAAATTAGTGTAGCCCAAGATGCCATACCCAAAGGCATAATTAGAATGCCTGGCACCTTCAGCATATTTCATTCGAGACCCAGCCTACTTATTCAACCTCACCCCCAGTGATATCCTCATTCAGTCATTTATTCAACACATCTATTGAGTCTATTCTATGTGCTAGGCAAAGACAGATAAGCTATAGTCCTCAGCTTGCAGGAGACCAGTAGCCAGAAAGGAGGAACACAGATATAAAGGGATAAAAGCAATGAAGGGTCAGAGGTAGTTTGAAACAAACAATGCACAGGCTCCATTGGGAGTGCTGCTTAGTAATAACTCAAGACTGGCAAGATGCTGAGAGGAAGTAACCATGGGTCCCTGGCATTAGCCCTGGGCTCCATTATAGCTGGTTTTCTCACTGGCCAGACTGTACCATGACAGCCTCATGATTCTCATTACCACCTCCAGTTGTTTGTACATGGTGTCCCTCCAGAAGGGTCCTCTTGCCCTGTCTAAATGTCTTTTGTCCTTCAAGGCCTTTTTGGTCTACACTGGACCCTCCTATTTCTAAATTACTGTAGAGCAGTATAACCCTTGATCACACATCATTTTGAATTATTCCATCATTGCTTCATGTTTATAAATCTATCTGCTGTCCCTCCACCCCCAGCCATCTCACACACACACAGGCACACATACCCCAAATTAGGTTGTATGGTCCCAAAGAGCAGTGAGCCCCTGTATTATATCTGTATATCATATAGGATATGCCTAGTACATTGTGGGTGAATCATCTGAGCTGCAGGGAGAGGTACATGTTGGCTCCACTCCCAAAAATCATAGGCTTGAAAGCCCTCCAGGTCTGATGCCAACTCCTTTAGAGAAGAGGAAGTCGGCCCAGACATATGTGATGTCCTCTTTTTCTAAAGGCCCCAGCCAGGCAGGATGGGATCTGGGCTGAGAGGTATAATGACCTAAAAGCACTACCTAGGAAATGTGAAAAGAGCAAATCTGGGCTCCTAGGCACTTGTGTTCAAGCTACTGTGCTAAAATGGAATCATCTGATGCAGATGAAAAAGCTATTAATTAGCTAACCAAAAGCTGTTTCCTTCCTGACTAGCCTGGGCAGGCATTCATTCTGGATTTGGCTTTTTCATGACTGTCACTGAGGCTGCCAAGACACCGTGTCAAGCTAGCAGCCCCCAGGTGTCTGAGCCTTAGTATCTATCCTCCCTCCCACTTTGGGTAAAAGACTGAATTGCCAACAGTGGGCATTTACCCTGTGCTTCTCCCCTCACTGGGTCACCATGAGCCAGGGTATGAGGCTTAAAACGTGTTACTTCACACAACACACAGTTGCCCAACCGACTGAAGGACATGAGCTCATAGGAGAAGTGGTCAAGATAAAACCCTCTGAAGTAGGACCTACGGGGCCTGTGGATTTATGATGCAATTGTGTGTGAGCACAACCAAGCTCAGGGCTCATTTGTTTCTGCTAAGTTGAACATTTAATGGGCATCTGCTATGCTATAGGTAGCTCAAGTCTACAGGGAAATTTGTAATATTTTTTCATATGGAAAATAAGATGATAAGGAAAAAGGGAAGGTTATGAGCAAGAGTATAGCCTAATGGATACAATGTAGGCTCTTGATATGATTGCCATACCTGCCTCTCCTCAGATGCTTAGCCTTGGGCAAACTAAACCTCAGTTTCTTCATCTGTACAATGGGAATGATAACACTGCTTTTTTAGTAGTATTGAGATAAAGATTACATAATGCATGACATATACAGCTCTTTGTCCAGTGGAGCCACAAGTGCTCAATATCTGTTTGGATGATGATGATGATGATAATGATGAAAGGAAGATGGCCCCGATTTTCTCTGGAATATAGTAGAAGTATTTATCTGCAAATATATCCTTTTCCCAAGCTTAAGTCATTTTTCTTCTATCTCAGAGTGCTAGCAGGAATGTTTTGTACCTTGTGGTCACTGTGGGTAAAATTCCAGTGTTTCCAGAATCTTTCACCTGGCCTTAATCCATCTCCATATCATTAGGTGTTTCCAAGGGGTGGAGAGAAGTAGTCCATCTCCATATCAACTGGTGCTTACAAAGGGCAGGGGTGGGGGTGGGGAAGAGGCAAGAATGCACTGGGACAGGAGAGGTTTTTGCTGTTGTTTCTTCCCAGCCAGGACCTGGAGAGACATGGGTGTGGGTGAGCAGGAGTGGATGAAAGGAGCCAGGATTCTTGTAAGCAATAAAAGGCCTTCTTCCCACCTAGTTTGTCCTTCAACTGATATCGGTTTCAGTACTTTGTGGTTTATTTACCCCAGGCTGGGAACACATTTTCCCTCTGAAGTTACAGCTGGTGTAGTCGGCAGGATCTCTGAACCCGAAATTTGTCTTCATGGGTGTGATGCTTGGGTGGGCTGCCCCTAGAGATGGTAGGGAGATACCTGGAACCCCCCATCGGTGTTGGGGAGTTCCCAGTGGCTGGTGCGGTGGGGGACCACCCTGTGGATGTTGTGGCTTCACCCGGAACCCCCTATCCATGGAGCTTCCACTCTGGGAGCCCCTGAAGGGGAATTGGTCTAGGATAAAGCACCTCCTAGATGAGTGGGCCCTTCCCCGGAATTGGGGAAGGGTTGAAACACTGGAAGCTGTGGAATCAGCCCTCTGTGAGACGGGGGGACTGCTTAGAGGCCCCGAGCGGCCTTGTGGCAGCTGGGATTGGGGGATTTCTTTTCTTATATTGGAAAGGGTTACTGAGGAGAGAGACACACTTTGGCTTTGCTTGGAAGAGCTGGACAATGACCTACGGGATGCCCTTAAGACAGAGAGGCAGCTTTTGAGAACTGGTTGCTCTGCTGAAAGACATGTTAGCAGCGAGGGAGGAGGCCGCAGGAGAATCCATATTTCTCTGTGGGTGGGGGGAGAAGGAGCGGTGACTTCAGCCCTGGAGACGGTAGAGGAGATACCAGGGGAGGATGACACAGGGAGGGGCTTAGGGTGGAACTGTTGCTGAGGCCACCCCCTGAGGCACCAGCCCCTCTTGTATTAAAGGCCCTCCCAGTTACAATTAAGAAAATAAAAATGCAACAACAGCGGGCTCCTCAGGGGGAGGAGCAGCCCCCTCCCCAGGCTGTGGAGCACCCCATGCGCCAGCCCTATACCCAGGATCAGTTGGTGCACATGAGCGTCCAGTTTCAGTAGAAGTTGTCAGAATCTCTGCCTACATGGCTTTTGCATCTTTGGGATATGGTGGTAGATAACATTGTTATGTCAGGTTCTGAAATGGGTAGACTAGCTTCCCTGACAACTCACCCCTCCCTCCAGCAGTGGTTGCAAAGTGCCCATCACACCCCAGGAAATCAGGCACTTCTGGATTGGCTGACAGCAGCCATCAGGGCAGTTTGGCCCAATCAGAGTGATTTACCATGCTTACCCTCTAGCTGGAAAACATATGCAGAGTTCCAGCAGGTTTTACAGGAGTTGGGCATGAAAAATATCATCTATAATATGGACTCCCAGGGCCCCGATAAGGAGTTGTTCACTGTGGGGATGAGAACTCTGGTGCTGCATACAGCTTCCCCATCTCTCTTCAGGTCCCTAGTGACTGTTCTTGGCCCCACATAGGGCAACCCCATAAGTGAGGCCATTCTGAAACAGTAAGAGCACAGATGGAAGTATAGTCTGCGACTGAAAAGAGAGGTGCAGAGGGCCCCATGAAGGTCTGGAGGACCCAGATGTGGGTTGATTTCATAAAGGCAGGGGTAGTGAAAGAAAAACTTGATGGGCAGCCCAGTAGGATATTACTGGAACTGTGGCACCAATTAAAGCTGGAGCGGTGGTCCCAGCCACTGAGATCCAGGACACGGAAGCCAGAGGCAAAGCCCCATGTTCGGCCTGTGTGCCTCTAGGACTTCCTGGGGGAGGATATACAGAAGCAGCCTGAGCTTGCCAGAGGACAGTTGGGTGTTATGGTTTGACTGAGGGAAGGGTCAAGGCACCAGCTTTGGGGGTCTGACTGGGATCTCTTGCAACAGAAGCCCCATGTTGAGTAAATGATCAGTCCCCAGTGGATTAGTGTGTCCTGGCTTTGGTAGACACTAGAGCTGAATGATCCTTGATTTATTGTGACCCTGAGCAGTGTCCTAGGGCCCCCCACTGTTATACAGGGGTGGGGCTGTCCGAGGAGAATAAGCCTGAACCCCCTTGGGAATATGGAAGTCTGCTGTTTTGTATGATGTTACGCTCACTGCTGATTGTGTCACAGATAACTGTGGCATTATTCAAGAGGTTTTAGGTCTTGTAGGCTACTGGAGAGTGTTCATCCCACAGTTGGCACAAATTCCAAAGCCCTTGTGCTCCTTGGCATGCAAGGGATCAGCTAGGGCTGGGATAAAACATGTACAGTTACCTCCACTGCTGCAAAATGAACAAACTAAATGTCCGTGTGACTGGGGCCTCTAGCAGCAATTTGTTGGCCATTTGCCTTGGCATCCCCAAGGAATGATGGAGCAGAAGACTTGGTCCAGAGCAGAAGACACTTTGGGATATAGTTCATTGGCAAGGCCTGCCTCTGACGTTTGGTGATGTCAGTAGAGCATGACAGGAACATAGTATGTGACTGAGGCTCACAGCAACCTGGAGACTACATGGTCCTTTACATTTTGAAACATGGACCAGCAATGACGGGCCCTTCAGGGGCCTTTGGGAACAAGGCCTGGAAGTTCACCTCCTGTGTGTTCCTGGAGTAACAACAGAGTGGCCCCCAAAGGTCACAGTAGTGTACCCAAACAGCTGGAAGGTAAAAGTACTTTGCAGAAAAGTTGTGTCTTATTATTGTGGCCAGTGTATGTGTTTCCAGTAGCGCTACATCTACCCTGTTCCTGCCAGTCCTATCATAGGACCATCCTCTTGCATGCATCCTACCTATGGACGAGAGTTGCCTGTGCTGATGCTCCTCTACAGTCCCTGCAGTTTAGACCCATGCCTTGGCTGTGGCTGCTGCCTGCTGAGTGTACAGTGGAGTTCTCTACTGGTTCAGCTGCTGGCATCCCGTGGAATGGGCAGCTATAGACTGAATCTGCATGGGACTTTGAACCTAGCTGGATCCTCTGGCTTGAGGATTATCATGCTTTTATTACTGTTGTTATTGTATGTTATTAGTCTGGTTATAGTGCTCCAGTTTTCTTGCACAAGGGCCATTGCAGAAGATGCGGAGTGAGAGTAGATTGTGGGGCAAGATTTCTGGAGGGGTGGACTGTGGGTAAAATTGCAATATTTCCAGAATCTCTTACCTGGCCTTATTCCATCTCCGTATTTATAGGTGTTTGCAAGGGGTGGAGAGAAGTAGTGCATCTCCGTATCAATAGGTGTTTATAATGGGTGGCGATAAGAGGCTAGCACATGTTGGGACCAGAGGGTTTTTTTTTTTTTGTTTCTTCCCAGTCAGGATGGGAGAGACCCAGGCAAGCAGGAATGCACTAAAGGAGCCAGAATTTTTGTAAGCAATAAAAGGCTTTCTCCCCATCTAGTTTTTCCTTCAGTTGATTTTGATTTCAGTAGTTTGTGGTTTATTTGCCCTGAGCTGGGAACACATATTGCCTGCAAAGTTATAGTCACCCAGTATGTATTCACTGGAGATTTGATGATCTGGGATCCAGGGTCTGTGTAGGAAAGCCATGTCCAGTGTCTAGCCAGGGGTCTGCCCAGAAAAGACCTCGATGAAAAGGAGGTGGGGGTCAGCATCTGAAAAACATCAAGTCAGATGTATAAAGAGTTCAAGTTTATCTGAAATCTCACACGTTCAATTTCCATGGAATAAAAAAGGTCAACTTTTTAATCCCACACTGCTGAGGTTGATCAAGCAATTCCTCAGTATCCTTGCATGGGAACTGCAAAGATTTGGGATCTCAGAAGCTGAGATCCTCTGTGGCATTTGACAGGACTATCTTTGGGTCTTCTGGGTCATCCCTGGCTTTGGGGGACCCCACATGTGTTTACAGACATAGTGATAAAAGACAATAGTGTTCTTCTCTGGAAAAGGACAAAGACCCTTGAATGCTTCCAATTATCCAATGTCTCATGAAATTTTCTTATTCTTTGCCCAGACTACCACTCTGACCCCTTATCTTTGTTCATTCTGCTTCATGTAACTATTCACATGCTCCTTAATTTGGTTCACACATTTTTCCCTTTACTCCACTTGCATCGGTCCCTGCCATTTATTTGCATTTCACTACATCTGCCTTTGCCAACCCTAGTAATTAAATAAAATAAATATATTTTTTATTAGATTGCTTTGTCCTTTATTATTGCTTTGCCTTTGTTGTTACTCCATGATAAGGAAACCTGAATATGATACATTGGCTGTCAGCATCCAAAAGTAATAAAATGCTCTCCCAAATCTCTTTCCAGCAGTTCATCATCAACAATCTCTCCTACCTTGAACCGTTTGGTTTTATTGCTCCCCTTTGTTTCCTGACCTTAGGCCAATCCATGTTCTGCTGGTGCCAGTTTTCTTCTTGCCCCTCAGACCATTGTCATCTCAGGCTCTGATATGAGTCACAAGGTTATCACTTTACTGAGATCCTATCTACTTTCCAGCTAAGACCCTCAGTGAGCTGCAAGACTTTGCTTGCAATTTCCCCATGTCCCTATCAGTCTTTATCTCAATGACTGAGCCCAGGCAATCACTATTCTGTCTTCTTTATCTAGATCTAGAGCTGTCTAACTTCTGATGTGAACACCCCAGCACATGCTATCTGAGTCCTCCATCTCTTCTTCACTTGTAGAATTGCTTGTGTTTCTGTACAGTGCACCATCTCATTGAGATTCTCTCTGATAGGATATTTGGTTTTGTTTTTGTATGCTTCGAAGTCTAATGAATCAGAAAAGACTATTTGGTTATTTAGTTATCAATGGAGATGATGAAACGATGGAGAAATTCCATAGTTTACTTTCACTCACGCTCCTTCTGATTTGATTTTCAGAAGCAGTACTTGATGCTTTTGTTTTTGACACCTGAAATCTGCAAGTGCTCCAGTCTTTTTCTGTGTACTCCTTTTGATCTGATGCCATCTCTTAGGTCTCAAGAGTTAAGTACCAGACAGTATCTGTGCAGTAATTGCATCATGTCAGACCTCAAACTTCCAATTCTACCTTCCTGTTCCCATGAAGGTGATCTGATACATCTCTCAATCATATGGAAGTAATGGTAGATTTTGGCAGCCCCCAAATATGCTCTCTCCTTCCTGATCCTCCGTGTGCTAGTGGGCGGGGTATACTTCCTGCGTACCAGTAACCTTGAGGAGCAATACTGTGCTCACCTGGTCAAACCTACTACATAGAGAACTTGTTCTCAGCATGAAAAGTTTGTGTTCCAGGATTCCCTGGAGATCATTTTACTCTCAGTTTGTCTTCTTGCCTTGTTTAGAGGGGTGATCCTAGAGTGCAGGAGGCGATCCATGCAGTTAAAGTGAAACCAGGTAGTGATCTCCAGCATTAAGTGTTTTGAAAATTTCAAGGGCAGAGACAACCTCAAAGGTTCCATGTAGACTTCATTAGCAAGGGAAGAGGTTTGCCCTACAGGTTCTCATTTTTTCCCCTCAAATAAAAAATAACATTATTAATTCTGGTGTCTTAAAGCAAAGGAAAGAAGAAAAGAAGGAAGGGGTAAAAAGAAAAGAAATCACCTTGTCACACTGCAGGATCCAACTCCAGGGGCTCCCTCTGCAGGCAATGCAGACGTCTCGGCTGATCTATAGGTTTTTTTGAAGCTGCTTTTGCCTCAGTCTCTCCAATCTCTTTTCAACTGATTATCTCATCTAAGGGAGCTGGAGCGAGCTGGAGGGATGGGTATATTCAGTGAGATTCTGTGCTAAGAAAGCTTAACTTTGAGTGATTAAATGAGGGATACACATAGAGTCTGGTCTTAACATTATAAAATAGTATAAAGTGAGTCTTACTCCACCATTTTCTAGCTGTATGATTTGGAACAACTCACTCAACCTCTCTGATTCTCAGTTTCCTTATCTGTGAAATAGGAATAGTACAGTACCAATGTGGTAAGGTCTTGTAAGATTTAAATTAATCCATAGTTCTCAGCACATTGTTAGTTCTTAGAAAATGCTATCTGTTGATATAACTACATTACAAATATTAGAAATAAAGAAGAGAAGAACAATTCCAGCAGAATACAACAATTGGTCAGTGTTTTGCAATATTTCCTGCTATGCATCTCTCCTATACTCCTCCCTGTGTTTATATAATTGTGATAATACAATTTGGTACCTTGCGTTGTTCCACTTGACATCATGTGATACAAGTCTTTCATGTTGTTACATAGACTTTATAACATATGGTTGACTATAAGACACAAACCGACTAAACACAGACCATTTTAACCTAATAATGCTTTGCCATTCCATCAGGAAGTGAGGTCACCTGTCAGACCCCACAGCTGGGGGGTGGGTAACTGCAGCCTGGGCAGCTCTATGGCTCAGCCACATCTCCTCCCAGAAGAGCACTTCTGACCTTCTCCATCCACCCATCCATTCTAACATGCATAGAGTAGGCACTATGTTAGGTTCTAGGCATAGAAAAACAGACTCCAGCCCTGCCCTCAGGGAAGACACAGTATCCTTGACAGGAAAACCCAAGGTGAAATACAGGATGTTTAACACTCTGTCAGAGATGCTCACAAGATTCTAAGAGATAGAGGCTCAGAGGGGGAGCTTCTGGAAGAATGACATTAGACTTCTCATTCTTCATTGCTGCATCTTAATCCTCCCCTTGTCATCTTCCGACCATGTTTCCAATGCCCTTCACTCTTTTCCACCCCTCTTGACCCTCCGGCTCTGCTGTCCTCATTGCCTTCTCCAGCTCTGGTTTTTGTTTCTGTCTTCCCACTGTTCCCTCCTCAGAGATGGCCAGGCCCCATCAAGTGCACCCTTGCCAGAAGATCACCTGGACAAGTGAACAGTCACATCAGTTCATTCAACTAATGTTTTCTGAGTTCTTCTAGACACCAGACGCTGTGCAAGGGGCTCACTGGACATGGAGGGATATGGAGATCATGCAAAGCAATGGCTCTCTTCTTGGGAGGATTGTTTGGTCCTTGGGGTCAGGCAAGGAGGGAAGAACAGCATAGACATCATTGAAAACTGTAACAGCCAGCCAGACTGGGACCATGATTTGGTGAAGATATAAACAAGAAGAAATGGAACATAAAACAGAAACTAGTTAATAAACCTAGTTGGGGGTGGGATGGGTGGAAGGTAATTAAACTTACATACAGGGGAGATAGGAGAGTGTTACATATCTGGAGCTTGGAGAACGAGTAGGATTTTTTAAAGTGAACAATATAGAGGGGGGAGCATTCCAGAAGTAAAAACTTGGGAGAGGATGATGCTGTGTGCAGAAGAAAGAGTTCATTGTTATGACTGGAATATATAACACATCTCGTAATGATGGGAGATGAGACACCTACTAGCCACCAGATGTTCACCCTCCAGGCTGTAGCTCAAAGAATCCTTCTTCAGACACAAAGAACAGCCCCAGAAACCTCCACAAATTGCTCACTGGTATCCCACCATACTGATTAAATGGTTGGATCCTTGCCCAACAATAAAAGGCTGTCCCACTGCTCATCAGCCCCCTACTGTCCCTCAGGTATTCCAGTAGCTTTTTACTGCCCTGCTCTTAAATATGTACAGACAACCAAGAATCACCTGACCCTTGAGGAAAACTCCAACATAAAAAACAACAGCTAAGCACACAGGAAAAAGGAACGCAGAAGAAAAGATAATTTGTGTAACAGGGAAAATTCTAAAAGGAGATTGAAAATGTTTTATCCATAAAACAAGAACAGGATGCAATGAAATGAGATCACAAAACAAGAAACAGTTTTTGAAATTAAAAAGAGGCAGAAAAAAATTCATAGGAGGTTGGAAAATAAAGTTAATGAAATCCTCCAGAAAGTTGAAAAAGAGTAGTAAAGAACACAATGAAATGTGAGGGAAAAAGGAGGAACTTCAGCACAGAAGGTCTGATAATAACAATCTGATAAGATTCTGATATTAACATCTGATAATAAGAATGTAAGTAGATCAATTGGCCAAATTTAGCAAATAAAAATTTAGGATGGCCGCTTAATTTTTTTCCACTTAATTTTAAATTTCAGATAAACCACTAATAATTATTTAGGGCAAGTATATCCCAAATATTACATGGAACATATTTATACTAAAAGATATTGCACAGACATATTTATACTAAAAATTATCTGCTGATTATGGAAATTCAAATTTAATTGGACATTCTGTATTTTACTTGGTGACATTACTAATAAAGAGAGAACAAATAAAGGGAAGTAAATAATGAGCCAAATAACTCAATAAAATCTCTCAGAACTGAATAACCACATTCACTGTGCTGCGTGAAACAAGCCAGGCAAAAAAGAGTACATACCATGTGATTCTAGGAAATGAAAACTAATCAATAGTGACAAACAGCAGATCTGGGTTTGCCTGGGGATGGTGGGGTTGGAGGTGGGAGCTGGGTGGAGGGAAGGATGACCCTGGGCCGAGAGGAAACTTTTAGGAATGATGGATATGTCCATGATTTTGATTGTGGGGATGGGTGCATGAATGGAACTGTTAAAATTTATGAAATTGTGCACTTTGAATATTTACAGTTTATTGTATGTCCATTGCACCTCAGTAAAACTGTTTACAATTTTAAAAAAATCCTCATTGACATGAAAAGGAGACAGTTATAAAGTTTAAAATTGAGGGGCCAGGAAATAACAATGTAAGTATAATATTTAGAAATATGGAGCTAAGTGCTAGAACTGCCAAAAAAAAATGTTAGGAGTAATTGCCTCTGGTAGCCAGATTGGGATGGAATAGTAGGGAATTGGTGGGGAGAAGAAGCAAGTGACTAATGTTTTCCATTATGGACCTTTCGGTTCTGTTGGATTTTTAAACAGTGTGCCCGTATTACGTGCTTTTCATTAACATTAGAAGAGAACATGTAACATACAGCGTGGTGACTATAGTTAATAATACTGTAGTGCATGTTTGACAGTTAAGAGCAAATCTTAAAAATCCTCATCACAAGAAAAAAAGTGTTCTTTGAACCATAAAAAAAGAATATTTTAAACAAGGAATGATATAGTTAAATAACGAAAATTACTTTGACATTTTGGTGAATGGAAACAAGGGAGCCCAGTTTGGAGGCTTCTATGATAATGTTGATGAGCAGGATAAACCTAGAAGGTATTTGAATTTAGCCTCCTCTTGTATGGTGTGTGATATGAGTGGTAAACTTCTCACTTCTCTCTCAGTCTGAACCCTGTTGCTGTCCTTGCAAGCCCATGTGCCTTCCCCTCCGCCAACCATCATGATCCCCGTCCTGAGGCACCGTGTATGTACGGATCATGAGGTGACCCAAGGTGCACTGCGTATGTCGGCACTTGGCAGGGGAGCTTTGTAAGACTGGGGAAACAGGCCCCAAGGCAGTGGGGAGGGGCTTCCTGGGATGCTGTTAGCTAGTTGTATCACTGCCAGAACCTGAAACCTGGCTTAGGTTCATTCTTTACACAAACATGTATTACACGCCTGCTACCTTCCCCACTTTGGGGAGGACCAGCGCCTAGTTTCTGAATGCTGGTGCCTTTTGGTCATTTTCATAGAGTTTTGCCAGTTACCCATGGCCTCTCGTAATCAAATTCTTCCCTTCCTTTGAATTCCTACATTCCTTTCTTGCCTGTGCTATTGACATTGGCTGTGGTGATGGAATTTTCCAGTTTCATAGAAAATGTAGCAGTTTTAAAGTTATGGCTGCTCAGTAAACTCTTTGTTCCTATTATAGCATGAGCCCTGGAGCTCTTGAGGGAACAAACGTTTTATGGGATGTAGGGTTCCTCTCTGAGCAGACACCAGTGGTCAAAGCACAGATTACCCTTGTGTCAGTTAGCCAGAAAAGCCCTCCACATTGCTGGTTGATTTGGGCTACTCTGACTTGTATTGCTCATTTTGTAAATAAGTGTAAGCAACTAATAACAATACAAGTGGATGGTTGGGTGGGGGGAATAAATAATAGTGCAAGATGACCATTTAAGGCAATGGGACACTGTGAAGTGAACAAAGCAGGTTACAGATCTCTAAGTACAGGATGACCCCGTTTTTCTAAGTATGTGCATGTGCACATCCACACAAAACTAGGAATGCTCAACAGTGATTGTCTACAACTCAGGGATTTATGAAGGATTAGTACTTTCTTAATTTCTGCTTGCCTGGTTTTTCCAAATTTTTTTTCAAATGAACATGTGTTATTTTGTAATAATAAGAGAAACAAGTTATTTAAAAACAAATAAAAACAGCAAGATCCTGGCAAACTACATGTGTTTTGTCTGAATTCCAAATACTCCTACACGAAGAGCAAAGGCTTGGCACGGCTTAGTGGGGGTCCAAGAGCTGCGGGTGGTGGAGTAGCAGCTTCTCCCGGGTGGCAGCGGGGAAGGCCAAAGAGGAACCAGCAGATTCACCCCCCTTTCAAGAAACCAAGTTCACAGCCCTGGTGGCCAGAGGGTTGACCAAAGACGCATAAGTTAAAGATGCACTCAGAGCCAGAAACACAGGCACATTAGGTTGTTTATCCAATGAGCACCCACTCTGGGCCAGCACTGTGCTGAGAAACAGGGAGGTGGGGGCAAAGGCAACCAGCAAGGACCTACGAGGCTTGTCACCACAGCCTGGATGCAGTCAACCGCTATGGTTTCAAGATTCCCAGGAAGCGCAGTGAGACTAGACTCGAACCAAGGGCAAGAGTGACTCTGCGGCAGTGGGGGGCCTGCTTCCCACCCACCCCTTCATCCAGTCTCCACAGAGCAGTTTCTTCATTATAACCCTGTTTCCAGATTTGACAGGAAACCCATTTGGCTAGGATGACTTTTATTCAAAGAATTTTATTTTATAAAAATAAAAATTGTCTTGTTTCTGAAGATTTCTTTAAGCTATGTAATGTGCAAAGCACTTTTACATACATTATCTTCCCTATGTGAGTAGAAAAAAGTGGTACTGAGACAAGAAAGTCGATTGAAACCCGAAGAAAACAGTTTCCAAATTTACATAGTGGTTGGGTCGGCGCTGATCCAACATTGTTTTTTTCAACACCACCAAGCAATTAACTCAATTCAGACTTAGAATTGCCATCTACCTGGAGATATAGCATCAGATCCCACAGGTTACAGGCTCCATCTCCAAGACTGTCCCCATTTCAGATGCCCATTGTCAGTTGCAAGTCCAGGTTGTCACCTGTGCTTCTAACTGACTGATTATAAATCGAAAGTGCCCACAAACACCTTCTTGGGTTCCATTAATTTGCTGGAGCAGCCTACAGAACTCAGAGAAACATTTTACTTACTAGACTATTGGTTTATAATAAGAGGTTGTACTCTGAAACAGCAGAGGGAAAAGAGGCATAGGGCAGGGATGCGGGAAGGGGCTGGGAGCTTCCAGGATCTCTGGAGTGTGCCACCCTCCCTGCATAGGCACGTGCTCACCAATCTGAAAGTTCTCTGAACCCCATCTTTCTGGGATATTTTGGAGGCTTCACTCCACAGGTGTAACTGAGAAAATCTTTGGCCCTTGGTGCTACAACTCAATCTCTGGCTCCTCTCTCCAGCCCAGATGGGGAGGGTGGGACTGAGAGTTGCGACCCTCTAGTCACAGGTTGGGCACTCTGGCAACCAGCCACCATCCTTAGGTTACCTAGAGGCAGTCCAAAGCTCACTTCAATAACGTAACAAAAAACTCCTTTATCACTCTCATCGCTTAGGAAATTCCAACAGTTTTAGGAGCTCTGTACCAGGAATAGGGAGGAAGACTAATGGTATATTTCTTACTATAAATCACAATATCACAGCTAGGAACATAATTTTCTGGCCTTGATCCAATACTCTTTCCACTTACTATCTCATCCTTATTTGTTCATTCATCCATTTACATGTCCAACAAACATTTACGGAGTACCTACTTATGAGGGAGGCAACATGCTAAGTACTGGGGATTCAGATACAAAGTCATTCCCTCTTTCAACTGTCCTACTTTGGGCTTATCACTATGTTGTTCCAGGTGTGTTCAGAAAACCAGGTATGGACCTCATTAATTACACTCCAGTCTCTGACCTAGGTCAATGATTCTCAATCTTGAAAACACTTAGAATTGTCTGGGGAGCTTTTAAAAGACATCAGTGCCCAGGCCCCATCCCATACCAATACAATTATGATCACTGCTGTTTTGAAAGCTCCCCAGGTGATTCTAATGTGTAGCCAAAGTTTAGAACAGTCCTCGAGAGTAAGCACAAAGCATGACCATTTCAGCTACCTTAAGGGAAGCAGCAGAAGCTATAAATACCTGTGAACTGCACGGTTCCAACAGGATTTGAAAGGAAAGGAGCGACACACAGCAGCAATTCACCGGAGAATTCCGCTTTATTAGGGAAAGGTGCTGGGTTATATAGGAAGGGGCATGGGGTGATTGTGGTGTTACTTCTATGGGGCTGGTGGCTATTGGCTAGGTGCTGGGATTAGGGGGGCGAGGGGTGATTGGGCTTCAGGTGGCGCCGGCAGGAACCGAGGACCCGGAAGAGAAGCAGGAGGTTCGCCATCTTATGGGTGGGGGCCCTTCAGGATTATTCAGAACTACCTGAGCTCAGAGGTTCCTCCCCTCCATCATATGCTCTCTGAGGGATGGGAGTTGAGCTGAGCTTGGTGGGTGATGCCTTAGTAATAGAACGGCCTGATAGTGAGGGTTCTGGGCAGCAGCCAGAGGCCCTGCTTTACACCTCAATCTCACACTAGAGTGAACTGGCTCTAAATATAACAGCTTTGCTTCGCTCTCCATCACCATTACTATTTTCTGAGGTTTTATTATACAAATAGAAGGATGTGGGTAGAAAAGGGAAGTGAGCAGAACTAGCCTGGGCTTAAAGAGGATCTTATCCAAGCTCATGCTTTAACTAGCTAGGAACTGAATCCCAGAGAGGGGAAATGACTTGAAACAATTAGAGAACAATGCAAAACAGGACATGATTCAGTGCCAAAACATGGCTGCAAGCCAACACCACCTTCTCTTAGAGCTTTTGAGAACTAATGGTTCTCCATGGGTTGTAGTGTACTAGCACTTTCTTTCTGGCTTGATTGACATTCACATTTTCATCTCCCCAGAGGCATTTGGCTGGAACACATTCATAAGCTTAATTAGATAAAGGCAGACAGGAGAAGGAGAAGGGAAGAGAAAGCAGCTTGTATCTGCTAAGCATCTACTGCATGTGCTAACACCTCAGCTCCACAAAGCAGAAAGTATCTATTACTCTAATTTTACACATGGGGAAACTGAGGCTCAGAGGAATTAAACTAATTCACCTCAAAGTATAGAGTTGATAAGTGGCAGTGGAACTCCATCGTGTCTGGCTCTCTCTACGATATTTACCATCTGTGAAACCATGACTATAGATCTTAAATGTACTTTATATTGGTAGCTTGCCTGTAGGTCTGTGATCTAGACAATACTTTATGGTGACAAACTGAGGCTACAGCATTGCTATTCTCTCCCCTCTTCTCTTTCTCATCCTTCTTTTGATGCATTTTGTTCCTATTTCACTAAATTGATTGATGTGACCAATATAAGCTACATATGATCATCTAACATGCATGGCCTGGGTGGTAAAGGTAGATAGAAAGATCAAGAAATAGGATATGAATTAAGGTGAACTCTACAATCTGCCCCATCAAGGATGGGGAAGCCCTAGTATACAGTATCCCATGAAGAATTCCAGGGGAAAATGGAAACATGGGCCCTTTTCAAGGCAGTTTCAATTTATGTAGGAATAGAAGATACTGTCTTCTAAATACACAAATACATAAATGATGGAAATGCATGTACATTTTCTTCTTTTGAGAAAACCCGGACAGAGGTTTGGATTTTTGACTAGCCAGGAATACCATTCTGTTTTATTTGACCACTATGGACCAAGCATGATCTATCAGTCAAAAGAGCCTTGTGACCTTGGGGACAACAATCATAATTCACACCATTTTAACAATGGGGCAGCTTCCACATGCTTGCCTCCTGTTTTTTGTTTGTGGGGATTGTCTCTTCTCACCAGGCAATGAAATGAACCAGCTTAGATTTCTGGGAGGCTAGAACAACACACGTATGTCTGATCCTATGTATAGGTTTGCATTTTAGAGTCTGGGACATACATAACTGAGAATCCCTGAAGGTGAGGCCTCTTTACTAGCTTGCTGGCTCCATTTGGCATTTTTCTCAGTTGCCTTTCTTCCTCATGAAGAAAATGGTGATTTTCAAGTTCTATAAAACAGAATATGCATCAGAATACTCAGAAACTCTGGCTAGCCAGTGAACCTATAAGTATAATTGGAAGGGAATGACCATTTATTGAGCATCTACCATTTATTCACCGCCCTAAGGGACAAGTATTATCATCCCAAATATACAGAAGAGAGGATAAAGGAGATGCACTTTATCTTAGGCACAGTTTTCAGCCTCAGATGGAGTGACCTGGAGCACATCTTGGCTACACCACTACCTAGGCCCTAAATTTGGCCTAAGTCTCTGAGCCTAAAGGTTTTGGTTTGTTTTGTTTTCCACACTTAATTTTTTAACCTTTACTGAGATGTAATTGACATAGAGCATGCTGCAAGTGTCCATTTGAAGTGTATACAACTTGGTAAGATTTGACATATGTGTGTATACCCATGAAACCAGGGCCCAATCAAGGTAACCACGACCATCACCTCCCAAAGTTTTTTCCTCCTTTGTGGGTGCTCCCTTCTACTCCTCCCCTACCCTGTCCCCAGCAACTGCTGAGCTGCTTTCTGCATGAGTGAGGTAGGCAGAAATAATGGCCCCACCAGAGATGTCTGTGTCCCAATCCTCCAACCTGTGACTATGACCAAGGGAGTTTGCAGAAGAGCTTTTTCCTGGGCCCAGTATAATTACGAGGGTCTTTATAAGGGAAAGAGGGAGGAAGGCAGGAGGATCAGCATCAAAGAGAAGGTGATGAGAGAAGCAGGGATTGGAGTCAGTGGGAGATTTGAGGATGCTGTTCTGCTGGCTTTGAAGATAGAGGAAGAAGCCACAAACCAAGGAATTCAGGCGGCCTTGAGGGGCTGGAGGAAACAAGGAAACAGACTGTCCCCCAGACTTTCAGAAGAATGCAGCCCTTGTGGCACACAGGCATGCTGAGACCACGCTTTTAGCTTAGTGAAACCTAGTGTGGTAGGCTAAATAATGGCCCTCAACAATACCCAGGTCCTAATTCCTGTAACCTGTGCATGTTAGCTTATATGACAAACAGAGTTGGAAATTCTAATGAAATTAAGAATTTTGAGATGGGAAGATTATCCTGGGTCATTTAGATGGGCTTTCCACATAATCACAAATATACTTTTACTCTGGAAAAAGAGAAGGTGATGAGATGTTGGAAGCAAAGATGCACTCAAGATAATGTTAAGATAGTTAAGATGTGTTTAAGATAGCCACACACCAAGTAATATAGATGGCCGGTAGACGCTGAAAAAGGCAAGGGATGGGTTCTCCCCTCAAAGCCCCCAAAAAGGACCAGAGCTGCCAACACATGAACTTGAGCCCAGTACAACTAATTTTGGACTTCTGACTTCGAAACCTACAAGAGAATCGATTTGTGTTGTCTTAAGTCACTAAATTTGTGGTAATTGGTTACAATAGCAGTAGGAAACTAATATACCAAGCCTCAGTTTTACATCTCTAAAATGAGAACAATATGTCCTTTCTGGGGTTATGGTAAAATTAAATAATTTAATTTTATAAAGTTAATTTTTAATGCTCCTCATTCCTTTCTCCTCAACCCTGAAAGCATGTGGTCTTCAGTGTAAGTTATACCTCTAGAGGTGGCCAATATCAGCAAGGGATATTGTTTGTCTTGCAGGAGTTCTGGTGGGAAAATGATGGGAGATACGAGCCTATTCTAAGGAGGGACAATAAGACATAACCATTGTGGTCCAGAGCCAATAACCCCACAGAGCTGGTCCTGAATAGAGAGTCAAAGAGGTAGAAAACCACCAAGGGAGGTAGATTATGGTGAAGGGTTTTGTTACAAAATGTAGGTTTTACTATTCAGGTAAGGTGAGCTCAGTAGATCAGGAGCCTGCCATTGAAAAGGTGACTTGTTACCCACAGTTCTTAGAAGGATGGAGGGACCATGGACACCATGGGGTGCCACGTGGGGAAACACCTGGTTCAGTCAGGAGGTGGGAGCAGTGGGAAGAAAACATGGGTACAAGTCCTTATTGTGGTTTCTGAGGGAAGGAACAGGTGAGGCTTAGGACTGGATAGTTTGAATAATTTCAGCAGGCTCTCGGGGTATAGAGGCTGACCAGTTGTCTGGTACTTGGCCTTGAGGTGAAGAGGGTGTGGAAAACTGGCCTGGACTGTAAGAGCCAGATACAAGAGATGTGGGGGTGGGTGAGCTCTGGACTGGTTAATTCACATATGAAAGGCAGGCTCCCCAGCAACTTGTTTGCTATTTCTAGGAATGAAGCCCCAGATGCCAGAGCAGCAAGAGTACAAAAATTAAGAAAATACATAGTTAATGCAGTTTTCTGGATGACCACCCAGCCAGATTATCTGAAAATCAGGGGTGATTCAATGGAGGTCATAAAAAGATGTTGAAGGGATTGGAATTGGACCTTAGAGGTTGTTACTATTTAGGAAAACAACAGAGAAGAAGTAACAGATATTTCTTTTTTTTTTTTGGTATCATTAATCTACAATCACAGAAAGAACATTATGTTTACTAGGTTCCCCCCTTCACCAAGTCCCCCCCACATACCCCTTCACAGTCACTGTCCATCTGCATGGTAAGATGCTGTAAAATCACTACTTGTCTTCTCTGTGTTGCACAGCCCTCCCCCTGCCCCCCCAAGACTATACATGCTAATCGTAAAGCCCTCTTTCTTTTTCTCTGCCCTTATCCCTCCCTTCCCATCCATCCTCCACAGTCCCTTTCCCTTTGGTAACTATTAGTCCATTCTTGAGTTCTGGGATTCTGCTGCTGTTTTGTTCCTTCAGTTTTCCTTTGTTCTTATACTCCACATATGAGTGAAATCATTTGGTACTTGTCTTTCTCCACCTGGCTTATTTCACTGAGCGTAATACCCTCTAGCTCCATCCATGTTGTTGCAAATGGTAGGATCTGTTTTTTTCTTATGGCTGAGTAATATTCCATTGTGTATATGTACCACATCTTCTTTATCCATTCATCTACTGATGGACAATTAGTTTGCTTCCATATCTTGGCTATTGTAAACAGTGCAGCGATAAACATAGGGGTGCATCTGTCTTTTTCAAACTGGAGTGCTGCATTCTTAGGGTAAATTCCTAGAAGAGGGATTCCTGGGTCAAATGGTATTTCTATTTTGAGCATTCTGAGGAACCTCCATACTGCTTTCCACAATGCTTGAACTAGTTTACATTCCCACCAGCAGTGTATGAGGGTTTCCCTTTCTCTACAACCTCTCCAACATTTGTTGTTGTTTGTCTTTTCGATGATGGCGATTCTTACTGGTGTGAGGTGATATCTCATTGTGGTTTTAATTTGCATTTCTCTGATGATTAGCGATGTGGAGCATCTTTTCATGTGCCTGTTGGCCATCTGGATTTCTTCTTTAGAGAACTGTCTATTCAGCCCCTCTGCCCATTTTTAAATTGGATTATTTGCTTTTTGTTTGTTGAGGAGTGTGAGCTCTTTATATATTTTGGATGTCAACCCTTTATCAGATCTGTCATTTATGAATATATTCTCCCATACTGTAGGATACCTTTTTGTTTTATTGATGGTGTCCTTTGCTGTACAGAAGCCTTTTAGCTTGATATAGTCCCACTTGTTCATTTGTGCCTGTTTCCCTTGCCTGGGGAGATATGTTCATGAAGAAGTCACCCATGTTTATGTCCACGAGATTTTGCCTATGTTTTTTTCTAAGAGTTTTATGGTTTCATGACTTACATTCAGGTTTTTTATCCATTTGGAGTTTACTTTTGTGTATGGGCTTAGACAGTGATCCAGTTTCATTCTCTTACATGTAGCTGTCCAGTTTTGCCAGCACTATCTATTGAAGAGACTGTCATTTCCCCATTGTATGTCCATGGCTCCTTTATCAAATATTAATTAGCCATATATGTTTGGGTTAATGTCTGGAGTCTCTATTCTGTTCCACTGGTCTGTGGCTCTGTTCTTGTGCCAGTACCAAATTGTCTTGATTACTGTGGCTTTGTAGTAGAGCTTAAAGTTGGGAAGCGAGATCCCCCCCCACTTTATTCTTCCTTCTCAGGATTGCGTTGGCTATTCGGGGTCTTTGACAGTTCCATATGAATTTTTTAACTATTTGTTCCAGTTCATTGAAGAATCCTGTTGGTAATTTGATAGGGATTGCATCGAATCTGTATATTGCTTTGGGCAGGATGGCCATTTTGACAATATTAATTCTTCCTAGCCAGGAACATGGGATGAGTTTCCATTTGTTAGTGACCTCTTTAATTTCTCTTAAGAGTGTCTTGTAGTTTTCAGGGTATAGGTCTTTCACTTCCTTGGTTAGGTTTATTCCTAGGTATTTTATTCTTTTTGATGCTATTGTGAATGGAATTGTTTTCCTGATTTCTCTTTCTATTAGTTCATTGTTAGTGTATGGAAAAGCTACAGATTTCTGTGTGTTAATTTTGTATCCTGCAACTTTGCTGAATTCTGATATTAGTTCTAGTAGTTGTGCAGTGGAGTCTTTAGGGTTTTTTATGTACAATATCATGTCATCTACAAATAGTGATAGTTTGACTTTTCATTACCAATTTGGATTCCTTGCATTTCTTTGTTTTGTCTGATTGCCGTGGCTAGGACCTCCAGTACCACGTTGAATAACAGTGGGGAGAGTGGGCATCCCTGTCTTGTTCCCTATCTCAGAGGAAAAGCTTTCAGCCTCTTGCTGTTCTGTATGATGTTAGCTGTGGGTTTATCATATATGGCCTTTATTATGTTGAGGTACTTGCCCTCTATGCCCATTTTGTTAAGAGTTTTTATCATGAATAGATGTTGAATTTTATTGAATGCTTTTTCAGCATCTATGGAGATGATCATATGGTTTTTGTCCTTCTTTTTGTTGATGTGGTGGATGATGTTGATGGACTTTCGAATGTTGTACCATCCTTGCATCCCTGGGATGAATCCCACTTGGTCATGGTGTATGATCCTCTTGATGTATTTTTGAATTTAGTTTGCTAATATTTTGTTGAGTATTTTTGCATCTATGTTCATCAGGGATATTGGTCTGTAGTTTTCTTTTTGGTGGGGTCTTTGCCTGGTTTTGGTATTAGGGTGATGTTGGCTTCATAGAATGAGTTTGGGAGTATTCCCTCCTCTTCTATTTTTTGGAAAACTTTAAGGAGAATGGGTGTTATGTCTTCTCTGTATGTTTGATAAAATTCCGAGGTAAATCCATCTGGCCCGGGGGTTTTGTTCTTGGGTAGTTTTTTGATTACCGCTTCAATTTCGTTGCTGGTAATTGGTCTGTTTAGATTTTCGGTTTCTTTCTGGGTCAGTCTTGGAAGGTTGTATTTTTCTATGAAGTTGTTCATTTCTCCTAGGTTTTCCAGCTTGTTAGCATATAGGTTTTCATAGTATTCTCTAATAATTCTTTTTATTTCTGTGGGGTCCATTGTGATTTTTCCGTTCTCATTTCTAATTCTGTTGATGTGTGTTGACTTTCTTTTTCTCTTAATAAGTCTGGCTAGAGGCTTATCTATTTTGTTTATTTTCTCAAAGAACCAGCTCTTGGTTTCATTGATTTTTTTCTATTGTTTTATTCTTCTCAATTTTATTTATTCCTTCTCTGATCTTTATTATGTCCCTCCATCTGCTGACCTTAGGCCTCATTTGTTCTTCTTTTTCCAATTTCAATAATTGTGACATTAGACTATTCATTTGGGATTGTTCTTCCTTCCTTAAATATGCCTGGATTGCTATATACTTTCCTCTTAAGACTGCTTTTGCTGTGTCCCACAGAAGCTGGGGCTTTGTGTTATTGTTGTCATTTGTTTCCATATATTGCTGGATCTCCATTTAAATTTGGTCATTGATCCATTGATTATTTAGGAGCATGTTGTTAAGCCTCCATGTGTTTGTGAGCCTTTTTGCTTTCTTTGTACAATTTATTTCTAGTTTTATACCTTTGTGGTCTGAAAAGTTGGTTGGTAGGATTTCAATCTTTTGGAATTTACTGAGGTTCTTTTTGTGGCCTAGTATGTGGTCTATTCTGGAGAATGTTCCAAGTGCACTTGAGAAGAATGTGTATCCTGTTGCTTTTGGGTGTAGAGTTTTACAGATGTCTGTTAGGTCCATCTGTTGTAGTGTGTTGTTCAGTGCCTCTGTGTCCTTACTTATTTTCTGTCTGGTGGATCTGTCCTTTGGAGTGAGTGGTGTGTTAAAGTCTCCCAAAATGAATGCATTGCATTCTATTTCCTCCTTTAATTCTGTTAGTATTTGTTTCACATATATTGGTGCTCCTGTATTGGGTGCATATATGTTTAAAATGGTTATATCCTCTTGTTGGACTGAGCCCTCTATCATTATGTAATGTCCTTCTTTATCTCTTGTTACTTTCTTTATTTTGAGGTCTATTTTGTCTGATACTAGTATTGCAACACCTGCTTTTTTCTCTCTGTTGTTTGCATGAAATATCTTTCTCCAACCCTTGACTTTTAATCTGTGCATGTCTTTGGGTTTGAGGTGAGTCTCTTGTAAGCAGCATATAGATGGGTCTTGCTTTTTTATCCATTCTATTACTCTGTGTCTTTTGATTGGTGCATTCAGTCCATTTACATTTAAGGTGATTATTGAAAGATATGTACTTATTGCCATTGCAGGCTTTAGATTTGTGGTTACCAAAGGTTCAAGGTTAGCTTGTTTACTACCTTACTCCCTCTGGCTCCACTGCCGGTGTGCGTGGGGCTTTGCCACGCAGGCTTCTACCGGGCTCTGGTTTCACTGCTGCTGGTGAGTGTGAGCTGTGCCCAGACTGTCCGGTCGTGCCACTGCGGGCTAGCCCTGTGGCACACGGATCTTCTCTCAGTTCCTTCTAGCACTTCCGCCCCCAGCGCGCGCTCCCACTCTCCTGCTACTGGGCCCGTGTGTCGGGGTCCACGCCAGTTGGAGGAACGACTGGCAGGCTGCCTAGTCCTGTGAGGGGCTTCAGAGTTGCACTGCCTCCGTTTACGGCGCCTAAGTTTCCCTGGTATTCCCAGTTGCTGGGACAACTTCGTCCAGCTATGGGGTCCCTGTCTCTTTAAGACTTGCAGAAAGCACTCGCTTTTCTTTTGTCTCAGGGGCACCGGTTGCGGGGACCTGCCCACAGGTTTTGCTTTTCCATTTCTCTAATATCCAGCACCCCGTGCACCTTGTGTCTGCATTCTGGGTGCGGATTTCTAGAGCTGGTTGTTTAGCAGTCCTGGGCTTTCACTCCCTCCCCATTCTGACTCCTTTCTTCCCGCTGGGTTTTGGGGTAGGGGAGTGTTCGGGTCCCGCCTGGCCGAGGCTTGTATCTTACCCCCTTCATGTGATGCTGAGTTCTCGCAGATGTAGATGTATCCTGGCTGTTGTACTGCATCCCCTGGTGTCTCTTTTAGAAATAGTTGTATTTATTGTATTTTCATAAATATATATGTTTGGGGAGCAGATTTCCTCTGAACTACTCATGCCGCCATCTTACCATGATCCCCCCAGATATTTCTTATTGGAAGGCCACATAATAACTTCTCAGAGAGGGACAATTGGGCTGAGGGTTTACCTGCAGCAGAGGATGTGATAGACACTATTGGCTGGTCTCTCAATTTCTGTTCCAGAAGCTCCTTTCTTTTGCCACCTTACCCTACCAAATCTAGAAAGTCAGATGCTTTCTTTCCCACACTCATAACGATAGAGATGGCCATGTGATAAAATCTTGGCCAAGGAGATAATCAGGAACATTTGGGAGTTTCTGGGAAGGATTTTTCTCCCTGGATGAAAAAGATAAAGCCTCAGGAGGCAAACACCTTTTCGTCTGTTTATTGTTTCCTTCTTTTGGATATGACTGTGATACCTGAGGTTGTGGCAACCATCTTGTGACTACCAGGCAACAAGCATGAAAACGTAAAGTCAACACGCTAATAAAGGCAGAGCAGAGCATGGAAAGAAACTGGGTCCTTGCCTTCATCCTTGAGTCACTGAACTAGTTCTGAAACTGTCTACCTCTGTACTTTGAGTTAAGTAATTATATCCTTATGGCTTAAGCCATTGTAAGTTGAGTTTGCTGATACTTAGAGATGAAAGCATTTCTTACTGATACAGAGGGTCTGCACTAAATAGTAGTAGACATAATATTTACGTCTATGTTGATTGGCTCCTCAGCAGGGTTCTAAATTTATCTTCTGGCATTTTCATCTTTTCAGCCTAAATTTTGGTCCATTGATGTATCGGTCAGGGTTTTGGCAAGAAAAAAAATTAAACATTCAGATGATTAAAAAGAGGTAAAGGGATTATTACAAAAGTGGAATCAGATGAAGAGAAATTAACAGAGGTTGATGAAGCACCCTGGGACTAGATATAAATTAGGGGGCCACACAGGCCCTGCTGGAAGGGACAAGGGAGGGAGCAGGTCCCAGAACTCTGACAGTTCAGCCTTAGTAGAGGAGCTGTGGGCTTTGGTAGAGAATAAAGCCACTGCCACCCCAAAGTCCCACAGGGAGGCAGCCAGGGGAATGAACACCTCCATCTCTTTCTCTGCTTTGCATTGGCTGAACTCTGCCAGAGACAGAGGGCCAGGGAGCCAAGAGACACAAGCTGGAAGTCAGCATAAAGCGTGTGTGTGTGTGTGTGTGTGTGTGTGTGTGTGTGTGTGTGTGTGTGTGTCTGTGATGGGGGTTTGGGGGTAGTTAGGCGGGCAAAGAGAAAATTAGATCCCACCACTGGTTTGTGGTAACATAAATTTGTCACATCTTCTAAGCTGCTCATTCTAGCATCAAGCTTCCTGAATTACCCAAGACCGGACTGCCTTCTCAGAAATCAAAACTTTGATTTCAAATGCGTTTTGAATTCCAGAGTATCACTGGGTAACTAAGAACATGCTAAGTCTCAGTCACAAGGATTTTTGCAAATGGAGACTAGAGGCTGTAAGAAATGGGTAGCTCTGGCCTCCAGTTATGGAGCTGAGGCCTCTGTCAGCACTGGGCTGCATGTTCCTTCTGCGCATTTCCACTGAAGAGAGTTGTTCCAATTTTATTGGCAGCAGCTTCCTTGGCCGTTTCTGTGACCTGTTGTTGAGTACATGTTTTACCTTATTACTATCACATTTTGAAGAGGAGGAAACAATTACACGGGCACACAGAGTACCCCAATAATAATAAAAGTACAATCAGAATGAGGACTTGGGATTTCTTGCTTGTCATAGTATCTCTCTGGGCATTGCAGAGAGTGCCCTATTAAATGTGATATTAAATCAGTGGCTCATGAAGTTGAGCAATTCATCAGCTGTGATACTTCATCATAGGAGTCAGGAAGGATTCAGATACTTGTGGGAAAATTACTCTTCTGGATAGCTTAACACCATCTCTTCCACTCACAGGCACATCAAAGGGGCTTTTAATTTTTCCTCCCCCAAATTAAAATGGTAATATGTACATCTGGCTAAAATTCAGACAATACAAAAGGGAATACTTTGATGTGTCAGTTTCCTGGTATCCAATTCCTCTTCCCAGAGGCAACTACTGCAGTGGGTTCTTATATAGCCTTCCCAAATATTACAGGCATGTATGATCATATATGTATTCTTTTTAAAAAGCTAACATTTACTTAGCATTTATGTTGGGTCTGTAATGGATCTCTGCTGGTCACTCATTCCCCTGCTGCTGTGAGCACTGGCAGCTAATGACTTCCTCCAAGGATTCCCCTCAGCCAAATAGGAGCTGCCTTGTCCAGCTGGTTATGAATCCCTACCCTCAGGCAGCCTGCAGACAATAACTGACTGGTAGAACAATCTAAGAGGCTGGCCCCTTGTCCAAAGATTGAATAATTGGGTGGTGTAATTCAGGCTCCAGAACTTCCTGTAACATCAAGCTGAAGATTGTCTCCAACTGAGACCATATCCTTAATTAATTTTTCTTCTATTTCCCTCACTCCCCTCCTCTTGAGAGCACTTCCTCACAAAATCATCTGCACAAAGGTCCCTGCTTCAGGCTCTGCTTCTAGGAAGCTTCCTTAAGGGAGCTGGTCCTAGGAAGCAGACCTGAAAGATGGGATTTCTGAAGATAAATCATTCAGTGGCAGGATGGTCGTGAGAATTTCTCTCATCACTAGTTATAGGTGGAACGTTGATTGTATGGCAGATTATGGTGAACCAGGAGAGGATGCAGGTGAAAGAGGATACACTAGTTGGTGCAAAGTCTCTGGTGTTTGAGAGCTGTGGGGAAATTAGTGTCTATAAGGATGGTGGAGTTGGGTGACTTGTTCAGCAAACAATGTGTAACTCAGAAGTCTTCATTAGCAGCATTTAAAGAGATTCTCATCTGCAGCCAGAGGGCAGCCAAAGCTGAAAACCACAGACAGGGCTTGGCTGTAAGAGAGGCAAAACATCAGAGAAGGCTGAATTTTCAGCCTAGGCAAATCTCCAGTGCCAAAGTCAGGGCCTGGATGGGGACGAGTAGAACCTTGAGAAGATAAGAGGTAACAGTGCTGGTGAGAATGTGGAGAAAAGGGACCCCTTGTGCATTGCTGGTGGGAATGTAAATTAGTCAACCACTATGAAAAACAGTATTGGGGTTCCTCAAAAAAAATTAAAAGTAGAAATACCAAATGATTCAGCAATTCCACTTCTGGGTACATATCCAAGGGAAATTAAAACACTATCTCAAGGAGACATTTCACCCCCATGTTCATTGTATTATTTATAAAAGCCAAGTCAGAACAACCTAAGTATCTTTCAATGGATGAAGGGATAAAGATATGACATGTATATACAATGGAATATTATTCAGCCATAAAAAAGAAGGAAATCCTGCCATTTATAGTAACACAGATGAAACCTGAGGGCATTATGCTGAGATAAGTCACATAGAGAAAGACAAATAATGTGTGATCTCACTTACATGTAGAACCTAAAAAACAAAATTTCTGGAAACCAAGTAGATCGGTGGTTGCCAGAGGCTGGGGGAGGGGTCAGGTGAGGGATGTGAGTGAAGGTGGCCAAAAAGGACAAACTTCCAGTTATAAATAAGTTCTGGAGATCTAGTGTACAGCATGGTGACTATAGTTAATGGTACTGTATTGCATACTTGAAAGTTGTGAAGAAAGTAGATTTTAACAGTTCTTATCTCACACACACACAAAGGTAACTGTGAAGTGATAGATGTATTTACTAACCTTATTGTGGTGATCATTTCATAATATATATGTATATCAAATCATCACGTTGCACACCTTAAACTTACACAATGTTATATGTCAATTATATCTCAATAAAGTTGGGGAGAGAAAAAGAACCTCAAGACTTGGGGTTGGGATGTCTGAGTAGATGTACTTGAGAACTTGAATGCTCAGATCCCCTGAAACATCTGGGCCTGCAGAAATGGGCTTCTCTGCTTTGTTGGAAGATAGAGACCATCCTTTCTGAACCATTTTAAGGTTCAAATCTGACCTTGACCTGATCAGGGAAATTCTGGGACTATAAAGGAGAGAAGGGATTATGTGGTGCGGGGGCTGCAGGACCTGGCTCACAGCAGGGGGAGCATGCCTCATTGTGGATCATGAGTGTACTGGATTAGGGGGACAGAATATAAAGCTGGTTTAGGAGAATTTGCTAATAAGACATACATTTTCACAAAATAGTATTTAATATCATGGCAAGGACTCTGGGAATCATTTCCAATACATTGCTGGGATGGTTCTTAGAAGCTTGAATAAGCATTGACCACATTAAATAACGTAGGGATGCCAGAAATGTCATGGCAGAATGTGGATGTAGGTGTCAAATGGCTCTGAGAAGTAAGCATGCTAAAATACACCAACCAAGTAAGACCAGAAGACCATTCAGCTGGTCTTCAGGAGGGCCTGGATGACTTATGAGGTGATAGCCAATGCTGTGGAAAGGGCACCAGGATCATTGAGAAGCTCAGTGGTGTTTGTCCTCGGTAGCCCAGGGTTGATAGTGGAAGTTGCTGTTATAGGACAGGATCCCCTAGTAGCAATGGAGATGACAGGATCTTAGTATAGCAGAGACAACTGGGAGAAGTGATGGTGATCTAATTACCATAATGGATAGTAAGGCTGAGGTAGCAGCCAAGAGGACTGACCCGACCTGTGGGATGGCTAACAGAATGCAGTATTTCTAGGGGGAAGAAATGGAAAGAGTGCTGCTTAATATATAATCAGAAGAGATCAGGAAAAGATGAGTGGAAGGCCAGAGTCAGTATCATTCCAATGGAAAGTCAAAATCACTTGCCTGACTTTGAGACTTGAGCCTCTTTTCAGACCTAGAACATGTGATGAAGGAGACACTGAGTGTCCATGAGGGAGGACCTGGAGCACCGTGGCAGTTATAGTCAGACTTCAGTCCTTCTCCAAAGTGGTTTGTGCTTATTTCCTTGGATTACTGTAGACTGGGGAAAGAGAAATACCCTCATCTTTTGAGGGATGTTGAATACAGGGTTTAAGCTGATGGGGATACCCAAGGGTAGCAATAGAGGAGAGGCACATTAGAGTCAGATATTAAATGGAGTTGTCACCCAGGTCTGTCTTACAGTGGGTCCACTGGCTCCTCTTACTAAACTGGTGGTCATTACCCTGATTCCTCAACATATAATTGAAACAGACACACTTAGCAGTTGCCAGAACCGTCATGTTGGTCCTTAACATACAGTAAGAGTTACTGTAGTAGGAAAAGCCAAAGGAGCCCCTTGGAACTGCCTACAACCCTGCCCACTGCTCCCAAACAAGATAGTAACAAAAACAATACCACATCCAGGGGGAAAATAACATTTTTGTGGAACAGACAGTGTTGCATTTTCACAGTCTTTCTCCAGGGCTATGTTGATTTTCCTGTTTTCTGTCATAATATATTCCAAAGGGATGTGAGGTCATCTGGCTATTCCACAGAACATCCCATGTATCCATCATATTGTCCTATCATGTCATTTAGACCTGGTGAGAAGAAATGCAAGTACCCAGGATGCCTTGATAAACCCCACAAAAATTAAAAAGCCTGCTACACTGATGAAAAACTTCAACAACAATTATTATTTTTTGAATTTTGACATAACTTCACACTTATAGGAGAGATGCATAAAGAGACCTGGGTATTCCATATACCTTTTATCCAGCTTGTCCTTATGTTTACATCTTATATAAACATAGAACATATACCAAAACACAGAAAATAACTTTGGTACAATACTGTTGTCTAAAGTGCAGACCTTGTTAGGTGGGTGAAGGGGTCCAGCAGTCTGGGCTTGTCAGGACATTTCCTCCAAAGTCAAGGACAAATAAGTGCACCTTGCGTCTTCTACCATGAAGAGAGAAGCACGACACTTGGTAGATCTCTTCAGGTTGATAAGGAAAGTGATGAGTTTTAAGCAGGGTTCAGGTCTGCGGCTTTTCCAGCCTGCAGTACTGGCAGCCCTACCACCTGGGCTACATCACCTGAAAAATCTCATGAAACTAGAGGGATCTGTGGTAGAGGAAAGGCCTCATGGAGCCTGTGGCAAGTCCCAGGATCAGTTCCAGTGCAGCCCTCTTGGGTTCTGGAGTATGGCCCTGCAGAGAGCAGGAGAGAACCATACACATCTGAAAAGCATCTAATTGAATCTGAGCCCTATTTGAACCTGAGCATCTGACCAGGGGGCATCAAGTGATGGTGCAACTCAAACTGGTTCAAAGCTTGAATTGGGTAAAATCAGATCCATCAGCTTGTAAGTGTAGGTGGGCCTAGCAGCACGGCATTCTCTTAAAATGGAAGTGGTACATCCAAAACTGAGTTGGAGCAGGCCCAGAGGACACACATAAGCTGCATGAGGAAACAGGCCAGATCCCCATTTCTCCTCCTGCTGTTGTGCTAGTGCCTCCTCTTTAATCCATGAGGAACTCCCTTGACTAGCGATAGAGGAGGCAAAACCTGAGCGTGGTTGAAGATCAATAGGCTTGGTCTGTGGATGCAAGAGGAAAATGGATTGCTGCTCGCTGCAGACCTACTTAGGGTAAGAGTCATCTTCCCAATAGGCGCTTTCAGGCCAGTGTTCCCCACCATCTATTTCGTGTGGGACAAAATTGGCTCAAGAGAAAAAAATACGTGGACACTGACAAGTGGCTTAGCTGGCTGGTCAGGGGCCTGGAAGGAGCAAGCTTGGAAAATGGGAGACAGGAAAGGTTCTGGGTTAGAGACCTAAGAGACTGAGCACAAATTATGAGGATTTTTGTCTCATGTGCTAATGATCCCCAAAGAGATTTTAGTATAGCTGGGCAGAAGAGTTAGGAAAATGGGGTGGGACTCTGCCACCCACGGGCAGCAAGACTGTGACCTTCCTAAATCGCATCATCCCCATCCATCGAAGGGATATTCTGAGAATTCAGTGATGTGCACAAGGGCTTATGTGGTAACTGGCACATGGTGACAACTCCATCAATGCAGGTTACTGTTATTTCACTCAATGTGCTCATGAATCCTAGCTAAGTTTATCAGAAAAGAAACTGAGACCCAGGAAAATTAAGTGGCTTCACCAAATTTTCAATTTATCAACTGTCAGAAATAGGATTCAAATTAAGATTTGTTTGGCTTCCAAGCCTATGTGTGACTTTAACACTCTGCTTGAGAGGAACTAAACTATAAATGAGGTACAGGACAAGAGCTTACTACAAAGTAAATTTCCTTTCTTTTACAAAAATTCTAAAGGGAAAGATTATCCTCCCCATTTTACAGATGAAGGAATTTGAGTGTCAGAGAGATTACAAGACCTGACTAAGGCCACATAACCTGTAAATGGAAGAAGCTGGAATTTGAACTACTTTATACTATTTAAATAGTCTTTTACTAGAGGTGGGATTGGTGATGGGATTCTTTTCAGGGAAATTCTACTGGGGAGAATCTAAGAAAACTTATTCCACCAGTGCTTAGAGTTAAAGAACAGTTTTAGCTAGCGGGTCTCCTTCCTAGTGCAAATGATTGTCTTTACCAAGAGTCAATAAATTATTAGTAGGGTTATAGCCAAAAGTAGGACAAAAGTGACTTCTACACAATTGGAACTCTTTACTTTTTTGTATTTACCTAAACTGTAAAGTTTATGAGCAGAGACACTTATGATCCAACTGTATTATAAGTTCATGTATTTTAAGCAGCAGGCTGAGCTTACAGTATGAGTGGTTGTGTGGGAAGTTCCAGCAGATCCATACCACAGGAAATCTACAGAGGGTCTGCTGTATGCTGTGGGCGTCCACACTTTGGAGGAGGGTCCCCTTAACTGCTGCATAACCAGAGCATACGTTTAGCTAAATTGCAGCAAGACGGTTTGGGCTCATGTCTTACGTCTCAGTGGGATCTAGCCAGGGTGCTTTGGTACCGTAATCCTTGGGTTTGTCCTACAGTCTTTTTCTTTGTACTCTCTGTAATATTGTGATACAATAAGAATATATATTTGGTCTTTGTCCTCATTCCTAGAACAGAGCTCCTAAAATCCTTGTATTTTGTTGAGTGGGAAGGGGATAGGAGGATCTTTTATGATTCATAACAAGTCCCTTTCAAACTGAGTTTATTCTAAGGAGTTGGCTCTTGGATCATGGGGCATGGTTGCCAGAGGAACCAACCAAGTGATTAGAGGATTGGAACTTTCAACCTCACTCTCCTATCTCAGGGAGAGAGGTTAAGCTAATCACTAATGGCTAATGATTAAATCTTAAATCAGTCATATTTATGTAATGAAATCTCCATGAAAACCCTAAATAATTGGGGCCAGGGGCTTCCAGGTTGGTTTACACATTGAGTGACTGGGAGGGTAGCATGCTTGGAGGGATCATGGAAGCTTGCGCCCCTTCCCACCTACCCATTCCTTGCCCTTTGTATTTCTTCTATTAGGCTATTCCTGTGTTGTGACCTTTATAATAAACCAGTAAATGTTAAGTAAAGTGTTGTCCTTCAGTTCTGTAAGTTGTTCTCACAAAAGAGAACCCTGGCAGGGGGCTTATAGGAGCCCCCAATTCATAGCTGATTGGTCAGAAATACTGGACATCTAGTCTTGATTGGTGTCTGAAGTGGGAGGCAGTCTTCTGGGTTTGAGCTCTTAACCTGTGGGGTCTGCACAAACTGAGTAGTGTCAGAATTGAATTGAATTGTATGACATCCAGTTGGTGTTGACAGAGAATTGGAGAATTTCTTGGTGTGAAAAAAACCACATGTGATGGGTGTCAGAAGTATTTTGGATAAAAAGGAGCGAGCACTGTCCTCAGACTCAACACTTCTGAACTTTTTCTTCAGGTCCCACCACTACACTCCCCCAAAAGGCCAAAGGCTAGGACGTGAAATAAAGAAACCAAGATGATTCATTCAAATCAGTTGAAAGTCAGTTAACCTTTATTCAAGGTCGGCAATATTCAGACATGCAGTCTTCTCTTGTTCAGTTGGCAGTCTGTTCAAGGAATTATAGATGCAAAGATAAACTATTACATAACCCCTGCTTTCAAAACCCATCTCCAGCGGGGTTTTCCCCTAGTCACTGACATCAAGAAAATAAAAAACTTGTAGGAGTAGGAGAAAAAGAGAATCTAGAGATCTAGGAATCTTATTTCAGAGATGAAAATAAGGCCACCATGGTCACAGGGATAACTGGCAGTGCTAGCTTGTGTGCTGGCCTCTCCCTCTGTTGCTTGCCCTCATTTTCTGATGCAATTTAGCGCTCCTTAAATATTTCAGTATTTCTGGCCAAAATTGGAGAGGGTGTGAAGCTGATTTAGTGAAGGAGCACAGGAACTTTTGATTCAGAGAATTTGGAGTGTAATTTAGCTATACTGAAGCTATGTATCCCCAACCTAGATGTTCATTATTTTTACGCGGTCAGTTTTGTACTTTTTATAAAAAATTCATCCCCTCTTGTTAACTAAATGAATAATACAATAAACATATGTGAATGACTCATGAGTGACTAGAAGTGTGATGTTAAAAAACAAAATTCAATCAAGTAAATGTGAAGCTAAAATTGGCCTTATCCCACCTAGCATAGAGATGGTAGGTTTTTATAGGAAGGAGGGTGGGACAAGAAGTTATTGCAAAAAAGAAAGGATTGTTTCAGGCAAGTTCATCTTCCCTTGGGAAAAAGAACTCGATAATCTTATCCTGCAGATGACCTCATCCTTTTGACTGACAGAGAGGGCTCCTGTGAGTTCACCTTAAGGGTGCTGACCAGAAAATTCCCGATTTACTGGTTAAAGGTCACATTCCTGGAATAGGTTGAAACTGTAATTAACTCTTGGTTTGGTGATGCAAATAACTCCATTTGGGCTTGTTTCTTTTTTTAACAGTCATATGTGGCTATGTTTATTATTTTTAAGATTTTTATTAAGTGAATCGTTGTTGAAGGCCGGCAGAAGGAAAGCATTGTGCAGGAAAGGAAAAGAGGTTTAAAGGTCCCCACTGTTAAGGGAGCTTTGGAGTCTAACAGGTTAGCGGGTAGACAAATCATGATAGGAAGTAACGAATGCCTCTTTCCAGGGGTATGATGAAAGGGCTGTGGGTGCTCAGAGGAAGGAGCTTTCCCTGTACTGGGAACTACTGCGCCTCTTAGGGTGAGGTCAGCGTCCCGCATCCAGCACCTAAGTTCTACAACTGGTTCTACTACTGATTTACCTTGTGACTTCAGGCTAGTAAATTAGGCTTACACCTCCCAGATTTTTGTTTGCCATTCTGAAACTCTAGGGTCTTGGCGGGCCATTGGGTTCCCTGGGATGATGCCCTCGGTGAGTTCCCATTTCTATTGTTTCCTGTCCTTAACCCCTTGGCTCCCTCCGTCGCACCTCCCAGAGGACACTCACGGAAATAAGCGCGGCCCCTTTAAGGTAGCTCCCGACCGAGGGAGCCCCGGGAGCCCGCCCCCCTCCCCCGAAGCAGGGCTGCTGGAGCAGTTTGCGGGAGACCCGGGCTTCCCACGCAGCCAGCGACGCTGCGCGTCACGGCGCTCGCAGCCAATCAGTATAAAGCCTGGCCGGACGCATTACTAGGGCGACACGCCAAACACCTCCTCGCTTTGGGATGAATTAGCGGCGGGTTCTGCCTGGAGGTTGCGACCCCCCCCATCCCTGCGACGGATTCTCCAGTTCGCCCACGCGCCCCCCTCCGCGGAGTCGTGCGTTGTCTCCTGCTCGTTACAGGTGGGAGGCGTTACAGGTTATGGCGTGCGGAAAATGGCGGCGGCCGCGGGGGGAATCCCCGAGTGGGTGGACGCGAAGCAGCCCCACGGGCTTTTCCGCCTGGGCCGCAGGCCTACCCGGGTTGTGGCCTCGGTAATATCACCTGACTGGGAGTTGGGGTCCGGACGCAGTGGTGTCGCTGGATTAGGTGGGAGGTGGTGCGGGGAAGCGACTCCCGAAGGGTAGGGGCTTTGAGAGGTTGCGGGGCCATGCAGGCCCTGTGGGCGAGGGCGAGATGGCCGTGGGCCGAGGAGGGCCAGGAGGCCCTAGGTATTTAGATTACTACCAAGATTTTCCTGCTGTACACCAGGACGGGTCTGGAAACTGCACCGCCCTGAGTATATTCTGAGCTCTGCCACTGTTAGATGTGCGGAACATCCCAAGAGGCCGCCAGGTGCCAGGCTTGGATGTGAGCTCTGGAGGGCAGGGACTGGAGCTGCCTTAGCTGTGTGTCCTCCAGGAGTCAGAGCCTGCCTGTAGGTGCCACAGTGACACCTACAAAAGGAAAGGTAATGTTAGGGGCTAATGTTAGGTCTGCGCATTAAGGCATCTTAGCTTCTACTACTTGCCTAAATGGAGAGAAGGAATAAAAAGTTAGGGCACTTAGGTGTCCTTGTAGAGACGTTTTGCTTCTGCGTTGTACTACCCTGGTTCAGGTAGATTCCCCGGGAGCATTGTATCTTCAAAGTTCATTAACTGTAGGTGCACGTGGTTATGATGAGAGTGAAGTCTGAGATTCAGTTCAAGCCCAGGGAAGTAATGAAGAAGTATTGGTGAAGGTCTTACAGATGAAATTTAACTATGCCAGTCACTTATTTGGGCAAAGACATATCATGAAATACAACTGGTTGGATTAGTTTTTTAAAAAACCATCTTGATGAAAGTCCTTTTTACAAAATGTGTATTTTTGAAAGTAAAAATAATATTCTTTTAAAAAATTACGCTTTTTAAATAAAGGTTTTACTGCCCTATTTACTTTGATGCGACGGATAAGGATAATACTTAAGTGACTTTTCCTTTTGGTAGTGGGCTTGATTTTGTGGAGTGCCTTGTTCTGTTACCGAGAAAGCACAGTACACTTTGTTTTCCATCATCAGTGGCAGCTGTCTTTGGAGTGCCTGCTGTGTGTTGGGCCCTGTGAAAGTGAGGCTTCTGATGTTTCATCTGAGCAAAATTAGTAGTTGATCTTTCCCACCAGGTGTTTAGGCTGGCTGTTGCTGACAGCCAAGGGAAAACCCCAAAGAATCTTCCTTTCAAACTGTGTGGTGGAGAATTGGTCAGTTTGGTCTGGGGCTGGGGTTAGGTGTGGTTTCTAGTTGTCACTTAAAATGTCAGGGAAATCCTATAACCTCTTTGTGAGGATTTTAGCTCAGAAGGGGGCATAACATTTCTTGTCCAGACCGTCTTCTTATACCGTTGTAAGAAAAAGAAAAAACAAAACAATAATTTGTAAAAGGGATAACAAAAAGTTAAAAATACAGTGATAACACTTGGCATTTATGATTGTGCACTTATTTTAAAGAGTTGTGTCTGATTTGTAACAAAACACAAATCAGTAATTAAGGAAGATTTCAGTGCTTATCAAACTCTTTAAAAAGAATAATTTGCTGGGTGACTTTTAAAAGAAAACTGGTGTTAGGTTTATTGCTTTGACGTATTTGCACTAATTTTTCTTTCACTGCTTTGCTGTGGAATTGCCCTGCCGACTCCTTGGGACGTATAGATTTATTCCTGAACTTGTTGAAGAGTCTAGGCAGAAGCCCGAGGTCAGATGTTGGCAGACAGTGAATGAGGCAAAAAAACAAATGATTAACTAATGCCGTGCACTCACATCTAGTTGTGGTGAGAACAGAGAGCTGTGGAAATTAAAAGGAACAGTTGCTTCTGCTGGGGCGATGCTGGCTCAGAACGGAAGGAGCTGCCTGCAGGATGAAGGGAGAAAGGGCTTCTGGCTGAAGGAGGGAGCAGCACAAAGTCAGGATGAGTGAGAGAGTGTGGCTGTGCAGGGGTCAGACCAGAGTTTTGCAGCAATTGCTAAGAGAGAAACCAGGAAAAGTTGTGGCAGATGGTGTAATCTCAGGTGAAAGGGTGGGTGACTATCGTGTGAGCGGTGGGACCTGTAGAAGGATCTTAATCGGTTGAGTCACATCAGCCTTATGTTCTGTACAGGTGACGTTGGTGGCAGGATGAAAGTCAGAATGTCAAACCAGTTAAGGGCAGTTTCCATACTCCTATGGGAGATGGTGATGGTGTTGAACAATGGCATCAGCTGTAGCAGAGCAGAGTTCAGAGTCCACCACACTTATTTTGAAGGTAGACTGGAAGACTGGGTGTGAAGAATAATGGGGTGGGGAAGGGAAACATCTGCCAGGCAGTCAAGGGAAGACCAAATTTTTTTGTTTCTTATGGTTGAAGATTGGAGACATTGTTAATTAATTTAGGAAAAGAATAAAGCAGGGATTTTTTTGTTTACTGGGTTTGGGGAAAGAATTGTCAACCTCTGAGGTGGTTTGGGTCAAATAAGAGGTGACAGCCAGCTTTATAACTTTCTCTAGGCCTCTGATTTCTGAGAGTACAGAAAATTATGTCAGAAAAGCAAGGGCTATTGTAAAGGTGGTGCCACTGGTGTAAAGACATTCAGAAGTGTTGGGAAGAATCACCTAAGATATGTTTGAGGCAAAATGTTTAGAAAACAGGTATTAGAGGGATTTTTTATACATTAGGGTTTTAGGATTTGTATAGAAGTCATAAAGTGTGGAGGTAATCACAAATGAATTCTAGAGTTGTAAAACTGATCTCTACTCAAACATTCATCACAGTAGAGTTGTCTAGTACCCAACAACATAATATGAACGCATTCCAAATCGACTGGAAGGAGATACTGCAAACCTTGCAGAGATGGAGGATCTCATGAATTTAGAACATGGTTGAGAACTGTAAACAACTGGGTCTAGCATATGTTGTTGGTAGGCATGTAAATTGACACAGCCATTTTGGAAAACTGTGTGTAATCCTACCCACAGTCCATCAATTCCACTCCTAGGTGTATACCCAAGAGAAACAGATGTATATTGTCTACCAAAGGGAAAAAGTAAAATATTGTTCATAGCACCTTTATTCATGACCAAAAATTAGATGAAACCCAAACATACATTAGCAATAGAATGGATGAATAAATTGTATGTTTATCGAATAAATTATATGTTTATCAAAGGAAATACTACAAAAGCAGTAAAAGAGAATGAACTATGCTAATAGATGCATCATCATGGATAGATTTCATTGACATAATGAGTGAGCCAAACAAAATAATAACATGCTGTATGACTCCATTTAGGTAAAGTTCACAAACAGGCACAACTATTTCCTAGTGATAGAAGTCAGAATGTGGTTCTTTGGGGATGGGGTGGCAGGGATGCTGGTAGACTGGAAGGGGCACGAGGACACCTTCTGGGACATTGGAAATGTTCTGTATCTAGAGATGGACTGTGGTTACCTGGGCATATATGTGTGTAAAATTCAAGTTGCACACCTAAGATCTGTACACTTTCTGTGATACCATAAAAGCGGTACTGGTGGGAATTTGACAGTGTTAGACCAGTAAAGTTTTTTTTATTTTGGTATCAATCTACAATTACGTGGTGAACATTATATTTACTAGGCTCCCCCCTTCACAAAGTCCCACCCACATACCCCTTCACAGTCACTTAGACCAGTTAAGTTTTGATGAGGAAAACCAGAAGGGATGATGACTAGAGAGGTGCTCTATAAGAATTTGAAAGGAATATGAGATGCTCCAGGAGAATAAATGATGAAACCTAGAATTTTTTTTTCCCAGAAATGAATTCTATGTAATTGTCTTGCAAAAGGCAAATGTGAACTCAGGACTGTCACATCATGCTATTTTACAGTTTGGTCACAAAATTATGTCTCAAACTCTCCACAAATTGATTAGTTCCTTGTCCTGAGAATTAGTGCACTGTTGCAAGAGTAGCCTAAATTTTGGTAAATAGAAGATACATTGTGGAAATTAGTTGATTTATATTTCATTCCATTTTGGGGGATAAAATTCTAATAAAATCTCTGTTCATCACTGTGAAATGTGGTCCTTGAAGAGAAATCACTATGTGGCTTTTCCCTTCGGTGCCTAATTGCTTTTGGATAATGAGGACTAGCTGTGATTCCTTTAGCTGCGAGGTTTTGAAGGTAATCGTGGAGCTAAGAACAGCCTTTGGTGAGTTCCCTGTAGCAGTGAGGTACAGCTCAGAAAAGGCCTTTGTGAGCTTCAGAAGATGATCTGCAGAAAGTAGATCACACTTGTACCAAGTGTTCTCTCTGGCAGCAGGGACCTGGGGATCCTACTGTGATAACCCAGGGGGCAGATGGAAGGGACACTTGAGGGTCAGCCATTGGTGACAGCTGCCCAGAGATGGTTAACCACCTTTTCAGCAGTCTGTCACAGCTGGGGTGTCTGAAAGCCTAAATTGTTTACTTCCTCAACAGTAAGTAGATAAAGGGAAGACTTAAGCCACCCTTACTTTTCCATCTCAAATAGTAGATCACCTCCAGTGTGTGTTTGTAAGCGTATCATAATCCCCTTGGTAGAAGTGGCAGAGCAGGGAGATAGCATGTTGGTGAGCTGGTGTCTAGTGGTGTCAACTAGCCAACTGATGGACAAGAGATGGGAATAAAAGGATGAGGGAAGATAAATGAATGGTGGCAGTTCTCTGGTTGTTAGGAGTGTAGGATTGTTTTTAACTTTGACAGCAAATATTTTCCCAAAGGAATGTTGAGGTATGTTGGGGAAGGCAGCTTTGTCTGTGGCTCTTATTTCTGCTGTCCTGTTGTAATACAAATACTTTCTTAGAAATATTTTTTATTTAGATTGTGTAGCCTTTAAGTAAAAATTTGCCTGTGTAAGGTTAGGGAGAAATATGATGGTAATTAGGAGTGACTTGAACACCAAAATGTTGATTTACTTAACTTGAACATTTTTAGACATTTAAGCTGCACATGATGATGGGGACAGATTTGAGGAAGGCATGACTGTTGAGTTTACTGTCTGGAGGGAGAGAGAGGCACAGCAATGCCTTTAGTGCAGAGATCATTGGCATTTTGTCACCGCAGCTGTGGAACTACTAGGAGATCCATAGGTAGTAATGGTGACCTTCCCTTTTAATAGCTATTAACAATAACAATAAATAACAACTAACATTTGAGTGCTTACTACATACTGGGTTCAGTTCTAAGTGCCTTAAGTTTTTAATTCCTTTAATCAATACAACTTCCCCTATGAGGCAAATACTCTTAAAATCTTCATTTTCAGTTATGAGGAAACTGAGGTTAAGTAACCTGGATTTGAACCTTGGCAGTCTAGTTCTAGAGTCTTCTATAATGCCTGCCTGTTTGAGTACAGTTTAGATTTTTTGGAGGTTTTTATTTATTTATTTATTTAATGAGGTGGCATTTTATTTATTCTGCCACCACGATATCACAGCAAAGTGTTATATAATCTTTTTCCTCTTTGAAAGTCAGATTATTTTTTATTGAAGTATAGTTGACATACATTCTCATATTGGTTTCAGGTGTACAGCATAGTGGTTCAACATTTACCATATTATTAAATCCTCACCCCCCAACTAGCGCAGTTTCTGTCTGTCAACAGATGTTACAGAATCCTTGGCTATATTCTCCATGCTGTACTACTATCCCCGTGACCAGCTTATCTTATGATTCTTATGCCCCTTTATCCTCCTCACCTACCTGCCCCAACCCCTCTGCCGTGGTGACCACCTGTCACTTTTCAGTGTCTATGAGTTTACTGCTATTTTGTTCATTTTGTTTTGTTTAGTCCAGTTTAAATTTAAAGTTTACTGTACTTACGTGGCTTGAAGTGTAAGAGATTGATTATTTGGGTAGCAGTATACCTTGTGTTAAAAGCTATGTCCAAAGTTTCTGAGTACCCATGCTGAACATAACTTCTGGAGCTGTTCCGGGTGCGTCTCTCTGTAGTGTGGGAGTTTTACATGAGACATCCTTGTCTCCCTTTTCCCCATTCATGTGTTATGCTTGTTTGGCACTCTTATACTGCTCTTGCATGTGCCATTGTATCATTCTGAAAATGAATAAAAATATGTTCGTGCGTTGTTTGTGTTATAAACATATACATAATAATATTTCATGTGCGGCATTCAACCTGGAGAGTTTGAATTACTGAATTACTGGAATAACATACTTGTTAATGCAAATGACTATAGATGTAAATTTAAGTTGTATTTTCAGCATGGCTGTTCATTAGGACCATCGATTAAATCAAAGGAAGAACTATGTTTTGATTTTTTTCTCTGTAAGAATGGGACAGAAGTGTAGAAGCAGAACTGAAAAAATCTAGAGTAGTCTGGGAATGCTGGGCTTAACCTTATTTTGCTGAGCTTATTTATGGTAGTAATGAAACCAGCACAATTTAGCTCTCTTTCTTTCAGAAAAGAAATAGCCTAGAAGTCAAGAGTTAATCAAGACTGAATCTTGGCCAGAACTGTTATAAACAGTTCTTGTGTATGGAATGGGCTAATCTTCAGTGAACTGAGTCTACATTGGGCATAATTATCCCCAAAGCTATATTTATTTCTTTTTATCTAAAATTTCTTTAATTCTCAAAAATTCTCATATTCTTATTTTGAATTAAGAGCTCTAAAATTATATTTGGTTTTCTCTTTTTGCAGTTATACTTCAGACTTCTCAAGGGCCTTTTCCATGCATATTTGTTAGCTCTTTACAGTGTTTCTGGGAGATGGGTATTTACATTAGTTTCTTGTGGCTGCTGTAACAAATTACCAGTATGAAATCAAAATCAGTGGGCATAGAGCAGAGTGTCTGAGGCCTGTGCCACCTGCAGAGGCCCTAGGGGAGATCTGCCTGTGCCTCTTCCAGCTTCTGGTTATTGCCATTCCTTGGTTTGTGGCAGCATCACTCCAATCCCTCTCCCAGAGGGAGATCACAAAGGCTATATGTGATTATATGTAGGGGCCTCCCTGATAGTCCAAGATAACCCAACCGCCCTTCTCAAAATACTTCATTTAATCGTACCAACAAAGTCCTTAAGGTAACATTTACAGGTTCCAGGGATTAGGAGGTGCTTATCTTTTGAGAGGGTCATTATTCAGCCATAGTATTTGTTAGTCTGTGTTTTGCAGGGGAACAAATTAGATTAATTATTAATTAAGTTAGAATCAATCTTTTTCTTGCTTGTAATGTATCTTGTGATACATATGTTATCTACCCCTACCATCTTTTGGAAAAAAGTAGTATGTGTTTATATGGATTTATTAATAGCTGATTGAGGGATTCTTTTTATTAGAACTTTTATTTTGACGTAATTGTAGAGTTACATGCAATTATGAGAAATTATTCAAAAAGATCCCAGGTTCTCTTTACCCAGTTTTTCCCAATGGTAATGTCTTGTAAAATTGTAGTATCGCATTAGAACCAGAGTACTGATAACTGATACTGAGACAACCAAGGTACTGTTTCACCGTAAGGATTCTTATGTAGCCCTTTGACAGCACACACCACCTTCCCTGACCTCTATGTTCTCCATTTCTATAATTCTGTCATTGCAAAAATGTTATTTAAATGGAATTATACAGTGTATAACCTTTGGGGATTGTCTTTTTTCCTCAGCATAATTCCCTGGGGATTCATCTTAAGTTGTTACATATATTAATGGTTCTTTTTTCCTGCTTAGTATTCCTTATAATCCTTTGTATTTTTGTTATGGATGTACGCACAAAAGGATGATCTTGGGTTATTTCTAGTTTTTGGCTATTAGGAATAGAAGTGCAGTGAACGTTAACATACAGGCTTTTGTGTGAACAGAAGTTTTCATTTCACTGGGATGAATGCCCAGGAGTGCAATTGCTGGGTCATATGGTAGTTCTACAGACACATGGGTTTATTTCTGAACTCTCAGTTCTAGTGCATTAATCTATATGTCTGTCCTTATGCTAGTACCACACTGTCTTAATTACCGTTGCTTTGTGGTAACTTTTGAAAATGGGAAGTAGAGTCCTCCTACTTTGTTCTTCTTTTTCAAGATTGTATTCTGGTTTGGGTCCCTTGCAAGTCCACATGAATTTTAACAATTAGCTTGTCAATTTCTACCAAGAATTCAGCTGTGAATCTGGCAGTCAGTGATTTTTAATATATTCATTGAGTTCTACCATCCTTCACCACAATTAATTCTAGAGCACTTTCACCGCCTCAGAAAGGTGGCCTGTAGTCATGAGCAGTGACGCCTCATCCTCCTCTTTCCCCACGCCCCCCTTGCCCTAGGCAAGTACTAATCAACTTTCTGTCTCTGTACATCTGTCTCTGTGTATTCTGGACATTTCATATAAGTGGAATCATACAACGTGGTCTTTTGTAACTGGCTTCTTTCATTTAGCATTCTGTTTTTAAGGCTCATCCATGTTGTAGCATATAACAGCCCTTGATTCCATCTTGTGGCTGAGTAATGAATACTCCATTGTGTGGGTATGTCACTTTTTACTTATCTATTTATCAGTTGATGTGCATTTGGGTTATTTCCACTTGTCTATTGTGAATAATGCTGTTGTGAATTTTGTGTAGATATGTGTTTTCATTTTTCTTTGTTATATACATGGATGTTGAATTTCTAGGTCATATTGTAACTGTATATTTAATCTTTTGTGGAATTGCCAGACTGTTTTCCAGGCTGTACCATTTTACAGTCCCATCAGCAGTTTATAAGGGTTTCCACTTCTTAATATCCTCACCAATACTGTTAATCATCTGTTTTTTTTATTTTAGCCATCCCAGAGAAGTTACTACATTATAACATCCTAGTGGGTGTGAGGTGATAACTCCTTGTGATTTTGATTTGCATTTCCCTGATGGCAAATGATACCAAACATTGTTTCATGTGCTCATTAGGCATTTGTATATTTTCTTTGAAGAAATGTCTATTCACAGCCCTTGCCTGTTTTTAAATTGGGTTATTTGCCCTTTTATTACTGAGTTGTAGAAGTTCTTTATATATTCTAGATACAAATCCCTTATTTTGGATTTGCTAAAATTTTCTCCTATTCTGAAGGCTCTTTTCACTTGAAATGCAGGGGATTTGTTTTTGGTTTCTTTTTTTAATGTTTATCTTGAATGAACTCACTTAATAGTTCTGTGAAGTTTTTGTGCTAGATTTTGTGGCATTTTTCTATGTAAACCATTGTGTCATCTGCAAGTAGGGACAATTTTATTTCTTCTTTCTATGTGGCTTTTATTTCCTTTTCTTGCTTCCTGAGTCGACTAGAACTTCCCAGTGCTGTGTGAAATAAGAGTGGTGAGAGTGGACGTCCTTGCCTTGTTCTCACTAACAGGGGCTATTTGCTATAGTTTTTTTTTTGTAGACACCTCTTGTCTTTGGGAAAGATCTCCTCTGTTCCTATTTTTTTCTGAATGTTTTTCTCATGAACAGGTATTGTATTTTATCAGGTGATTCTTCTGTATAGATTGGTATCCAGTGAATATTTTTCTTTTTCAGTTTGTTGACATTGTGGACTACATTTTATTGATGCTTGAATATTGAGCTAACCTTGCATCCCTGGATTTAATTAAGCTTTTTATATACTGCTGAATTCTATTTGATAATATAGGATTTATTATGTTGTTAAGGATTTTTGGGTCTATATTGTGTATTGGTCTTTATTTTATTTTTTTAATTAAAAAAATTTTTTTTACTGTCTTTTCCTGGTTTTTTCATTAGGGTAATACTAGCTTCATAATATGAATTGGGATTTGCTCCCTACTCTTGTGTTCTCTGGAAGAGATGGTGTTAATTCTTTAAACATTTGGTGGAATTCTCTAATGAAATAATCTAGGCCAGCCAGGAAATTTTTTTTCTGGAAGGTTTTTAATTACGACTTCAGTTTCCTTAATAGGTACAAGGCTGTTTAATTATCTATTTTTTTTTTGGGTGGGTTGTGTGCTTTTGAGGAACTGGACGACTGACACCCAAAGTGGGACTCCTCGTTGCTACTGGGCAGAGGTGGGAGTTAGAGCTCCTCGTTAGGCCTCCTCAGTACTACTCTGCATCCTTACTGTTCCCCACATGTCTTTTGCTGACACCACTGGGAGGGCATATCAAAAGTCCTGACTCTCTACACCCCTGGAGGGTGACGAAAGTCCTGACTCGCACTAGGCTGTGTCTCATACTTCTGTCATTACAATGTCGTGGGAGTGGGAGCCCAGACTTTCCAGGTGGTTTCTATAGACACTGTATGGTGGGGAAGGGGGATCTTACTACCACCTGGCAGGAAAGAAAACCTGGCCTTGGATATCACCCTTTCAGGGGGTAGGGGGTGGGGGCAAGGAGGTAGGTCGTGTTTAAGTATGACATTATAACCTGGAGAGAGTGAAAGCTTAGGTTCCCTGTTTGGCCTGTGATATTATGGGTGGGGATGGGCCACAGTTTTCTTCCTGGGTTTTTGGCTGGAGTGCAGTGATAATTGTCTGAAAGTTTCCTGTTTTGCTCTGCTGCTTTTTTCTCAGTCCCTTGCAAGAGCAGAGACTTTTTTGTCTGTCTCCACTAGCATTTCAGGATTACTGGCTTCTTCAGCTCTATGTCCACGTGGTACATGAGGCAAAAGGAAAACCAGGGAACTCACTATCTGTGGTGGTGTTCCGTGGGTCCCAGCTCCCTAGCTGGTGTGTCTCCCCTCCACCTTCAGAGTCGACTTCTGTTTTGTTTATATATAATGTCCAGGGTTTTTAGTTGCACTTAGCTGGAATGGTAGGAATAGTACATCTATTTGATTTTTACCAGAGATGGAAGTAGCTTTCATATGGGAGAAAACAGGGTGGAAATTAAGATGCGGGTAAGATGCTCAGGAAGTTAATTTTGGGTCGGATACTTGGAAGTGACAGCTAATTTCTGTCTTTATTTCTCCAGAGTAATTCTGTGGGTCACTGTTCAGTAAAACCAAACCCTCATTTGTTTTAGATCTCCTAAAAAGCTTGACAATCCAATGAGTTAATTTATTTCTGCATTTATATAGAATTCATAGTAAGCCCAAATTTCTTGCTTAGGATGTGATAGAGACAAATATAACTTAGTGAAAGATTAGTTTTATGGAGGGGACTAACTCAGTGTTTTTTAGTGGTTGTCAGGAGATCTGAAGCTGTGGATTCTTTTCTAAAAGAGGAAAGAAATAGCTATTGTGTACAGGGGTTAAAGGTAGTAAGAAAAATTGTGCAAGTCCTTGAAATGTACCAAAAGGATTAGTGGATGTCTTTAGTGGAAACTAGGTGGTGTCTGTAGTGCTTTTCCTGGAGATCTAATCTCTGGGATCTGCAGCTTGATCGTTTTTTGATTAATTTTACAGGTTTGTAGCAATGACAGCTATGAAATTATTCTTGTCCTGAGACATGCAAATGAATTTGATAAGTTGGAGGTACAATTGATTTCTTTTCCCCTTTTGTGGAAGAAGTCAGTTTGGGATTTTAAGCAAATTCATTTCATCCTTCCTGATTGGCTGTATGTTTTTGCTCTTTGGATTTGCTTTTGAACCAGATAGGAGATCTTACTTGGTGTGTAATTAGCGAGTTACATAAGTCATAGATAGGTGTTCCTTTTGTATGAATGGGAGACTGTGCTATCTTGTTTGTTTCAATTATCTATCCTTTAAAACTTGAACTCTGAAGTTAGCCTGATGAGCTTGAATCCTCCTGTAGCACTTAAGTCATTGTGATTTGGAGTGGGGAATTTTTTTTAACCTAAGTTTGTTTTCACCTGCTGTAAAAAGGGGTCAGGGTGCTATTTGTCTTGCTATGGTTATTGAAATGATTAAGAGATGTTGCAAGTAACCTACTTGCCAGTGCCTCATACACCTTAAAAACTCATGTTTTATTGGAAGTCTGTGAGCAACTAATTTTACCTGAGACTTAATTTCTTTTCTGTTAAAAAAAAAAGTGGTGGTGGGGGACTTTTTACTTGTTTGTTAGGTTGTAAGTTTCATGGGCAGTAATTGGAAAGAATGGAATGAAATAATTGACAACAGTTGTTTTTGGAAGGGAGGACATTTTAACACGCAAGTGACCTTGCTGCTCAGAAAGGGACATGCAGAATTCAATTTAGTGAGCAGTTAGAACAGCAGCCTGGTAATTCAGTGTAGTAAACATTGATTGAGGAGCTTCTGTACTGCCTGCCTTTGTACTGCGAAGAAGCAATAGGACTGGAAATGTGGTTTAGTAGGGTAACAGAAATACTGCCTTTTTCCTTTAAAAAGTTTGGAGGGTGGATCCTGATGGAAGGCTTTAGAGCCCAGCACCTTGTTAGCTGTGAGCATGCTCACCAGGGAGTAGAACTGGGAAGGGCTGAATTTTGCTTAACCTACGGACAAATGCTTTACTGAAGGTTTTATATTTGGGTTTGGGTGGATGGGAGCAGGGTAGAAGAGGGGATCCTCAGAGACTAAAAGAATTTAAGCCTCTCAGAAATGAGCAGTGGTCTGGAGAAGACCTGGGCCTTTTGTGGATTATGTAATTGGAGCAAGTTGGGGGATGGTTCAAGCCAAGGGCATCTTCAACTTCTATTAGGTTAAGAAAATGAAAATAAGTGTCAGTGTAAAATGTCTACCATGTAAGCAAGAAGGAGTTCCTACACAGGTAGATGCCTATAGTTATGACTGGTTTATATGTTTACTTGAATAAAACAGAATCAGGTACTACTATAAACAAAAGCAACAGTCTTTCAAATACAAACATTTAAAGTTTTAAACATAATAAAATGGTTCTTATAATTTTGCTTTATACTCAGGGTCCAGGAAATGGTGAGAGTGTGTTAAATCTGTTTTCTTTAGGAAGTTCTTAGCATCTCTCTAGCCATCTCTGGCACTCGAATACCCCAGGTGTTTTGGAGTGTGTATTTTACATTCCTCTAGAGGTTAGGATCTAAGCTTAGATTTTTTTCCTTGCTGTCCCTATTCTGGCTAGAGGTGTTGCTGTCAGGGAAAAGGCTAAGTGCCAGGAACTGGGCTGGTTTTAATAATACTGCCTCCCTTGCTCCCTGGAGCCTGCAGACATGGAACTCATACTGGGCTCTCACCACACTCTTCATGGAACTCATACTGGGCTCTCACCACACTTCCGGCATTCATGTTCTAAGCACCAGACCAGCACAGTCCTCTGGGCATCCTGAGTTAATGAGCCTATTCACTAATCCAGTCAGTACTTGAATGTCTCAGTTTCATGGGCCATGTAATAGCCTTTTTATGCTATGAACACCTGATTAGCCCAGTATATTGCCCCCAAACTTTTCATTCATTCATTCATTCATTCATTTATTTATTATTAATTATTAAGGTATCATTGATAGACAGTCTTAGGAAGAATTCACGTGAAGAACAATGTGGTTACTACATTCACCCATATTATCAAGTCCCCCCCATGCTCCATTGAAGTCACTGTCCATTAGTGTAGTAAGATGCCACAGAGTCACTACTTGTCTTCTCTGTGCTACACTGTCTTCCCCATGACCCCTCCCACAACATGTGTACTAATCATAAACCCCTCAATCCCCTTCTCCCTCGCTCCCCACCCACCCTCTCCCACCTCTCCCCTTTGGTAACCACTAGTCCCTTGGAGTCTGTGAGTCTGCTGCTGTTTTGTTCCTTCAGTTTTGCTTTGTATTTACACTCCACAAATGAGGGAAACCATTTGGTACTTGTCTTTCTCTGCCTGACTTATTTCACTGAGCATAATACCCTCTAGTTTCATCCATGTTGTTGCAAATGGTAGGATTTGTTATTTCTTATGGCTGAATAGTATTCCTTTGTGTATATGTATCACACCTTCTTTATCCATTCATCTACTGATGGACACTTAGGTTGCTTCCATGTCTTGGCTATTGTAAATAGTGCTGCAATAAACATAGGGGTGTATATGTCTTTTTGAATCTGAGAAATTATTTTCTTTGGGTAAATTCCTAAGAGTGGAATTCCAGGGTCAAATGGTATTTCTATTTTTAGTTTTTTGAGGAACCACCATATTGCTTTCCACAATAGTTGAACCAATTTACATTTCTACCAACAGTGTAGGAGGAGGGTTCCCCTTTCTCCACATCCTCACCAGCATTTGTTGTTCCTAGTCTTTTTGATGTTGGCCATCCTATCTGATGTGAGGTGATATCATTGTGGTTTTAATTTGCATTTTCCTGTTAATTAGAGATGTGGAGCATCTTTTCATGTTGGCCTGTTGGCCATCTGAATTTCTTCTTTGGAGAATTATCTTTTTATATCCTTCGCCCACTTTTTAATCAGGTTATTTGCTTTTTGGGTGTTGAGGCATGTGAGTTCTTTATATATTTTGGATGTTAACCCCTTGTCGGATATGTCATTTACAAATATATTCTCCTATACTGTAGGATGCTTTTTTGTTCTGCTGATGGTGCCCTTTGCTGTACAGAAGCTTAAGCTTGATGTAGTTCTGTTGTTAAGGAAAACTGGAAAACCTGGACTGGATCGCAGACAAAAGAACCAAGTGGCACTCGGAGGTCTTAGAAGGTGGAGGTTTATTTTACGCCGGCACCACCGGCGGGCTGAGGAGAGTGATCTCCAAAGGTTTGAGCTCTGAGTACAGCAGGGCCATGCCTTTTATACATTTACTACAAAGCTAAGGGGCAAGTCAGCACCCAGAAACTGTTGCAGTAGGAGCTATTAGGTTACTATAGGTGTATCTAGGATGCTAGTTATATTTTAATCTATTTCTGTAAAGGGTACCCAGATACTGTATTATAAGGTAATGGGCTTCCATGACTATGATTAACAAACTGTTCCATACCAGAGTCCTGGTGGGCAGGGAATACATTGTTACATTGTTTTAATCTCAAGCACCCAAGCAACCTTGTGATTCCTTTATATTCTTGAAGCCTTAACAGAAACGTCGTTTCCTTGGCTTCCTTGGCTTCCTACCAAACCCAGAGAGGGGGAGGGATTTGAGAACTTTCTGAATATTTCCTCATAAGTCCCATTTGTTCATTTTTGCTTTTGTTTCCCTTGCCCAAGAAGATATCATTGTGGTTTTAATTTGCATTTCCCTGATAATTAGCGATGTGGAGCATCTTTTCATGTGCCTGTTGGCCATCTGAATTTCTTCTTTGGAGAATTGTCTGTTCATATCCTCTACCCACTTTTTAATCAGGTTATTTGCTTTTTGGGTGTTGAGGCATGTGAGTTCTTTATGTATTTTGGACGTCAACCCCTTGTCTGATATGCCATTTACAAATATATTCTCCCATACTGTAGGATGCCTTTTTGTTCTACTGATGATGTCCTTTGCTGTACAGAAGTTTTTTAGTTTGATATAGTCCCACTTGCTCATTTTTGCTTTTGTTTCCCTTGCCTGGGAAGATATGTTCATGAAAAAGTTGCTCATGTTTATATTCAAGACAGTTTTGCCTACGTTATCGTCTAAGAGTTTTATGGTTTCATGACTTATATTTAGGTCTTTGATCCATTTTGAGTTTACTTTTGTGTATGGAGTTAGACAGTAATCCGGTTTCATTCTCTTACATGTAGCTGTCCAGTTTTGCCAACACCAGTTGTTGAAGAGGCTGTCATTTACCCATTGTATATCCATGGCTACTTTATCGTATATTAATTGACCATATATGCTTGGGTTTATATCTGGGCTCTTGATTCTGTTCCATTGATCTGTGGGTCTGTTCTTGTGCCAGTACCAAATTGTCTTGATTACTGTGGCTTTGTATTAGAGCTTGAAGTCAGAGAGTGTAATCCTCCCAGCTTTATTCTTCCTTCTCAGGATTGCTTTGGCTATTCAGGGTGTTTTGTGGTTCCATATGAATTTTAGAACTATTTGCTCTAGTTCACTGAGTAATGCTGTTGGTATTTTGATAGGGATTGCTTGAATCTGTAGATTGCTTAGGCAGGACAGCCATTTTGACAATAATTCTTCCTATCCATGAGCATGGGATGTATTTCCATTCATTAATATCTTTAATTTCTCTCATGAGTGTCTTGTAGTTTTCAGGGTATATGTCTTTCACTTCCTTGGTTAGGTTTATTCCTAGGTATTCTATTATTTTTTATGTAATTGCGATTGGAATTGTTTTTCTGATTTCTCTGCTAGTTCATTGTTAGTGTATAGGAATGCAACAGATTTCTGTTGATTGATTTTGTATCTTACAAGTTTGCTGAATTCACATATTAGTTCTAGTAGTATTGGGGTGGATTCCTTAGGGTTTTCTATGTACAATATCATGTCATCTGCAAACAGGGCAGTTTAACTTCTTCCTTACCAATCTGGATGCCTTTTAGTTCTTTGTGTTGTCTGATTGCCATGGCTAGGACCTCCAGTACTATCTTGAATAAAAGTGTGGAGAATGGGCATCCTTGTCTTGTTCCTGATCTTAAAAGCTTTCAGATTCTTGCTTGTAAGTATGATGTTGGCTGTGGGTTTGTCATATAATGACCTTTATTGTGTTGAGGTACTTGCCCTCTATGCCCATTTTGTTGAGAGTTTTTATCATGAATGGATGTTGAATTTTGTCGATTGCTTTTTCAGCACCTGTGGAGATGATCTTGTGGTGTTTGTACTTTTTGTTGATGTGGTGTATGATGTTGATGGATTTTCGAATATTGTACCATCCTTGCATCCCTGGAATAAATCCTACTTGATCATGATGGATGATCTTTTTGATGTATATTTGAATTCGATTTGCTAATATTTTATTGAGTATTTTTGCAATTATGTTCATCAGGGTACTGGTCTGTAATTTTCTTTTTTTGTGGTGTCTTTGCCTGGTTTTGGTATTACAGTGATGCTTTCCCTCATAGAATGAGTTTGGAATATTCCCTCCTCTTCTACTTTTTGGAAAACTTTAAGGATGGTGGATATTAGGTCTTTAATAAATGTTTGATAAAATTCAGCGATGAAGCCATCTGGTCCTGGCATTTTGTTGTTAGGTAGTTTTTTGATTACCAGTTTGATTTCATTGCTGGCAATTGTCTGTTCAGATTTTCTGTTTCTTCCTGGGTCAGCCTTGGAAGGCTTTATTTTTCTAGAAAGTTGTCTATTTCTTCTAGGTTATCCAGTTTGTTAACATGTAATTTTTCATAGTATTTTCTCATAATTTTTTGTATTTCTGTGGTGTACATAAAGATTTTTCCTTTCTCATTTCTAATTCTGTTTATGTGTGTAGACTCTTTTTTTCTTGGTAAGTCTGGCTAGGGGGTTATCTATTTTGTGTATTTTCTCCAAGAACAAGCTCCTCCTTTCATTGATTCTTTTTATTGTTTTGTTCTTCTCAATTTTATTTATTTCTGCTCTAATCTTTATTATGTCCCTCCTCCTACTGACTTTGGGCCTCATTTGTTCTTCTTTTTCTAGTTTCGTTAATTGTGAGTTTAGACTGTTCACATGGGATTGTTGTTCTTTCCTGAGATAGGCCTGTATTGCCATATACTTCCCTCTTAGCATGGCCTTTGCTGTGTCCCACAGATTTTTGCAGTGTTGAATTATTGTTGTCATTTGTCTCCATATATTGCTTGATCTCTGTTTTTGTTTGGTCAGTGATCCATTGATTATTTAGGAGCATGTTGTTAAGCCTCCACGTATTTGCAGGCTTTTTCATTTTCTTTGTGTAATCTATTTCTAGTTTCATACTTTTGTAATCTGAGAAAGTGGTTGGTACAATTTCAGTCCTTTTGAATTTACTGAGACTTTTTGTGGCCTAGTATATGATCTATTCTTGAAAATGTTCCATGTACACTTGATAAGAATGTGTATCCTGTTGCTTTTGGGTAGAATGTTCTAAGATGGACATTTTATTCTTGTAGATAGAAATTGCTATTTATTGATTGGTAGATGCTTTGCTTCTCTAAGTTGAAGATGAAGAGGTAAATTGAGTTGATTTATTGTCTGTCCAACCAACTCCCTTCTAATCCCATGGTACTTTTAAAAATTCCATCTCAGCCTCTGCAGGAATGACTTAAATGCTCAGCATAGATGTAGTAGCCATGGTAGTATTCAAGACAGTTTTGCCGATGTTATCTTTGAATGGTTGCTGCACATCTTCCAGGGATTTAAAAGCACTGACCTTGCGCTCTTTGGAGCATCCAGGCCTATTTCCCGTGTCACCCCTTGTTCTTTCTGTTCTCTGGCCTTGGGATGCTTTTCCTCCGCATTACATATGATTTGTTTCTCGCCTCTTTCGCCTCTGCTCAATTGTTACCTTGTCAGATTACATAAAGATCTATAAAGAACCTAATCCCTACTATTGAGAGTTTTGAGCAAAGGAGGGTCATAATCTGACTAGTGTGTTAAAAGGATCACTGCCTGCAGTGATGGGAATAACCTGCGGTGATGGGAGGGTGATGGGAACAAGGGTTGAAGTAGTTAGGGGTGATTGCAGTTATTTAGGCTAGAGAAAATAATGACTTAGGTCAGGGTGATTGTGGAGGTGGTGAGGAGTGGTTGGGCTGTGGGTATATTCTGAAAGTAGAGTCAACAGAATTTGCTGCCAATTTGAATGTGGAATGAGAGAGTAAGATAGGACAAGATGATTCTGAGGTTTTTGGCCTGAGAGACTGAAAGAATGGGATTTATTTATTGAATGAAATGAGGAATAAATTTCAAAGGAAGAGCACAAAATCAGCAGTTTGGTTTTGTTTTATTCACGGTAGTTGGTTAAATGAAATCAATTAGGAAAAAGTCTGGGATGGAGGTACTTGGGAATCATCAGCATTAAAATATTTTAAGTCATGAGCCTGGCAGAGATCACCTGGGGAGTGTGGATAAAGGAACAAGGTGTTGGGGGTAGGCTGTGGTGGTGGCAGTGTGCTTCAGTGTCCAGAGGTTGGGGACACTAGAAGGAGGGCCAGTGAGGTAGAGAAGAACCAAGAAAGAGTGGGATCCTGGAAACCAAGTGAAGAATGTTCCAGAGAAGGAGTGAACAGCTATTTCAAAATTCTGCTGATAGAACAAGTAATAAGATGATTGAGAAATGACCATTGGTTTGGGCAAAGGGGTGGTCATTGGTGACCTGGATGAACTGTTTTGGTAGAATGATGGGGAGAAAAGCTGACTGGAGAGGGTTCAAGAGAGAATAATAAAAGAGGAAATGCAGACCTCAAACACAGACTAATTCTTTACAGGAGATTATAAATCTACTTTTGTAAAGTAGAACAGAAATATAAGACCTGAAGAGAGAAGTGAAGTTATGAAAGACTTTTTAAATGATGTTTGCATGCTGATGGGAGTGAGTGGGTAAAGAGGAAACATTGATTATATAGGGGAAAGGGAGCAGGGACAATTGTTGGAAACACATATGCTCTGATGAGTGTTCCTTCCTCTGTAGTGCTGTATGCAGCCCTAAGGAAGACTTCTCTGCTCCTTTTCTCACTCCCAAACTCCTGCAGGGCTGGATGCCTCTCTAATAAGCTCCCATATCACTCTCTACTGTTGTGTGTTGTCGCTATACTTACCTTCCAAAGTATGAGCCCATGCACTTTATGTCCAGAGAATCAGGTTTAAGGAAGATATGTTAGTTTTGGAGTCTTAATAGGAGTTCAACAGAACACTAAAACCGTAACTTTTTAGCCATGTTGGACTGTAACAGAAGGTAAGAATATTACTGGGATCTTCCGTGAACCTTCTTCTCCCACCCACCATGGTGAGCTGTTTGTAGATCCCTCAGTGTCTCTGAACTATTCTCTCAAGCGTTGAGTTGTAGTAGCCCTCACAGATTGGTGTTCCATACCAGGGACAGCTGCCCAGCTCTGAGGATTAGTCCTGTTTCTCACCAAAGGCATTCCTGGTGGCACAGTGGCTTGTATGACTCGGGCTTGCCTCACCTTTGGTTCTGTCATTTGTTTCTCTTATATATGCCTTTTCTGTCAGGGGGTTAGGCTTGTGGCTGTGAAGAAGTGTTCTGGCCTTAGCCGGAGGTTGATGTAAGTTAAACAGTGTTGTAAGCAGTAACAACTGTGCAAAATGGTAGTTATCATTTTTGTCTTTTGAGCTCAAGGTTTCTATTCCTCTTTACATTTTCATGATTCTAAGTCAGACTTTAAAATTAGGCGAGGACCTTGAAGCCAGTTGCTCAGGTGGTTGGAGAAAGGAGTGCTGACTGTTGTGGGATCTTCTGTAAGAGGTGGGCATGTGTGCTTATGCATGTTCATCCACCCATCCTTAAAATATACTTGTAAACGCTATGTTTAAAGATGTGTTTTAGGGAATTGAAGTGCTTCTTTGTTTTTTTAATGGAGAAGGCAGTGGAGACGCTGGGAGCTCTTTAGTGGTCACAGTATGAAAAGGACAGAGATCTGTTCCGTAGAGTAGTTCTAGATCATCCCTGGAGTTCTCTGTTCAAACAACATGTCACAGTGAAACCCAGTATGTCAAAATCCAAGCTGAACTGCAGGCCTGCAATGAGAGAGGGTGGAAGACCCAGGACCCCACCAGTTCAGCGTCCTTCTTTCTTGCCTTTGTAGAGGTTCCTTGGAACCCCCAGGTGTCTGCATCGCCCAATTGGAAAACCCCTCCTCTAGACTATGACAAAGAATTTGCCATCATAAAAACAAAGGCAATTTATGATGATTCCTTATCATCAAAAACTGAGAGGGAAACATTTTTCTTTTACATGAGTCTTCTCTTTAAAAAATAATAGATTCTATTATTTAAGCTTAGTTAAATGTTCTAAATCTTCAAATCTCTGCCCATCTTTCCTATAGAGACTAGCTCATAGAATTACTGATAAATATTAGTTGATGATAATAATGTTAACAGATTATCAGGAGATTAGGGTCTTATTTGGGGAGTCCACTGATGTACTGCTTTATGTGGGTAGAAATGTGACCTTTATATGCACTCCCAGAAACACTTAGATAAAGAATGATGATCTATGTCATTAGCCTGTGGGTTATAAATATTAGTGAAATAGTCTGAATGCTTTAGTAAAAACAAGTGAATTGAAGGGGCACGTCTGTATTGTTTGGATTTAAAAAAATCATACATTCATGTATTCTTTTTATACTTTTAAAAAGTAAAAAAGGGAATATTGCTGCATTATAATTTTATTTCACATTTAAAATGCAGATTTAAAAATTCTAATTGTGCTTTTTAGTAACTAATAATTTAATAATTCTTTCTGATCTCCCCCTATGTTTCCAACCACCTTTTCTTCCTTGATATTAAGAAACCCAAATTGAAGATGCCTGCAGTTTGAACAGGTTGAACTTGTGGCCTTGGTTTTAATTGTCACTTCACAATCTATTTTTGATTTTAATCTTATTATTATAATACCTTTTTTCTACAGACTGGTAAATTTTCAGCTTGTTTCCTTTTGAAGTTGCCAGTAGATTTCAGCAATATTCCCACATACCTTCTCAAGGTAAAAATACATGATTTTCAATGAGAATATAAGTGAGCTTTCTAAGTAGTTATTTAACTCTGAATACTTATATGACTGATTTGCCAGCATTTTGTTCAGTTGATGAAGTTTATTAAAAGTATTTATTACATAAAGATCCACTGAGTTACTTTGTTATATAAAAGCTACAACAGTAGCCCTAAAAGTAATTTCAAAATGAATTTTCTTTCTAAGATAAAAATAGTATAAGTAAGTTAAATACTGGGAAAAAAATTCACCTTTAGTTATTATTGGGGTGAAAGACTCACATAGAAATTGTCTAATAAGCATTGTGTAAGATCGTATATTAACTATATTGTGCTGAAGGACATTTAATTTTATTTATTTATGTCAGCATTTGATCTCAGGTGCCTTCAAAGTTGTACTGTCTTGAAGAGACCCAGAACTGAGTTAGGCCAATATATGGCACTCCTTAAAATGTGATGCAGGCAAAGTGTGGCTTGGGGGGCACCTACAGGGGAAGGATCTGCAGTTGCTTTGCAAAGAAAGGGTGGGATCAAGTGACTAGGCTGTGGTTACTGTGAAAGACACTGAAGGCACCAGGGAGCACGGTCTGAACAGGAATCCTTAAGACAGAGGCCTAGGTTCATCACAGATGAGGTTTCTGATAGTGATTTAAGGTATGGCTGGCTGCCCTCAGTGTCGTATTCAACCTGTGGTTATATAGCCTTAGTCTAAATTAAGGGAAATTTCTGCCTTCCTAATTTGATGTTGTTCAGCTAATTAATGGTATTTATAACAGTCTAAAGAGAAGACAGACTCCTTGCACAAGTTTTCCTGCATATTGTAGTAGTCATAAACTAAGATATAAATCGTGATAATGATTGGAAGTATGATCTGGTGGAATATAAACTATAGACCATAGAAAAGATTAGAGAACGCTTGTTTTACATATGTTCTGCCCAAGGGGGGAGATTATTTTCTTTATCCCTAAATAAAGCGTGGGATTTTTGTGCCTCATCAAACTTTAATTGTTAGTTTCTAGTTAAACCAGTTTTCCACTGAGTATCCAAGTGTTGTGAAATCCAAGTGAGAATGGAAGTCAGCAATTTATATTAGTTTCACCACACTCCTCTTGTGGAAAATATACATATTAGATCTGTGATTAACAAGGCTAATTAATTTGGTTTCAGCAATTACTGTACTCTGTTAGAATAACAAGCAGTCTCCTTGGAAACTCTTAGATCACAGACTCATTGACCTCCATATATTCCAGTTAAAACTCTACTTCAGTTCATTTAAAACCAAATTTAATAGACTATGAAAGTACATTATTCATATAATCACTTTAATCCATACTTTACATTATAGTATCTTTGTTTTGATTTGTTGGGCCTTATCATTTTGAATGGTTGTCCCATTTATTTGAACTTAATGTTGCCTCTGCTCATGGTCTTGAGGGTCAAAGGGGAAAAAAATGCCTCTAAAAAATTAGGTAACTTATCTAATATTTTTCTTGAAAAATCAAATTTCTGTATTTTCTATTTTAAGAGTCCTAACTTTCTATTATGCCCTTACTTTCCTTGCTAGCCATATAGGGAAAAAATGAAAGCACTTAGCAAAGGAGGAGAGCTTCCTTCCTCCTGGCCCCAAAAGGACTGTGAAGTGGTTTTTCTAATATAGATGAAACGCCTACATTGCAGCACTAATGCTCTTTCTGCAAAGAGAGTAAAACAACAAGGTAAAAAAAAAAAAAAAAAGACTCATCTATGAATGAAACAACAGCAGAAAAACACCTGCCTGCATACCAGAAGTAATGCAGAACACCTGTTGAGGGTTTTAAGCAGTAAGTTCCTGAAGTTGCTATCTCATAACCTTGGAAGATTTGGCCATCCTACTCTTAAAACCAAGTTTGCATTGAGAATTGCTTTACATCTCATTTGTGTTGGAGTGCTCCTAATCTGATTACTTCGACACCATCTGATGGTCTCAGTCTTAAAGTAAATTCCCAGGTTCTTAGGTTTACTCTTTACCAGCATCAGTGTAGTTTTGCCTCACTATCCCAAAGAAGTGAAAGGTTAAGTTACAACTTTTAACTGTTGAGAAAGCATGGAGTTTGACTACATACACTATTGATTCGCTACAGTGATTTCATTACGTTAATCATCAAGCCATCCATGTTTATATTCCCAAGTGTATCTTGGAATTTTATCCACTAATAGAATTTTTTGATGTTAGAATGAGAAAGCCATTAAATAGTCAGTGATACAATTTTGCTTAGTATTATTCTCTAAGTATATATGGTTATGACATGGGATGGAATGAATTTATTCTGAAAATGAGTTCTGACTTCAGCATCTGAATTTTATTCTTGGCTGAGGTAAGTCAAAAGGTTAGATAAATCATTTACATAAAAACTCAGTAAAAAAGTACTTCTGTATTAATTAGCATTCTTCTTGGTGGATGATAGAAAATCCACCAAAAACTAGTATAAATCGAATGGGAAATGTAGTACAAATCTTCTGCTTCTGGAGACCACATCCTACTTTGGGCAGCTTAGACCAGCTTTCCCATGTGTGTCCCACTTGGGCCCAGGTGTGCACTCCTGAACTTCTTAACTGGTATGTGGCGCCCTCTAGTACCCAGAAGCTCTACTCTCTGGAGCTGCTCAGTCCCTGGAGCAATGGCGGGGGTTTCTGGGGAGCGGTGCTCATGGAAAGAGGAAAGAGCTGTTTCTTGCTTCCTGGCTGCAGTGCTTGTCTCCACTGCCAGGGCCACTGGGTGGAGCATGCAGGTAGAAGCCTCTATGCTTTGCACTTGTAGCTGTCGCAGGCAGGGCCTTCCTCTGGCTGGCCTGGCGCAAGGGCAGGGAGGGGCAGCCAGTTTGCAAGTCGGTGCCAGCTGGGAGGAAGGCACAGCAGGCTGCACATAACAGTGGGGGGCCTCAGAGCTGCATAGCCAGCCAGGGGAATAGAGTGCCTGAAGCTCCTGAAAGTTCCCAACCTGCTGGGCAGAGTGCACGTGGACAATTTTGTCCACCTGTCCTTTCTCCTGAGCAGCAAGCTCTGTGCAGTCCTTGCCCCTTTAGCAGCCCTCTTGCTGTTGGGAAGTCTCTCAGACTGCCCACCTTTCTTTTGTCCCAGAGTGGCCGGATGTGGATCCCTGTTTTCCACAAGTGGCTGGAATCTCAGTGTCTCCAAGTATTCTGCCTGTCTTAGCTTTCCAGCCCCACTAATCTCCAGAGCACCATGTACTGTAGGTTTGTGCTCCCAGAGCAGATATCCAGGGCTTCATGTTCAGCAGTCCTAGGCCTCCAGCCCCTTCCCTGCTCCATTTCTCCCTCCTTGCGGTGAGCTGGGGTGGGGGAAGGGCTTGGTCCTGCCAGGTCATGGCTTTGGTACATTACCCTGTTCCATGAGGTCTGTTCTTTTCTCCAGGTGTATGCAGTCTGGCACAGCCTTCTTTCCTGTTGCTCTTTCAGGATTAGTTGTATTAACTGTATCTTCATATATGTGGTTTTGGGAAGAGGTTTCTGTCTCATCTCTTACACTGTCATCTTTAATTCTGTGTCTCTGCTTTCCTTTTCTTCTCCATTTGTCACCTTCACTGGCTGAAAGAGAGTTGGGACTCTCTTCTTGGGAAGCTAGCAACACAAGAATGAGATGATGAGTGTATTATGGGTAAAATAAATTGCTATGCTTCTGAACCATGGGCAATTTAACAGGGCAGTTTCTATTATTGAATGTATTTTCTAAAAGCTGGACTGTAAAAGCTTTGAGTAAGTCTGTGTAATTGTTTCCGTGCTTTAAGTGGTTTACCCTGCTTCATGTATCTGAACAGGAAGTGTTTCTGAATTAATCATAGTTCTGTTTATGTTGTGTGGTTGAAATGGTCTATGGTTGTTCCATAAACTTTTCTTTGAAAAATAGACATTTCTGTTAGGGAGATGTATTGTTTTTCCTGTTGATAGAAAATAAAACGGCCCTTTTCTGTCAAAGAACAAAATCCAGCATTTCTGTTTGGCATTTGGTAATGTGATTCTTTTTGAATTTCTGTTAAAATGAGGAACCATTTTGTTCATAGAGTGCAAAATATTAAATGGAATATGTTCTAGAGGTAAGCCCTTACCTTTTCTGGTGTGCTGTAGCTAGCTTTTATTTGACTCAGGTGTATGATTATGTGGGCACCATTAGTTAATATACTCCTTTGAGTAGTGAGGGCTTTTGCAGGGACGGAATGAGGGATCTTACCTATCTGGTAACTGACAGTGGATTCTGGCCTTGTTCTCTGTCTGTCTGGTGTCCATGTGGTTGTTGCCTTCAGTCTCAACTTGGCTAACACTAAATTCATTCTCAGTCCCATCCTCAGTTTCCTGCCTGGATATGTCTATTTCTATTTAGTTGACATTTTCATAGTCTATTTGAGTTTTGACACTGCCCCCTTTTTTCTGTGGCTCCTTCTTTTGTAATGCTTTTGATTTTTTTTTTCCTTTCTCATCTTTATGCTTGCATTATTTTAATAGCCTACTCAGTTGACCCTTGAAGAACATGCGCTTAAATGTGCAGATCCCCTTACATGTGTGCGGATTGTTTTCAATAAATATATTGGAAAATTTTTTGAAGATTTGCGGCAATTTGAAAACAAATTTTCTTTAGCTTAATTTTAAAAATATGGTATGTAATACATATAATAAAAATATGTGTCAACTCACTGTATACTATTGGTAAGGCTTCCCCAGCCAACAGTAGGCTATTAGTAATTAAGTTTTGGGGAGCCAAAAGTTACTATATGTGGATTTTCGGCTCCATAGGGGTGTGGCACCCCTACTCTGTAAGTTCAAAGGTCAGCTGTACTTGGTTTCTAAAATAATAGCTTCCATTTCTTCTGTGTATGACATAATAAAGAATATATCTGATCTCTGTCCCTGGTTCCAGATACAGTTTCAAAAGCCCTTGGAATTTCTTGAGTAATAGGAGTATCTTTTGTTATTCATAATGAGCCCCTTTTAACCATACCTGAATTTATGCTGATGAAATGACCCAGAGTGGGCCCTTAGATAGTTCCAAGGGAGTGGCTAGATGCTCAGAAGGAATTAGCTCTTGATTAGAGGGGTTGGAACTTTACTACTTCTAATCTCTGGGATGGGGAGAGGGACTGGAGATTGAGTTCAATCATGCCTATATAATGAAAGCTCTTAATATAAACTCTAGGACACTGGAGGTTTTCTGGGTTGCTGAACACACTGATGTGCTGGGAAAATAACGTGAATTTATTGAGCAAAGGCATCAGAGCTCTAAATCCCTCCAGCCGTTCCCCCTAGACTTTGCCCTACACACATTTTCCACTTGGCTGTTCCTGAGTTGTCTTCATTTATAATAAAACTGTAAGCATTAAAGTGTAGTGTTTTCAGTGAGTTCTGTGGGTCATTCTAGTAAATTATTGAACTTTAAGGAGTGTTGTGGGAACACCTGAATTTCTAGCTAACTTGGACAGAAATTCTGATAGCTTGGGGACCTATGAAGCAAGGGCTGTCTTACTGGCAATCTTGCCCTTTAACTTGGGGAATCTGATGCTAACTCCAGGTAGTGAGTGTTGGGATTGGATTGAATTATAGGACACCCAGTTGATGTCAGAATGCAATGTGCTTTGTTCAGGCATTGTGGTATGTGCTATTTTATATAATACTCTCTGTAGTTAGGTAGGTTCTGGTTTAATTATCTTTGTTTTATAGAAAAAGGAAATGAAGGTTTTAGGAAGTCACATAACTGGCCCAGCACAGAGCACAGAGCTAGAAGTGTTGGAGAACCCAGTGCTTTCTTTTAACCCTTTATGCTAAGCTGACTGCCTGCCTTGCTGTAGATGATACACTTCCCTTCCCACCAAATCTGGCAGCTGTGGACTAAGGACTGCTTTTTCTAAAATGCACTTTTATCACATCATTTTTGTGCCTAAGAACTTAACAGTTCTGCTTTACTGCAGGATAAAACCCACATTTCTTAGGTAGCCATTCAAGCTCACCACAGTCCATCAGGCCCAAACTAATGATAATGTTCGAATCTTTACATAGAAGAAAAGAAACACCTACTGTGTATCTTGGATGGGCCATTCAATGTGTATTTCCAGTGAACTGCATTGGAGATGAAACATATGTCTCCCAGTTCCTTATAAACTACAATGGGTAAGTCAGAATATATTAAAAGAATGTGAGAATAACTATAGCAAATGCTGATGGGAAAAAAGATGGCAGAGTAGGAAGGCAAGGCGGAAACCTCCTCCTGCACACACCCCGAGGCGGCAACTACAGCAAATACAGCTAACCCAGAAAATGGCCTGAAGACTGCAGAACAGACCACCTACATCTGGTGAAAAAGAGAAGACCACACAGAAAAGGGTAAAGAGGCAGAGCTGTAATGGAGCAGGACCCAAGGCTTTTCCCTATTCCAGCCTGCAAGAGGGAGGGAGAGGAACAGAGCAGGGAGGGTATAAGTGGTCTGGAATTCTGCACACCTGGCTCAGGAGAACTGCTCTGGGAACACAAGTCCACATTGCATTGGGCCTTGGTGATTAATGGGGTTAGATACCAGTGAGAGTTGGAGCACTGTGAGAGGCTAAGATGCCTACTGCTCGTGGAGGACAGGCACACTGGTCCTGCTGAAACCCAACACGGTGGCAGTTTAAAAGATTTACCAGCAGCAGGAAGGGTGCCAGAGTGGTGGGGGTTGGACAGAGCTCTCTTGGCCAGGCAAAGGGCAGGTGGAAGATGCTTCCCTCAGCCCAACTGGTCAGGCACTTGTAGGGGCCCCAGTGCTCCATCCCCCTTGCTCTTGGCCCAGGCCCGAGCACTTCCCTTGCAACTGTGGCCCAGTGTTGAATGGCGTAAAATTTATACACTGAGGCTGTGGCCGTGGATTCAGTTCAGAGGACTGCCTACCTTGAAATTTAGGCTCATGCTTGAATTCCAGAAATTGCTTATCGGGAAGCTTCTTTCCATGCTCAGTTCAGATTTTATCTTTTGCAGCTGTGGCCCAGGATGACTCTGTGAAGATTGCATACTTCGAGGCCTTTATTTCCAGGCAAAACTCGGAAGATTTTTGCATCTTGCAGCTGTTGCTCAGGATTGAATTCCATAGATTTCACATCTTGAAGCTTTGTCCTTTTGTATAATCTGAAGATTTTACTTGTGGCAAATGAGGCCCAGGACTGGACCCCGTAAACTTTACACTCTGATGCTCTGGCCATGGGTTCAACTTAGAAGATTTCTCATCTTTCCACTGCTTTCCAGCACTGAACTGAGAAGATATCACTCTGTGAACCTTTGACTCCAAGGCTGACTCAGACGGTTTTGCAGCCTGAAATTCTGGGTTATGGCTGACCTCTGTGGAGTTCATTATATGAAGCTTTTTCAGTGCAGGAGACTGCACTGTAATCTATACCTTGCAAATTTTCCTCAGGGTTGAATTCCATAGATTTCACACCTTGATGGTTTGCCCCTTGTGTCAACATAGACAATTTCCTGTCTTGTAACTGTAGAGCTGAATTGAACCCCAAAGATTTTGTGTTTTGGCACACTGGCCTGGTGATGAACTCCACAGATTGTCCCCTTTGAAGCTTTGTCTCTGGTGTTAACTCAGAAGGTGTCACAGCTTGTACCCGAGGAACAGGTTTTAACAGACTTCAAATCTTGAAGCCTCCACTGTAGTGTCCAATCTGATTTCTCAACCTTGTCTCTGTGGTCTAGGGTTGAACTCCAGAGATTGCACACATTGAAGCTTTCTCCTCTGAGTTAAATCATAAGACTTTCTGCCTTGTAACTTTGGACTATGATTGAACTCTAAAAATTTCACATCATTCTCTTTGGACTATGATTGAACTCAAAGAATTTCACAGAAGCTTTGTCCCATTAGTCAATGCAGAAGCTTTTTTACTTTTTATCTGGGGTCCAGGGTTGAACACTGATTGAACTTCTTGAAGCTTTGTCCCTGGGTCACTTAAGAAGATTTCATACCTTGAAACTGTGGTCTACAACTGGACCTTTTGGATTTCACATCTGGAAGCTTTATACCAATGATTAGGTCAGAGCATTTCTTATCTTGTAGCGGTGTGTCACAGTCCAACTCCGCAGGTTTTACACCTGGACACTTCCTCCCCAATGTGAAATCAGAAGATTTCTTACCTTGTAGCTTTGGAGTAGGTTTCAGTTCTACAGATGTCACACTTTGAAACTTTCTGCTTGAGGTCAGTGAGATCACTTCAGATTTCTCACCCTGAAACCGTGGTCCAGACCTGAAATTCATAGATTTTACATCTTGAAGCTTTCTACCTGTGATCAACCTAGAAGATGTCAAAGACTTGGTATCTTGCAACTGTGGGCCTGACTTGAATTCCACTGATTTTACTTTTTGAAGCTTTTGCCGCAGTATCACCTTAGATGATTTCACACCTTGCAGCTGTCTGTGGCCCAGGTTTGAAATTCACAGATTCCACTTCTTCAAACTTTGTGTCTGATATTAATGTAGAGGGGTGGGTCACCCCTTGTAATTCTGGCTCAGGGTTGAATAGCAATTTCTTATTTTGAAGCTTTGATCCCAGGATTAGCTCAGAGGATTTCACAACCTGCAAGTGGGAATGGTCTCTAAATTCTTTGTTTTACATCTGGAAGCTTTGTCTTTGAGGTTCCTTCAAAAAATTTCATACCTTGGAACAACAGCTTAGTGTTGACCTCTGTATGTCAGCCACCTGCAGTCCCTGTTCCTTTCGTTATTTTAGAAAATGTTACACTTTGCAACTGTGAGTTGGGTTTAAGCCAGTCAATTTTGTATCTTGGGACTGTGTGTGGCAAGTTAGCAGATTTTAGACCTTGCCTCTGTGACTCAGAGGTGAAATTCTAAACTTCATACCTTGATGCTTTGTCTGAAGAGTCAACTTAGGTGACTTTATCTTTTTCAAGTTTAGTGGGAAGTTCAAATCTGTAGTTTTATCCCGTTGTACTTGTGATCCCTGGTTTAACACCCCTGATTTCCCCTCAGGAAGCCATGGCTCTTGTATAAAGCATGAGAGACTTCCTACCTTGATGCTGTGTCCCTGGGAATGACTGATGGTTTCAGTTCTTGAAGCCTAGGAGATTTCCCATCATGCAAGTGAAGCCTAGATCTGACCGTCATGGATTTTGTATCACAGAGCTTTGAACTCAAAGTCAGATCACATGATTTTGTACTTCTAAACTGTAGACAAGTTTCAAATGGAAGCCCTGAGGCTGACGTTATTGGAGAGATGCCAAAGACTGTAGCCCTCGGAGCTTTGGACTTGGAGTCAACACAGGTGACTGCATATCTCTGAAGTGTATCAAAGGTTTCGACTCTGCTGGTTTGGCACATTGTGACTGTAGCCCAACATTTGGCAGAGATTTTACACCTTGCAACTCTGATGCAGACCTCCACCGAATAGATCTCATACCTCCAAGCTGTGACCCTTGAATCCACTCCACAGTTTTTGTACCTTGAAGCTGTGGCACTGAGGTTGGCACCAGCAATTTCCCTTTCTTCAGCTGTGGTTGTGAGGGCAACTTAGGGGTTTTCACAGTCTGCAGCTGTGACCCAAGGCTGAACTTGTGCCCATGTGACATGTGCCCATGGCCCTTCATACACCTGTTTCATACCTTGAGGCCCTGGAGGCACTTTTGCTACTTCAGACTCTTGAAGCCCTAACACTGGAGTCATCTCCACGGAACTCATACCATGCAGTATTGATCCTGGGGTTTGCTGCCTGAACGTGGCACCTTGAAACTTTGGCCCTGTTGTTAAATCAGAAAACTTGACATCTTGCTGCCCTGGCAGTAGGTTCAGTTCCTCCTCAGACTTCGTACCTTGAAACTGTAGCTCTGAAGTCAGTTTCACAGATGTTGTGCTGTGACACTGTGGTCCCACAGAGTGGACAAAACAGATTTCATATTTTCACCTGGGAGCCCTTTGTTTGGTTTTGGTGTTAATGCCACTTGGAGGTGAGCATCAGAAGACAGCCTCATATTTTCTGTGTCTTGATAGCCTGGCCCAGGAGTCACCTCTGAAAAATTTTGAAAATGTGGCTTGTGCTTTATGACTTGATGTTCCCACAATGTGTTGATTTTCACTGACTCCAGGGCTTGGTATTGTGGTCTTGGGGTCATTCCCACTGATTCTCCGCAAGGATCTGGTTTTTAAATCATTCCTATAGAATCCATGACCTGAAGCAATGCTTCAGGAGTTACTGTCATGTTATCTTTGACCCGGTTTGGTGGTCTTGGGGTCATTGTCTTTAATTGCATAACTTGTTGCTGAAGCCATGGGGTGGCCTCCAGTGATTCTGTGACTTGGTTTGATAGTTGTGGGCTCACCCTCACTTTTTCCATGGCTCCCATTGGTTTCACAAGTTCATTTGGTGGCTGTGGGAACAAATCCACTGGTTCTGTCAGTTCTGAGTGACTCTGGGATGATCCCCATTGAATCCACGGCTTTACTCAGTGCCAGTGGAGTTACCTGTCTGCCGCCTGTAACTTGGTATGGTCGCCTTGGGGTCAATTCCACATCACTCACTTGGCCTGTAGGCTGTTGTGTCTTTTCCTCTGGAAGACCTGTGGCCCTCTGTTCTCTACTAAGCTCTAGCCTATGTTTTGGATCCTTCTGCAGGAAAGTGACTTCCTCTTTAATTATGTGAACTCCTAAACCTTTGGGCGATGGAGTGCCCACTGATGTAACCACAGGCCCAGATCCAAGGATTTGGGGGGCCTCCCTAGGTTGTGACACATTACCCGGGATGAGTGACTGGGCAAGTTTTGTTTTTATGCCACGTAATCCAGATTCCGCTCTGATATGCTCATGGAGATGAAGTGATGGAAGGTCTGGGGACCTATTGTTTATACTTTGCTCGGTGCTTTGATGCATGGACATCAGAAGCAAGAGTGGGGGTTTCTCTGGTTCAGGGACTCCTCCTTATACCTCAGTGAGATCATAAACCATCGCCCATGATTTCCTCACTCGCAGAGGCACAGTTTGTTTCTGCAAAGTATAAACCTTCCAAGTCATGTGTTCCTCCAACTCCCTCCTAGCAAAAGGAGAGAGCCTATTCAGAGCCCATCGTGGGAATTGTGGCCTGTCCTTGGAAATAGAACTTTGCCCATGATCTGATGTCAAATGACCCTTGCTCCTTCTCTCACCCTTTGATTTCTGTTGTTTGCAGAGATTTGGGGATTCAAAAGCAGTTTTGATAAAAGTGCATTGAGGTCTTGAGGGTGAAAGAGCTTCCAGAGCCTGAAGGAGTTTTGATTTCCCAAGCTCTGAGTTCTGAGAAGAAGGCAGGGATGTGCCCTGGCTCCTGAACCCAGGAGGTTGCTTTTGGGGCAGAATCGAGTTCTGGCTCTGGAGTTGCCAGCTTGTCCCCTCAGACGAGACAGGAAGGTGAGACAAGCGGGAGTTGTTTCCTGACGATCCAAAGGAGAAGCTGTGGTCAGGGAAACGTTGTGCCTTCTGACAGTCACAGCAGGGTAGAACAGGCTCCTGAGCCCCAAAAAGATCGGAGGCAGAGGAAGAAATCATACCCTGTGGTTCACGTGAATACAGTTCCCGAAGACTCCATCTAAGAAGTAAAGAGAAAAGTTTCCATTTGCTCTGAGGCAGGAAAGGGAGAAGCCACCAACTATTTCCAGGATGAACTATTTGGGCCTGAGAGAGAATGACAGCAATAAAGGTTACTTTCTCCAACATCCCTCACTTTGGGAAAGAATTCCTCTGCCGGGACAAAGGGCGGAGGAATTTGTCTCCATTCCAATAAGAAATGATCTGCAAACTGCCTTTGAGCCCAGAACTTTCCCCAACTGTCCAAACTGGATAACTGTCTGTCCTCTCTCTCTGTCCCTCTCCCCACAGCATTCCCTTTCAGCCTCCACCTTCACTCCCTTCCTTTCTGCTGTTTAAAAGCTGTACCCTTTTAATCCACACCCAGGAACTTCATTCTCTTACCTTACGCTTTCCAGGTCTTGGATGGTCTGTCGAAGCCTCCTTTGTATTGACCAGAGTGTATGTCTTGTGGCCCATCCCACAGAGAGTCCCGAGGAGCTGGGTGCAACAGAGCATGTCAGTGTAACTGAAGTGCTCTTAAAGTACTGGTAAGGAAACCAGTAAGAAGAGAGACTTACTCAGAGGCAGCTCTTAGAGTGAAGAATGTGAAACAGTTCCAGGCATCTTAGGCCTAACTTTTAAAGAGCTTATAGTAGGATAGTCTGAAGAGAGAAAGAAAAGACACAGTGGAGATGGGTTTTACTTACTCTGTCAGGTTAGCTTCAGTGCAGCCCATCCTGATATTTCCTTCCCACTGTGGAACTGGAGGGAGGAGTAAGCAATCTGTGAACATCATGACTACTGACATCACCTAGTTCAACCCCCTTATTTTGCAAATAAGGAAGCAAAGGTGAAGTCATGCCCAAGATCACAAGCTCACTAGTGATAGAGCTCAAACTAAATCTGGGTCTCAAGTTGTGTTTTGTTTTGTTGAAAACTATATACTATGCTGCCTTCACCATGTAGTAGATGTAAGCCATTGGGAAGGGGAGACAGAACAATGGTACTAGGGAGTTGGAATGGGGAAAACAGGTCAGCATACATATCCTTTGCTCCTAAGGAGTCTAGGCAGTGTCTGTGGTAGGGAAAAAACTCATCAGAACTTCCTGCATCAAACTCAGGGTCTTACTTACTCTCCATTCTCCATTGTCAGCAGGCTTCTTTCCTGATACTTTTAGCTTTGCACAAAAGGAGATTAGGAAAGGAACGGTGGAAAGAATTATGGAGCTGTTTACAGCTCTCTGGAAGTGCAGATGCTGGAAAGATTAGGCACATTTCTTTCATGTACATGATTTTTTTTCAACCTCCCTCTGTCTACCTTCTGTTAGAGGTGAGAGTTTTATTTATTTATCTATTTATTGTTCTTTTTTTTAAGGAAAGAGTAATTTAATAAAGGAAAGCACACACTCAGGGAGTGCTCCAGAGGCAAGAGCACCATGGAGTTGGGCTCTGTGGTCTTAGAGCTGGAGTTGGATCACAGGTGAATAGAAGACTCTTCACTGCATTAGGTAGGGTTTTCTCAGAATAGGGAAGGGTTTTCACAGAATAGGGAGGGGATTTCTGGGAAATAGGGTGATAAATGCTTTAGTTTTTAAGTAGATTGAAAATTGAATTTTCATTACCCTAAGCTAAAGAATGAAGGATAGGCTATGTCTGACCTGTGAATTTCGGGGTCTTGTTCTGTTCATGCTGCTTTGATGTCTAGAGAAGCAGAAAAAGAAAAAATAAAATCAGGTCAATATGTTGGGTTAGAGACTAATGACAGCACATTTCCTCATACACACACATATTGATAGTGCTGTCCTCTGTACTGCACCAAAAATTAGTACCTCATTCATTCATTCATATATCATTTATTGAGTACAGTTGGTGCTTGAATAAAGCAAAGATAAGGACACTAATACCCCCTCCCTGTGCAGCCCAAAATCCATACATAATTTGGATAAAATTGGAATACTTTCAGAATCTCTCACCTGGCCTTAATGCATCTCTGTATCTATAGGTGTTTCCAAGAGGCTGAGAGAATTAGTCCATCACAATTTCAATAGATGATAACAAGGGTGTGGGGAGCAAGAGTATATATGGACCAGTATATATTGCCCCCCACATAGAGCAACCCATAAGTGAGGCTACTCATACTTTAGCACATCTCAGGTTGAAACAGTGAGAGCTCGTAAGGAAGTTTGAGCTAAGCTTGAAAGGAGAGGTGCAAAGGGCCCTGTGAAGGTCTTGAGGACCTAGATGTCAGTTGATTTGATAAAGGCAGAAGTAGTGATAGAAAAACTTGATGGGCAGACCAATAATCCCTTTTTAGAACTGTGACGCCAATTAAAGCCAGAGCTGCAGTTGCACCTGCTGAGACCCAGAACACAGAAGCTGGAGGCAAAGACCCATGTCCAGCATGTGTCCCGACAAGACTTCATGGGTGACAGTACTCTGGCTCCACCTGGGCCCTCACCTCCACCAAGAGGATGATTGGGCATTGTGGTTTGAGTGGGGGGTGGGGGGCAGGTCTCCACCTTGGGAGATACGGGTGGGACCAGAGGCCACATGTAGAATTAGCAATTCATTGGTTCTCTGAGACTGTACAATGTGTCCTGATGCTGGTGGACACAAGAGCTGAATGTTCTCTGATTTATGGCAACCCTGAATGTTTTCCTGGGACCCCTGCTGTGATAGAAGGCTATGGTGGTTAGGAAATTAGAGGGAAGAAAGCCCAAATCCCATTGGAGATAGGGAATTTACCCCAAAAGGTGTACGGTGTACATTTCTCCCATCCCTGAATATATTTTGGGGGTAGATACCCTGCAGGGCCTTGGTTACAGACCACTGCAGGTGAGTTCAGACTGAGGGTACGTGTGGTAAAGGCAGTTCTGAGGGGACATGCTATGCACCCTCTTGTAGTTCTACCTGTACCTCAGCAGGTGACAAATACTAAGCAGTATAAATTGCCTGCAAGGAAATTGGAGTTGGAAGAGGTATGTATCATAAAGCCCATCATAAATTAAATCCTTTTAATTCCCTAGTGTGGCCAGTGAAAAATCCAGATGGCTTTTGGCATATGACCACAGACTACAGGAAATTGAATAAAGTCACACCTCCTTTGCATGCCTTTGTCCCATCTGTAGCAGCCCTTATCGATACCCTCAGTCATGAACTAACGATGTATCATTATGTTGTGGACCTTGCTAATGCTTTCTTCTCTATTGACAAAGCACAGGAAAGTCAGGAACAGTTTGCTTTCATGTGGGAAGGCCAGTGATGAACATTCACTGTCCTTCCACAGGGATATCTCCACAGTTCCAATATTTGTCACGGACTAGTAGCCCAGGACTTGGCCACATGAAGAAATGGCAAACAGTGTGGCTGTATCACTACATTGACAACATTATGCTTACATCTGATTCTCTTTCAGATTTAGAAGGGGCAGTTCCTAGACTGCTGCAACATCTACAGGAGAAAGGATGGGCTGTGAACAGCGTCAGGGTTCAGGGACTTGGCTTGTCAGTAAAGCTCTTGGGGGTTGTCTGGTTGGGTAAAACTTAAGTATTCCAGAAGCAGTGATAGACAAGTCCCAGGCTTTCCTTACCCCTACCACTGTGGTAGTATGACAAGAGTTTTGGGGTCTTTTGGGCTACTGGAGAGTGTTTATCCCACACTAGGCACAAATTCTGAAGCCCTTATACCGGATGGTATGAAAGGGTATCAGGTGGGACTGGGATGAGACATATGCAGCTGCTTTTACTGCTGCTAAGAGAGCAGTCAGGGCCATACAGGCCTTGTGTGTAATGGACTCATCAAGGCCCTCTGAGCTAGATGTTCACGTAACAGAAGATGGTTATGGATGGGGCATTTGGCAGCGGATTGAATGGATGCACAAAACTATTGGACTCTGGTCACAACTATGGAATAGAGTTGAGGCCCAGTACACCTTGATAGAGAAACAACTGACTGCTGTGTACCACGCTTTCCTGGCTATGGAGCCCATCAACAGAATAGCTCCAACCAAGGTAGTAACCACCTTTCCCATCGTGGGGTGAGTGCGACAGTGGACCCAAAAGCCATGGAGTGGTGTGGCACAGCTGCCTACACTGGCCAAATGGGGTGCATACTTACAGCAGCATAGTGCCCTCTCCACTAGACTGTTAAGTGGAGAACTCCAAAGCTTATTGGGGCCAGTGACACATACCAGTGGAAAGCAGGAAGAACTTGCATTTAAGCCACTGGTAGCTGAGAGTCCCTATCAGGAGGGAAAAGCCCCTATACCTTTAGATGCTTGGTGTACAGTCAGCTCCAGTTGTGTGCAGCCCCTGAAGTGGAGGGCTATGGGTTTCCATCCTAAGTCTGAGACAATGCGGATGGAGGATGGAGAGGGGAAGAGCAGCCAATAGGGTGCATTGTGGGCTGTATGGCTCTTGATCACTCAGGAGCCCTCCCCTATAGTTGTGTGCCCTGACAGCTGTAGCCCGTTGGTGGGGCTTCCCATTGACCTTTGAAGAAATCAGCAGTGCCTGGAAGGAGTGCCTTGGGTGCTCTAAGAGAGAACTACACCAAGTCCCTCAGCAACATGGGGCCGATTACCCTTGTCAGGTGACAGACTATATTGGTCTTGTGCACATATCAGAAGGGTATCGTTATGCCACGACTTGTGTGGTCCTGGCTACTGGACTATTGGTTGCTTTTCCTACATGTCATGCAGATCAGCAAACCACTAAAAGGGGCCTAGAGCATCTCTTTGCAGCCTGTGGCCGGCCGCAGGTGATTGAGAGCGATCTAGGCACCCACTTCACTGGATATGCCTTACAAGAATGGGTGCAGCAGTTAGGAATAAACTGGAAGTTTCATATAACCCTACCGGGGCAGGCATGATAGAGAGGCACAAGGGTTTGTTAAAATCTGGCCTGAAGTCAGACACCAATAGTCTGGTGGGCTGGTCAGTTCGCTTAAGGATAGTGCTGCAGCATTTGAATGAGAAGCCCCCAAAAGGAGCCTTGAGCCCTATGGATATGCTAACACACATTGCTGCCTGTCCTGTACTGTATGTGCAAACCAAAGAGGAGTTATTGAAGCTAGGACACAGCTTGCACAGGGGCCATTGCAGAAGTTGGGTAGCGAGTATATTGTGAGGCGAGATTTCTGGAGGGTTGGGCTGTGGGTAAAATCACAATAGTTTCAGAATCTCTTGCTTGTACTTAGTGAATCTCCATATCAATAGGTGTTTCCAATGGGTGGAGAAAAAAAGTCCATCTCTATATCAATAGATGATTACAAGGGTGGGGGGAGCAAGGGAATAACTGGATCAGAGAGGTTTGGTGGGTCTGTTATTGTAGCTGGGTTCCAAGAGACACAGGCGAGCAGAAGTGGATGACTGCTTGTAAGCCATAAATGGATTCCTCCCACTTTATTTTTCCCTTTGTCTTATTTCATCTACAAAGGTAATTTGCCCCAGGCTGGGAACTTATTTCCCCCCAGAGTTACAATTTGACTTCCCAAAACTACTAATAGCCTTCTGTTGGCCGGAAGCCTTACAATAGCCTAAACAGTTGATCAACATGTATTTTGTATGCTATATGTTATATGTATTATATACCTGTATTCTCACAATAATGTAAATGGAAAGAAAATATTTTTTCAAATTGTAGCAAATCTCCAAAATATTTTTAGTATACTTACTGAAAAAAATCCATATTTAAGTGAACCCGTACAGTTCAAACTTATGTTGTTTAACGGTCAACAATACTTACTACATTCTAGGTCTTGTGTGGAGTGCTGGGACTACAAAGATAAATATGACCCTTGTATCCTAGGAATTTACCCTAATATGGAAGAGAGTTGTCTAAATGGATAAGTCACAATAGTATGTGGCAAATGCTGTAACAGAAACGTGTGTTAGGGAATAGAGAGGACAGTGAACTGCCCAAGAGAGAAGGGAAGGATTATTCCAGAAATTGTCCCAGAGTTTGAAGACTCAGCAGAGATTTTTGGATGAAGTAGAGTAGCATTCCAGGTGTTAAAAAGAAAGACACAACATGGTGTTACTTGTTCAGGCCAAGTCACCAACTGGGGGTTTAATGCCCAAAGTAATTGCAGTTTCAACCTCTCGCAGAAACGTAGTCAGGAATTTCCTGGTCAGCATCCGTAAGATAATCTGTCACGTGCGCCCTCTCCATCCCCACAGGAGGGTGAGGTAGTCCACCGAATGAGATCCTTTTGTACCGGCATGATCTTGCCTCCTCACCCATATGGACAGCATTGCAGCCTGTAGGCTGTGATCTTTTAGGACACTAACTAGGCGTAACGATGCCAAACTGCCTTATGTATTCATAAACGTAACACTTTTGCGTGTATATCCCATGATGTAGAAAAGGTATTGAAATTGTCTCCCAACATAGAAGCTTTGGGGCAATTTAGCAACACTCCCAGGATATGCAGACCACCTATAATCCTTAGTAAGACTGTGTAAACTCTCTTTCTCAAACATAAAAAGTCATGTCGTTTTAGTCAACACAGGCAAGTGAAAATATCACTGAGAAGATTAAAAAGTCACGATTGTCAGGTGAGCTTTTGCGAAGTAGGAAGAGATGAAGCTGGGAAGGTAGGTAGAAGCTAGATTATGCCAAAGAGCAGAATTTATATTTTATCCTGTATGTCTGAATTTCCCAACTAGTAGTTAGTAAACTCCTGGTTTTTTTGTAAAGGCATCCTAGGTCATTTTAAAAGCAGAAGTGACTACCGCTTCAAATAAAAAATACTGAATTTCCTCCCTTAAGTCGGGACATCAGTCCCTGAGAGCAGACTGAGGGAGCCTCTGCTGCGGTTTCCGGGGGATTCACGACTGTGCTCCTGAAGCTGAAGCTGAGTTCATTACACTTGCAGGCGGTTTTAAAGTGATTTTATGCTTAGTCATACATTATTGAATTTGTGTCCACGACGGACCATGGATTAAAAGCAAGGAGAAAAAAGAAAACTGATGATAAAACACAGGTTAATATGTTTACAAATGATCTTCCTATATATTTACCTCAAATTCTATTTATTATGGATATTAATAATCTCCCATTACAAAACATGTGGAAATGCTGAATAAAACACAGCAAACATCCTTTTAACTACAAATATGAGCTCCTTCTAAAAAAGGTGGAAAAGTCTCCAGGCCAAAAATAAGGAGAAAAATGAAGAAAAGTAGAAACTCCGCTGTTAACTTCAGTTCCCTGGGTCATTTCCAGTGTCAGTGGGGCCCAGGGTTAACAGCAAGGTTGGGACAAACAACAATGCCTGTGTAAAGTGGGTATTTAGAACTGAGACCCCTGGGGGAGAAAAGCCAATATTCTCAAATTGCTGCATAATCAGTAAAAGTGGTTAGAAAGACAGTCTGCAAATCACACAAGAAAGCTTGAGATCTGGGTGGGGCGTTGGAAACAAAGCCTTCTCTGAGAATTTTAACCAAGCATCTATCCTCGTAGTAGTGTGGAATTCTAATTTATATGTGTCTAGCCAGAAAGCCTCAAACTGAAAATAAAAGTGGTCATGAACAGTGTACAGCATAGAAAAGATAGTCAGTGATTCTGTAACATTTTTCTAATGTTGATAGATAGTAACTGCAGTAGAGGGGTGAGGTTATAATAATATGGGTAACTGTTGAACCACTGTTGTACATTTGAAACCAATACAGATTGTATATCAACAGTACTTTAATAAAAAATATTTGTCCTAGATTGCTAATGCCCTTATAGAATGTATTTGGAAAAAAACCACAATGAGATACTATCTGCCACATGGAACACACCAGAAGAAACAGCTTATGTGCTTCGCGTGCAAGCCATGTGGGATTGGCTGTATGATGACTGAGATTTTCACGAACTGAATATTCCTGTTACACAGGATATGTAGAATCCTGTGATTAAGGGGGCCACTGTTAAATGGGCACCCCCATTTAACTTCACTGCTACAGAATTGAACAACAGCTCGAGAAGCCTTATCAGATTTGCTACACATGCACAGAGAATCACACTCACACACTGGAATCGGGTCCAGGAACTTAGAAAGGAGTTGTTCAACTTTGGGAAAAACAGCTATTATACTATTGAGAATTTGGGGAATGTGGACAAACGAGAAATCTCAACACCTTTACTAACTGGAGTGTCAGTTGGCATAATCTCTGGAAAACTGTTCGGCATCATCTGCTAAACTTAAACATATTTACCATGTAGCCAAGAAATTCCCCTCCTGTTTTAAATAAGGTTGCACATCAATAATGTGTTACTTACAATTAACATCCTGAAACCTTACCTTGTCACATAGGTAGAAACTTTTTGAAGTTACAAGAGTGAACAACTGACTCTTTGAAATGCAACATGCAAGAATTCCAACCACTGGTCCTAAAAGCAAATTTTTGTCTACTTTTTTATGCCACCACAGGTAGTTAAATTTCATTCTACATTTCATTCTACATTGGGCCCCAAACTAACATGCATGACATAATGTAACTTTAAAGTTTGTTGTCAACTTCATGTGAAAATTCAGATTTGCATGAATCTCAAAATCATGCTCATGCAATGAAACTACACAAAAGTTTCTATTACATGATTCGATTTTTACAAGTTTCAAGAAGAGATAAAAGTAATCCATGACATCAAAATCAGAATGTGGTTGTCTCTTGAGTGGGAGGGGTACTGCCTGTTAAAGACCATGAGGGAACTTTCCAGAATGTGGCAGTGCTGTACTTTGAATCGGATGCTTGTTAATGGATGTGTAAGTGGATCAAAACTCAACAAACTGTATACTTTAGATCTGTGCCTTTACAGTATATAATTTTACCTGAATAAAAAGTGTACTTCTTGACAAAATGTTTTCTTACATAAACATGGAATAAGAAATGTTATTAATTGCTTTCTGTAGCAGAGTGACATTGAGTATTTACACTACAGTTTGGTTTTATGTTTCCATCCTTCTTGGAGAGGAACTAATGTTTCCCTCACCAAGAAGGTAGCCAGGCCCTTGTTCCCAAGGTCTTGGTTCTCCTGATCCACAGCAGGGAGTTAGCTTTTTGGTGCTGAAAAAATTGGCAGGGACCTCAGAAACAGCCCTCACTTAAGGCTAGACTTGAGGAGGGTATTAAGCGGACTTGTGCCAGAAGCCCAGCGTTTAGTGCCCCCAAGGTGGGGAGGCGAGGGGAGGAAAGCTGGCTCCCTGAAAGGGGGAAGCAGCACTGAAGCTGCGGGTCCACTGGGCAGTAGGCCCTGAGCCTGAGGGCACTCAGCCCTCCCTCCTGGGGCCAAGAGCTCAGATGTAGTAGACCCGGGGCCTTAGCAGAGGGCTCTGTGACCGAGCTTGGCACACAGGACTTGAGCCGCGGTTCTTGCCTTCAGATGGCAAAGAAGAAAAGCAACAGCTGTCCCCATGGCGGGGGTACCCGGCCCGCTGCTGTTGGGGATGACATCTGCCCAAACTCCAGGGTTCTTACACAACCCAAAGGTTGCAGAGAAGAAGCTGATACTGGACTGTTTTGCCAACCTAGGTGACGGGAGGCTAAAGCTGGATTGTATTTGATGTAGGCAAAGAAATATATTTGCCCTTTCTTATACTCAAGTGTTGTGGAACAGTTCATAACTGTTTTAAGTAAAGTCAGATATCACACATCACTTTTTAGATGGTAAAAACTGGACATGTATCTTTCAGAGGTGTTAAATGAACTCTGCAATTTTTAAAAACATGCTACTTTAAAATGAAATATTATTTTCCTAAAATCACTTATTTTATGGAAAGAGACAAAATGGTATATAAATTCCGAAGGGGGTTGACAGATTTTGAGAATGAGAGAAGTTTGAGAGTCCAAAAAGTTTGGGAAATACTTAAGAGATTTTGTTTGTTTGTTTAGTAACTTTTACAAAGTGACCCAGTCAGCTTTTGAAAGTTTTGTGTGTGTTGTGTTTTGGTTTTGTAGAGCCAGGGTCTGTGCTCTAGGCTGGAAGAAGATTGTAGGAGACCAGTAAGGGGACTGTACATAGACTTAGTCCTAGTTAAGATGGGGACACAACCTGGATTGCTCTACTGGAGAGATGTTTCTAGGAAAAAAATCTGAAGGATTTTTGTGGCTAAATGTATGGATACCTGTTTCTCTCTTCAGGATCTAGAGACAAGGCCAGCACTGCCCAATAGAATTTTCTATGATGATGGAAATATTCTTAATCTGCCCTGTCCCATATGATTCCCCCTAACCACATAGGATCACTTGAGATGTAGACAGTACAATTAAGGAACTACCCTAAAATTAAGGGTTTTTAACTTTATTTGATTTGGATTAATTCCAGTTGGAATGGCCACATGTGGCCAGTGCGCCTACCAGATTGGACCTGGCAACTCCAGAAATTCCACATATACTCACTGCAGTTCATTTCATTGCCTCACACAGTGTGTCCTGGTCCAACAGTGGTAGCATCAGCTGGGAGCTTGTTAGGAACAGAATTTCCATCCCTGCCCCATACCTACTGAACCAAAATGTGCTTTTTAAGCAGGCACCTCACATGCCTACGCTCAACGTAGAGCAGCACTGCTCTAAAGCACAGCTTTAGGCACATGTTTACCACCTTTAAGGTCTTTGAAGTCTCACTCGCATACGGAATAACATTAACACAAAGTACAAAGTAGTCAGCCTGCCACTCAAAGCCTCTACAACATCACCTCAGTGTTCCAACCTTCCCCCTCAGCGGAGCTCCTACACCTCTACACTCCATCCAGACACACGTCTTCACGTCTCCTCAGACACATCCAACACTCTTCTGCTTCCCATGCTCTTTCCCAGGCTACTCCTTCTGTCAGGAAGGTTTCTTCTACCCTCCACCATCCACCGTATCCACCTACAAAATCCTACTCTTCCTCTGAAGCACAGCTCAAGCCTGAGCTTCCCCAGAAGGCATTTTATAGAGCCCCCTTGTTCAAAATACTCTTTTACCTCTCATCTTTACCAAGACTTACACCTCTATCACCTCCCACCGTCTCCTGTCCTGTACTGTGTATTCATCTGTCTGTCTCCCCCACATGAGCTCCTAGGTGTGCGTATTCTTCCTCAGTGTCTAGTGCCCTGTCCTGTACAGTGAGCGCTCAAGCTTTGTTGAAATGAAGGGAAACGATCGAGAGTGACTTACTGAAAGACATCCCTAGACATGATCTCAGTTCCCCTCTAACCCCATCCAGTTCCTTCCATGGCGGAAGGCACGGGAGTTTCCATGGCTTCAGGGGCCTGGGCCCGGGCAGGGAGCAGTGGGTTTCAAGGGAGGGCTGCCTCACATACCTTTGAGCCTGTCTTGGCTGCTGCCTGCTCTCTGCTCTCTCTCCCAGAGAACAGCACCCAAAAACCCCAAACAAGAAAACCAAGTAAAAGTAGAAGACTGAAAGCCGATGGCAGTGGGATTGCGAGCTCCCAAGTCGGCGCCATTGCTCCAGCCCACACTGCTCTCAGCCACACAGTCCCCTCCCTTAAGGCTGTGGCTGCGGATGACATCACAATGGGCATTTTAAGGTAAACCTGACAGGGACTGGCCAGTGTGCGCGCTGCTTGAGTCTCTTCCCGGAGCCCTGCGCATCTGCCGCCCCTCCCTGCAGCCCTCCACGGGCTGTGCTCTGACAGCCAACGCTCAGGGAAGAGGGCTTTTATGGATCTTCTAGAATCAGGCTGGATAACCTGTCATAAAGGAGAGAGCTTAGAGGAATGGTTTCAAAGATTAAGGCCTTTCATGTGGCCTGTGCTGCCCTGTAAGCATGTCCTCCAGAGCCAGTCATTCCCTAGAGGTCCGGGGATGTTGTCACATGTCCAAATCACACATTAGGGTACAGGGCCAAGTACGCTGCAGAAAGCTAGGATATTTTAATTAGGAACTCTCAGAAAATAGGACATGGTTTCTTAACTCAAGGCTCTACACATTTCCTAGTTGATGTTGTAAAGAGACAGAGATGTCGCATAGGGAAATTAAATGACCTTAGGGGATTACTCTACTCTGGAATCCATGGTCTTGTTTTTCTAGTCTAGAACATTCATTTTGTCTTTACATCCAGAGTTGACTGGATACTCTGGGGTGAATTCACTGTACACAGAATTTACAAGGAATCCATCTAGGTGCTACCAAAGATAAACTAAGTGGTCATGGTATTTTTTTTTTCACCTTATATGAAGTTAATTGGAAAATCAATTCAATTAAATAATTATTGAATAGTAGGTACTGTCTTAGAAGAAGATAGACATGGCCTGTTATCTTGGAGAATTTTTAGTCTATTGGGGCAGCCAAAGTAATATTCTTGAGAAGCCCATCAAGGAAGTAGTTAAATAAATATGGTCTGTCCATAGTATGAAATTATTTGCAGTCAGTATGAAGATTATAAGGAGTGAGACCTGTCATGCTGAGCACACAGTATGTGACCGGCTTCATTTCTAAGAAAAGTTCTAGTTCTTAAAATACAGGTGTATTTTCTCTCTATGTATATAAAATGTGTTATGTCTTAATTATTTACTCACCACTATGTTTGAAAGTCATCCATGCTGTTTTGTGTAGCTGAGATTCATTAGTTTTTATCATTTCATTGTCTTATATAACTATTACCATTCCAATGCATTATATAACTTATTTACCCAGAGTGATACTGATGGTTGTTTGGCGTGTCTTCTGTGCTTGGCTGTCATAAGCAGTGCTGTTAAAGACATCCTTGTCCACGTATCTAGTGGACATACATTTCTATTTACATGCAGCAGTGGTTCTCTAGCTTCAACACGCCTCAGAACCATCTGGAGGGTTTGTGAAAAAAACAGATTGCTGGACCCCACCTCAAGTTGCTAGTTGCGTGAGTCTGGAGCAGAGTCTAGGGATTTGGCATTTCTCAGAAGTTTCCAGATGCTGCTGATGCTGATGGTCCAGGGACCTCACTTTAATGATCCTTGCTGCATGGGCACCCACCTAGAATAGGTTATAGAGTACGTGTAGCTTGCTCTGTAGTAGACAGTGCGAAATTGATTTCCTAAGTGGTTATGTCAATTAATACTTCTACCAGTGGTGACTGGCAGTTCCTCTTGCTCCATTTTATGACAACACATGTTATTGTCTGGCTGTTTACTTTTGGCCATTGTGGTGTATGAGGTAATGATATTCATTGTGATTGTAGCTTAAATGTCTCTGATTTCTGATAATTACTAACTTGTAAACACAGTTTCATAAGTTGAGTATTTTTTCTTTAAATGTATTGCTGCATTCTAGTTGCTAATATTTTGTTTAGGATTTTTGTTTCCTATTTTCATGTTGAGGCCAGCCTGTAATTTTCCTGTCTTGTTCTCTTCTGGTCAGGTTTTTGGGACCAATGTTATGCGAGACTCATGAGTTGGGGAATGTTTGTTTCCTTTTCTTAATGCTCTCAAAGAGTTTGTGTAAATCTGATTCTTCCACATTTGTACACGTTGTAAGCAAACCACACCCTGGAATTTTTCATGAGCTCAGATTTTTGACTGCAGATTCAGTTTATTTGAGGGTTATTGAGATAACATAAATTGTAAGAAATATCTATTTGGTCATTGTATTGACCAAATACATATTTCCCGGGTGTATTTGGTTTTCATCCAGTTTTTGAAAATATTTCAGAGCCTTAAATGTGAAATGGGTGTCTTGTCATGTTCATGAGAGACCTCTTAACCCCACCCAGGCAGGGGAAGTTTGAATCAGCCAATTTCCAATGATTTAGTCAGTCATGACTCTGCATTGAAGCCTTCACAAACCTTTGAGAAGAGCATCTCTCTCGTCTTGCACTGTTTCTCTGTCAGAGAGTTTCCACATTTGGGTAACTGGAATGCTTCCACTTCTCCTGAGCCAGGCGCCACGCTTGTTGAGGATTGAAGCCTCTTTATTTGAGACTATGCTCTGTGACTCTTTTCATTTGGGTATTGCATCCTTTACTGTATTGGAATTGGGTCTGGGAAGCTGAATCAAGTGGGATTGCTGTGTATAAAAACACAAATTTTGACAGATATTGTATTACATTTGTAGATTTATCTTAGGGGCATGGTTTTCAGTCTTTCACCCACGAGTATGACATTAGCTACAGGTTTTTGATATATTCCCCCTTTTAAAAGAAATCTTTAAGGATTTTCTAAATGGAGTGAATTGCAAAATATTTAATAAGGTCATTAAATTCTTTTGCCAGTTTATGGGAAGTAGTTTTAAAATTGAGAAGAAAAGAAATTTATACATGGTCAATATTTTTGTACTTAGTGCTTACATGTTCAACAATATGCAACAAGCATTTATAGAAAAGGGGAAGGAAGACAGGAGATAACCGGTCCTTCAGGTCTCACCGAATACAGGGTTTAACTCTGAACTTTTGTACTTGATAATTACCTACTTCTAAGGCTTCATTTTTTTTTTTATTATTCGTTTGATTTTTATACTTGATTTATATGTGAGTCCCACATTTCTCCCTTATTATTATTATTATTTTTTTAATAAAATGCTGAAGTGGTAGGTAGATGCAAGATAAAGGTAGAAAACATAATTTAGTGCTGTAAGAGGGCAAATGTAGGTGATCAGGTCTGTGCCTATAGACTAAGTATTAATCCAAGCTAGACAAGGGCAACAAAACATCCATGGATGCAGAAGATTTCTCTCAAAACAGAGGAGGGTGAGGTTCTAAGCCTCCCCTCTGTTGGTCCCCAATTTCTCTCCTGATGGCCCCCCTGTGACTGTGCCTGTCTTAGGTTGTTCCTCCCTTGAGGAATCTTACCCGTCTCTGGCTAACCAGTCATCTTCCGGGACCATACAGGGAAATGTAAAGTTGGTAAGTGAGAGAGAAGCAATATTCTTTGAAAAGGTTAACTTTTTACTTCTTTGCATATTTATGCCCTGTGGCTTCTATGCCCAGCATTTGTCTTGAGGTATCTTTACCACTTGGAAGAATTGTGATACTCGGTAATTTTCGATAAGAGGCACTAATTCTTCCAAAGGGTTGTAATTAGGAAAGAAGAAGAAAAGCTATAGAAGTAGCAGACGGAAGAAAACATGGGAAGATTGTTTATTTCTTTGACATATCTTCTTGTAGAGTAACATAAGCATGTATAGGTTTTAAACTACTAATTAAATTGCGCACATACATTAACATAATAGGAATATAGCTACATAACAAAAGCAGACCTACAATTACCAGCCATATCCAGTGAAACCAAGAAAACCAGTTAGGTACCCTAGGTATTTGTGAAAACTTATCAGTGATATGATGGATATTGTCTAACTGAATTTGAATAGTTTGAGAAAAATCAGACAAATTAAAACAACACATTCCTGGGAACTGTTCACATCCCATGTGTTCTTTTAACAGTAGATAGTCTATAGTCGCACGATTTTGGAGCGCTGCAACTTGCACTTCTCCTAATTCTTGGTTGAGTTCCGACAGTATAGATCCAGTCAAATTTGTTGTTTTACTGTATGCACAGGCCAGCTTAGATATCTCCTTCTTCATTCCAATGGCAAGTCCAGGAACCGGTGGGATGACTGCAGCTATAACTGCAGCAGTATAAGACTTCATTTTTTATTAATGGCTTGTGGAAAACACATTTGCTCAGATTAAGGCTTTTAAAAAAATTTGTGTACTTCAGCAAAGAAATTACATATTTGTAAATATCAGTCTGTTTCCTTTTCTAAGGCCTACATCTCTGGGAAGAATGTAAGGATCATGGATCAATGGGTGCATCAAAATTGTTCAAAAAAGTGGAAACATGTTTTCATTTCTTTTTTGTTTTTTTATTATGTTGGTATCATTAGTCTACAATTACATGAGGAACATTATGTTTACTAGACTCCCGCATCACTAAGTCCCCCCGACATAATCCATTACAGTCACTGTCCATCAGCGTAGTGAGATGCTGTAGAATCACTACTTGTCTTTTCTGTGTTGTACAGTCCTCCCCGTGACCCGCCCCCCTACATTATGTATGCTAATAGTAATGTCCCCCCCCCTTTTTTTCCCCTTATCCCTCCCTTCCCACCTATCCTCCCCAGTCCCTTTCCCTTTGGTAACTGTTAGTTCATTCTTGGCTTCTGTGAGTTTGCTGCTGTTTTGTTCCTTTGATTTTTTCTTTGTTCTTATACTCCACAGATGAGTGAAATCATTGATACTTGTCTTTCTCCACCTGGCTTATTTCACTGAGCATAATACCCTCTAGCTCCATCCATGCTGTTGCAAATGGTAGGATCTGTTTTCTTCTTCTGGCTGAATAATATTCCATTGTGTATATGTACCACATCTTCTTTATCCATTCATCTACTGATGGACACTTAGGTTGCTTCCATTTCTTGGCTATTGTAAATAGTGCTGCGATAAACATAGGGGTGCATATGTCTTTTTGAAACCGGGCTGCTGCATTCTTAGGGTAAATTCATAGGAGTGGAATTCCTGGGTTAAATGGTATTTCTATTTTGAGTTTTTTGAGGAACTTCCATACTGCTTTCCACAATTGTTGAACTAATTTACATTCCCACCAGCAGTGTAGGAGGGTTCCCCTTTCTCCATAACCTCGCCAGCATTTGTTGTTGTTTGTCTTTTGGATGGTGGCAATCCTTACTGGTGTGATATGATATCCCATTGTGGTTTTAATTTGCATTTCTCTGATGATTAGCAATGTGGAGCATCTTTTCATGTGTCTGTTGGCCATCTGAATTTCTTCTTTGGAGAACTGTCTGTTCAGATCCTGTGCCCATTTTTTTATTGGATTATTTGCTTTTTGTTTGTTGAGGTGCGTGAGCTCTTTATGTATTTTGGATGTCAACCAAATGTTGTTGGTTGTCACTTATGAATATATTCTCCCATACTGTAGGGTGCCTTTTTGTTCTGTTGATGGTTTCCTTTGCTGTACAGAAGCTTTTCAGCTTGATATAGTCTCACTTGTTCATTTTTGCTTTTGTTTCCCTTGCCCGGGGAGATATGTTCATGAAGGAGTTGCTCATGTTTATGTCCAAGAGATTTTTGCCTATGTTTTTTCTAAGAGTTTTATGGTTTCATGACTTACATTTAAGTCTTTGATCCATTTTGAGTTTACTTTTGTGTATGGGGTTAGACAGTGATCCAATTTCATTCTCTTACATGTAGCTGTCCAGTTTTGCCAATATCAGCTGTTGAAGAGGCTGTCAGCTGTCATTTCCTCACTGCATGTCCATGGCTCTTTTAGCATATATTAATTGACCATATATGTTTGGTTTATATCTGGACTCTCTATTCTGTTCCACTGGTCTGAGGGTCTGTTCTTGTGGCAGTACCAAATTGTCTTGATTACTGTGGCTTTGTAGTAGAGCTTGAATGTTTTCATTTCTTATAAAATGTAAATGCTCCTAGAGTCAGAATACACAATTCTCTTTTATTTGGTAAACTGTCTTATTACTTGTCTTCTTCATAGGCATTTTAATGACATTCAGTTAGTTTTTATGCAAAATATTTGTGATATACCAAGTCTTAGCAATGCCTTTGCTAAGAGGCAGATGAACACCTTTAATACTTTTTTTTCAGATACTTTAGCCTCTAAATATTTCTGGGAAAAAAAACAAGAATCCTATTGGAAAAGTTTTCCCCACAAACCACCCCACCCCCCATCTTGTAATGGAATTTTTTGTGCCATGTTTAGCTAATGCACTAAAGGGGATCTTTTAAGTTACAGAGATATTGAAGAAGTGTGGATCAGTATGCTTTCTAAACTATTTTTGCATGAAAGAAATCATAATTACATCTTTCTCTCCATCCTTTTTTGGAATTTAGTAAATTGTGTAATGATTTTTTGTCTCTTAATATAGTTGATATTTGTGTACAGTATATCCATGGCCTCATCACTCAGTGGTGAGCAGGTGTTCTGTCTTGGAAAATGGTTTGTCTATATACTTATATATATATATATATAAATGAGACAGTTCTGATCAAGGGCAGGATGTTTGTTCTGTGTGCGTGTATATATTAGGGTTCTATAGAGAAACAACGTGTAGGAGATAGGGACTTAGAAAATGTGTGTGTATAGATTCTGTTACATCTACACTAATACATATTTTACATATAAATATTTTAGTAAACACATGCACATATATGTATTATATATCATAATATATACATGTTATATATACATATATATATATACATACATATATATATATACATAATATATACATAATATATATATGTGTGTGTGTGGTTGTGTTGAGAGGGAGAATGGCTGATTTATGAGAAACTGGTCCATGTGATTATGGAGTTTGAAAAGTCTCATGATCTGCTCTGTGCAAGATTGAAACTCAGGAAAGCCAGTGGTCTAATTCAGTCTGAGTCCAAAGGCCTGAGAACTAGGAGAGCTGGTGGTGGAAATCCTAGTCCTAGAGCCGAGAAGGTGAAATGTCTCTCACCCAGCTCAGTGAGGTAGGAAAAAGGGTGAATTCTTTTTCCTCTCCTTTTTTTCTATTCAGGCCCTCAACAGATTGGATGATGCCCAACCACACTGGAGAGGACAATCTGTTTTACTGAGGCTACCAATTCAAATGCTAATCTCACCCAGAAACACCCTCACGGACATACCCAAAAGTAATGTTAAATCTGGGTACTCCCTGGCCAGTCAAGTTGACACACAAAATTAGCCCTCACAGTGTGTCTCTTCTTACTAAAAGGAATTGAAATCTATTATGAGCTGTTTTATTTTAGTTAGTGTCTGGGATAAAGAGAGCAGGTAGATGGGGAAGAACCTGGCGGTGGTAGAAGCCACTCATTTCTCCCTTGCATCTGGAACAACTTGAAGTCCGTTATCAATATGTTTCTCATTTCGTTACTTCCTTTTGTAATTCTCCATAATTATATGCTTGATAATTTTATGAAACTAAATGAAAACTTTTGTGTTGATTTTTGTCTACAGTGACATAAAATTGACCTTCTTTTATGGATGGGTAGATGAACAGGGACACATTCAAAGGGATCATAATTTTAGGGAACTTTCCAGGGCAAAGACTTCCAAACTTACTTATCTTCTTTCGTGAGGTCTGCTGTTTCATTGTCCATTATCTTCAGTAGTTTGTAGCTTTTTAAGGGAGGTCATTAAATGGATAGTGTAGATAAGAGGGCAGCAGCTTGCTGTGGATAATGGGCTTCACCATTATTCGCAGCCGGAATATGGGCTTGGCAGTTTCTGAAACCAGATTTTCTTGCTTCATCCAGCGCTCATGACTTTATTCATGCCATTTCACAGGAGATTGGTTTTTCAAAGCCAAAGGCCTGTTATTTATTTACATGGGGAGATGGACCTTTCCAGTCTGATTCATATTCACTGTTTAGAGTATCTTTTTGTGTGTTGATAATATAAGTACTGAACATCTAAGTACTGAGCAATGTCTTCCCAATAGTAGGAAAGTTGGTGTGTTAAACAATAATATATTAACTTTTACAGATAAAACAATAAACTTGGGTTAAGGATTCTATTTAATTCATAATCAGTGAGCGACTCAGGCAAATGCCATAACAAACTTAAAGTAAAAGTAAAAAAAAAAAGACTCCTGAATTTATATGGAGTAAAGGAATGTTGAAATGGATTGCAAATGAAGACAAAAGTGGTTTGTTGGGGAGGGGAGCTGGGGAGCAGTGAGGGAAATCCATTGAACCCCTCTACCTGACAGGATGAAATCTGCATGTCTCTCAGTTGCCTATAACTTACAGAGTTGTAAAATTTCACATAGAATTGGAATATGGTAAGGTGGAAGGATATGCTATAAACTGTCTAGTTTTCCATGTTTTTTCCTGAACTTGTTAACTAAGAATTATGAGTCATAGAGGGTATCTGAGGACCTTTTCTTTTGCACCCTCTTGGAACCTGATGAACCTTTACAGTTGAACCATTACTTTTTAAATGAATATGGACATTTTAAAATAGTTTGGTTTTAGATTATTTAAATAATTGTTTATACAAAGATCTGGGTTTGGATTTTCTTATAGGAGTTAGTCATTTTCTCTTTGGTTCTGGCTCTTTTTATGGAAAACTGTTGATGACTTGGTATTATGGTCTCAAGTAGTAGTAATAAGTATAATCTGGTTTTTTATGCTTTTCTTTTATAAATGTAGTTATTAAAATTGCATAAAATTATTGGGGACTTTACTGTGGGGTTGAAAAAGCCCAGGTTTTATGAAATCTGAATTACCTTATACACAAGGACATGTAAGTATTATGATTTTATAACCTAACTTCCTTCAAATCCTTTGAATATTTTAATGTATGTTTAAACAGAATATTTTTTATTTAATGTATTTTATACTACTGGGTTCAGTATTTCTCTACTATCCAAAATGTAGAATGATTTTTTTCTTTTCATGATTCTTTATAGGTGATATCTCCTAATGTTGTGATGCCCTGTAGTGAATTCAGTTTTTCAGTTAAGTCTATGAGAGGTAATAATTAGCACAATGATCTCTTCAAAAGGAACATTCTAGTAATTAGAACTCTTTTAAAAAATGTCTTATTGAGATGGCAAGGTCTGTCCCTGGATGTGTGTAAGCCAAGATTTGATAAGCTCCCGTGAATCTTATTGTTGAATCAAGTGATCTTGTACCAGATGACTTTTAAAATCTCCAGCAGCTTCAAGAGTCTAGATTGCATATGGGTCATCGGTCTTCAGTCAACGAATATTGGGCATCCACAGTCTTCAGCACTGTCCGCAGGGTTGTGAAGGTTTGAAAGTAGTGGTAAATCATGGATGTGACTTCAAGGAACGTTTGTATGCTTCAATTTGGAGAAAAACCATAGTAGCTCACCTTTATTGAACATATACTCTGTCCCTGGACCTGCTCAAAACAGTTTACCTTGTGTCATTTAATCCTCATCATAAATATGAGGTAGATACCATCTGTAATATTTTATTAGTGCAGAAATTGAGGCCCAGAGAGGTTAAATAATTTGCCCAAAGTCAGTCAGTGGTGGAACCAGAACAAGCTTATAATAAAGTAATAGTTGGTAGGAAAAGGTAGTTTTTAATTGTCAATTGATTGCGCTCTGATGGTTTGTTTAGTTGTCTGTGTCAAGCTAGCTCAGATTACATTAGGGCACATTATCATTATATTGCTACACTAAAGTGTATGGTTTCTTGTTAGCTTCAATCACAGAACTGGTAGTTTAATAGTTTGTAACTGAATTTTAAGTCCATTTAAAATTTTTGGCCAATAGGGTATTTATTTTTAAGGCATATTTGACAGAGTGATAGTCTTATCTATCTAGTTTACTTTCTGTAAAACATATATTTTTAAACTTTAGAGAATTCACTGTTCCTGTGCTTAAGGATTCTTTGAGGGCTTTTGTGACTTTTAGTCACAATTTTTCGGCTTTCAGAGGCATTTATCAAATTCTTGTTAGATTTTAAGGCTAGTATAGCTCTTGTCCTTTTGGTTTTCATTACCTAGACTAAGTAGAAATTGATCTCTCCATTTGTTGGTAAATTAATTTCTTCAGATTGGGAGCTGGCTTTTTGATTCCCTGGATTCCAGTTTACTCAGATCAGTGTTAGCTGTAGAGAGCCGATATAGGATACATCTTCTGAGTATAACTGTTGGATGTTATATTGTGATATATTAAGGTAGATTTGTACCATTTCTGGAAGCTGGTGTCCATTTATGAAATTATTTATTTGCTGCAGAGAATTTGCATATTATTCATAGCTTATATATAGTTAGAAATAAATGATGACTTTAATGGCCGGAGTACTCCTTAGGCTCCATCTCTTCCTTATTTCAGTTTTTTGTGTACCTAAGATTTGACATAATGAACACCACCCTTTCTTTATCTTACCATTTTGGACTTAAGGGAGAAATGACAGAATGTGGGAAGGAATGAAGTCAGAAGCTTTCCCAATGGATGGGGAGATACTCAGAAGTTCCCAGCCTAGGATTTTTAAAAGTCCTGATTAATTGAGTGGGGCTCTAGAGAGGAATATTTCAATAAATTAGTAGTTTAGAAAAATCCCATGTGGCTCCATGTGCTTTTTGGTGAAACATAAAATAACTGCTTTTTAGAACTTCTTGAGATTTTGTGCTTTTTTTCCCACCTTATTTTTCTTATTGCTCTTATCTTTCTCCTCCCAAAGGACTTTCTAGCAGCAGAAATTTCAAAGGGTTATTTAAGGGATAGGAATTATGGGATAAGTTGTGGCATGAATTCTGTGGCCCAGGACCTAGGGACATAAAATGAAGAGTGTTGGTGAGGGATAAAAACATAGGGATAAGCTGGTCGCAGAGGGATTTGGAAGAAAAGACAGAGGTAGGAGTGGGTCTCTTACAGTATATGAGAGTTAATACAAGAGATTGGGATGTTAGGATACATTTTTATAAGTCATTATTCCAAGTTAGGTATTTATTCATAGTGGTAAAACTATGTTGTTGTTACTGGTATTTCAGGTATGTTTGAATGAAGTTGGCTTTTATAAGTTGATCTGAAAACCTGATCATTGTATATCACATAATTTCTATGAGAAAATGTATTCTGAATTCCAAATGGGATTAAATGAGTTAGCTGAGTTAGTTGAATTAGCTGAGTTAAATTTGAAATGCTACCTGATAATAATCTGGGACTGTTGTCTCTGTCCATGTTTCAATAGAATTCTCAACTTGGGACATTTCTAATCTCAGAGCCAAAAATTTATTTGACTGTAAATCAGATAAAACTTTGGAATAGTGATATATATGAAAATAAATTACTTCTCCCCCAAACATCATAATCTTATAGAGTGCTGTAAATTAGGGAAAATTCATTTATTTTAAAAGTTTTCAATGAAATAACTTTGGTAACCAGAAATTACAAAAATATTTGGTATAGTATTTGTAACTGAAGACTTGTTTTTGAATTATTAAAAACATTAAAACCTTTAAGATTCAGATGGCCTTTGAATGCTGATAGTGTCACATAGTAAAAGGCTAGTTAGGCCTTCTGGGATCTAGTTGGGTTGCTCAGTTGCTTTGTGTTTTTTTTTTTTTTTTTTGACTAAGTTGTTTTTTCCTTCTGGACCTTAGCCTCTTCATCTGCAAAGAAAGAATGTTCATAACAGCATTATTCATAGTAGTTAAAACTTGGATAAGACTCAAATGTCTGTCTAGCAGTAGAATAATAAATTTTGGTATATTTATACAATGAAATACTATACAGTGATGGAAAAGAAAGAACTATTGCCACACTTATTAATATGGATGAATCTCACAAACATATATTTGAGTTTTAGTCAAATACAGAATAGGTACAGAAACAAATCAGATACAGAAGAGTATATACTTATTAATTCCATTTAGATAAAGTTAAAAAACTTTGTAAAAATTCACCAAGCTGTACACTTAGGAGTTCTACACTTTATGCTTAGGTTTAAAAAATGCTGGAAGTGTGCACTAAATCAAAACACAAAAAAGAAAAAAGTAAAAGAAACATGGACTGACTGGATTGGGAACCAAGAAACTGTTCAAACCTTAGTTCTGCCACTAAGGAATTTATTTTAGGCAATTTTGACCTGTCTGGGCCTTAATGATTATATCTTAAAATGGAGATAATACCTGCCTTCTCTATTTTGGTTGAGGGAAACATTTGAAAGCTCACTGGAGACTAGAAATTGCTCTCTAATGTAAGGTGACATTATTTTTCTGTTATACTTTTATATTTGTTGTATTGTTACTCATATAGAGGAACCACATATAAATTCAAAAGTGGTCAAATGACCAATAATGGAAAGACATTTTGATCAACTGAACCATATTTGTTTATACCTGCTTTTGAATTCCTGAAGAAAATATATAATGGTAGTAGTGATTTACATGACTTTCCTTCTTTTTTATACTAAGCCATTCAACAGATAGTAATTGAGCTCTTTCCAAGTGTGCTGGGTCTTATGCTGCAGCTATAATAGTGAACAATGTCAGCACGGTCCTTACAACCATATAGCTATAGAACTGAAATTCTGGAGGGAGTGACAAGTTGAAAATGATAAAACAAACAAATGGATTAAAACAAAAATAACTGCAGGTTCTAATGAGAGCCATAAGGAAGCAATCAGAATTGAGGCAGAGAATAACTATTAAGGGCAAATTTTTAAAATAGTGGTGAGCCTTAGTGAAAATTCCTGTAAGGAGATGACATTAAACAGACACTTAAAGGGAAAAGGGAGGGTAGTTAAGCAAACATTCTGAGAAGACCATTCTAGGCAGTCTGGACAATTTATTTGCACAAATCCTGGAGGCAAGAAGTGGCTTATTAAGGAACCTGACAGAAGAATGTGGCTGGAAGGGTGAAAGAAAGTGGGAGATCATAGATACACTTGACCTGTGATCCAACTGTGATCCAAGTTGGATCTGTGATCTAAGGTGAGAGTCAACTCATAGATGATTTGTAGATTTTGATGGGAATTTGATTTTTACTCTAGGCTCAATGGAAAGCCATTAAAGGGTCCTAAACAGGGAAATGGTATAATCAGATTAACATTTTAAGATTTTTCTTGGCCATAGTATGGAGAAAGGATTGGTGGTGGGTGGGTGCTGGTTTGGTTTGGCTAAGAGGGAAAGAGAGGAAGTCAGCAATATTTCAAATAAAAGATGATGGTGGCTTGGATTAAGGTGGTGGCAGTGGAAACTGGTGGAAAATGTTGTATTTAGGATATATTTAAGAGATAAAGTTGATAGGTCTTTTGCTGATTTTATTGGATTCAGGGAGTTGAGGCAAACAAAAAAATGAAAGATGACCCAGGTTTCTCCGTAGATAATCTGGATAGATGTTAATACCATTTACAGAGTTAGAGAAAAATGAGGGCTGGATGGGCAGAGAAGAAGGGACAGGAATAATCTTGACGTTTATTCTGAATGTTTTCAGTTTGATAGAACTGTAAGATACCGGAGTATCAGGTAATCAGCTGAATCTGTGAGTCTGGAGTTCAGAGGAGAGGATTGTGTTGGAGATACCTTTTGGAAGGGCCAGGATGAAGGTGCTGTAGAGAAAAGAGGGAGGAGGAAAAAGATAGAAGACAACCAGTGTCTGAGTGGTAGGAAGCCCCAGCACTTAGAGGCCCAGTAGAGGAGAGGAGACTTTGAGATAGGGATCTATGAGGTAAGAGAGTGCTGTCACAAAAGCCAGGAGATGCTAGCATTTCAAGGAGGAAGCGGCTGTTCTTGTGAGATGCTGCTAAGAGGTGGAGTAAAATGAGGACAGAGAAGTGGTCTTGGATTTGGCAGCATGAAAGTAGACTTTTTTGCTGAAGTGGTTTCAATGAAATGGTAGAAGCAAAAAGTCAAGCTGTAGTTGATTGAAAAGGGAATGAATGGGAAGTGAGAGACCTGTGGGTCTTGTGTGTATTTCTCTTTGGGCAGACAGTCAATCTATATGAGGAGTCTTAAAAACCCATTCAGTAAGCATGGGTGTTTGCATTATCCATTTGGCTGTAGGCAATTAGCATTGGCCTTTACCACCCCATAATTTTTCTTTGGTTAACACTTGATTGTTAGTTTTAAAGGTTCTGAATTCCACAGGTGGCTTCCATTCTAAAGTAAATTCTAAAGTTAATGTTCAATTTGTGTTAATTTACTTAGTATTATAAGTAATTAAAACTTGGAGTATTGAGCTTTTCAGGAAAGTAATTATAAGCCTTGGAAATTGTGCGAGGACTATTTCTTCTTGAAACACTTAGCAATTCATTTTGGTTTTTTTGTAATTACAGTGTGGTAAGAGAGACATCTAAACAGGGATTTGGCAGTTATGTCCATGTCCTTGTTCTAAACTAAGCACTGTTTCTGTGGCTTAGATTTTTCCTTTATAAATAGAGTTTTAATCAGTGTAGGTTAGATTTTTTTCCCCAAGTATGTTATAATTAACACCAGCATCAACTTAATCCTAAAATATGTATAATAAATTTAGTAATATTTTATAAGCACTCCTGCCATTAAGTGAAAATGCATAGGAATTATTTGAATATTTAAAAAAATATTTATGTTTTTCTATGGTAGTGGCCACTTAAAAAGAAGTAAATACAATGCCTGCTTGGTCCTATCCCTTGGGATGATATTACTTATATTTTGGAGTTATGTGGTCTTATATACCATGACAGTGCATTCGTATATTCTTTTGAGTATATGCGTATTAATGCAGTTACTGGGGGAAAAATATTACTGTAGGATCTACTTTCCTAAAGTCATTGCTCTGCCAATTCAGGCCCACTGCACTAATACATGACCTTTTTAAAATTCTAAGAAGAAGCAATTTGGATTATAGGAAATTATTTAAAAGAGTTGTTAAGAAGCACAGTCTCTGAAGCAAGACACATCTGGGGTCTCATTTTTTAAATGTCCTAGGTTATTAGAAACAAGGGAAGTCCAAAAAACTGTTGCAACCAAGAGGAGCCTAGAGAGTCATGATGACTGAATATAATATGATATCCTGTTGGGATCCTGGAGCAGAGGGCCATTAGGTAAACACCAAAGAAAATTCTTTCTTAAATTAGTGTATCATTGATCTACAATTTTAATGATGGTTTCACATAAACAACACAGTGGTTTCAGCATTCACCCACATTGTCAAGTCCTCACCTCCTCTACTGCAGTCACTGTCTTATCAGTGTAGTAACATGTTATAGAGTCATTAATTGTCTTCTCCATGCTGTACTGCCATCCTTGTGACCTACCTGTAGTGTGATTGTGAATTATAATGCCCCTTAATCCCCTTCTCCCTCCCGCCCCAACCCTTCCCCTTTGGTAACCACCAGTCACTTCCCAGAGTCCATGAGTCCACTGCTATTTTGTTCCTTCAGTTTTGCTTTGTTATATTCCACAAATGAGTGAAATCATTTGGTACTTGTCTTTCTCCGCCTGGCTTATTTCACTGAGCATAATAACATCTAGACCCATCCATGTTGTAAATGGGAGGATTTCTTCTCTTTTTATGGTTGCATAATATGCATAATATCCATTATGTATGCATAGCACCTCTTTATCCAGTCATCATTGATGGACACTTAGGTTGCTTCCACATCTTGGCTATTGTAAATAGTGCAGTGATAAGCATATCTCTTTGGATGTGTTTAAGTAACACATACCAAGTTACAAAATATAAGTAACATCCTCCCAAGACATAGGGGTGCATATGTCTTTGAATCAGGGATCTTGTTTTCTTTGGGTAAATTCCTAGGAGTGGAATTCCTGGGTCAAATGGTATCTCTACTTTTAGTTTTTTAAGGAACCTCCATATTGCTTTCCACAATTGCTGAACCAATTTACATTCCCACCAACAGTGTAGGAGGGTTCTCCTTTTCCTGCAACCTCACCAGCACTTGTTTCTTGTGTTTTGGATATTGGCCATCCTAACTGGTATGAGGTGATATCTCATTGTGGTTTTAATTTGCATTTCCCTGATGATTAGTGATGTGAAGCATCTTTTCATGTGCCTGTTGGCCATCTGAATTTCTTCTTTGGAGAAGTATATGTTCAGATCCTCTGCCCATTTTTTAATTGGGTTATTTGTTTTTTGGGTGTTGAGGCATGTGAGTTCCTTATATATTTTGGATGTTAACCTCTTATCGGATAAATTGTTTATGAGTATATTCTCCCATACTGTAGGATGCCTGCTTTTTCTACTGATGGTGTCCTTTGCTGGACAAAAGCTTTTTAGTTTGCTGTAGTCCCACATGTTTATTTTTTATTTTGTTACCTTGTCCGAGGTGATGTGTTACGGAAAAAGTTGCTCATGGTTATATTCAAGAGATTTTTGCCTATGTTTTCTTCTGACAGTTTTATGGTTTCATGACTTACATTCAGGTCTTTGATCCATTTTGAGTTTACTTATGTGTATGGAGTTAGAAAATAATCTGCTTTCATTCTCTTACATGTAGTTATCCAGTTTTCCCAGCACCAGTTGTTGAGGCTGTCAAAATTATCCCCATTGTATATTCATAGCTCCTTTATCATTTATTAATTGACCATATATGTGTGGGTTTATATCTAGGCTCTCTATCCTGTTCCATTGATCTGTGGGTCTGTTCTTGTGCCAGTACCAAATTGTCTTGATTACTGTGGCTTTGTAGTAGAGCTTTAAGTCGGGGAGCATAAACCCCCAGATTTATTCTTTCTTTTCAGGATTGCTTTGGCTCTTTGGAGTGTGTTGTGGTTCCATATGAGTTTTAGAACTATTTGTTGTAATCTGTTGAAGAATGCTGTTGCTATTTTGATACAGATTGCATTGAATGTATAGATTGCTTTAGGCATGATGGCCATTGGAACAATATTAATTCTTCCTATCCATGAATATGGGATAGATTTCCATTTTTTGGTGTCTTCTTCAATTTCTCTCATGAGTGTCTTGTAGTTTTCAGAGTATAGGTCTTTTCACCTTTTTGGTTAGGTTTGTTCCTAGGTATTTTATTCTCTTTGATGCAGTTGTAAATGGGGTTGTTTCCCTGATTTCTCTTTCTGCTAATTCATTGCTAGTATATAGGAATGCAACAGATTTCTGTATATTAATTTTGTATCCTGCAACTTTTATGAATTTTATTATTAGTTCTAATAGTTTTTTGGTAGAGTCTTAGGGTGGTCTGTGTATAATACCATGTTGTCTGCAAACAGTGAGAGTTTAACTTCTTCCTTACCAGTCTGGATGCCTTTTATTTCTTTGTGTTGTCTGATTGCCATGGCTAGGACCTCCAGTACTATGTTGAATGAAAGTGGTGAGAGTGGGGCAAGCTTGTCTTTTTCCTGATCTTAGAGGAAAAGCTTTCAGCTTTTTGCTATTAAGTGTGATGTTGGCTGTGGGTTTGCTGTCTATAGCCTTTGTTATGTTGAGGTACTTGCCCTCTGTACCCATTTTGTTGAGGGTTTTTATCAATAATGGATGTTGAATTTTGTCAAATTTCAGCATCTATTGAGATGATCATGTGATTTTTGTCCTTCTTTTTGTAGATGTGGTGTAGGATATTGGTGGATTTTCAAATCCTGGAATAAATCCTACCTGATCATGGTGGATGATCTTTTTGATGTATTTTTGAATTCGGTTTGCTAATATTTTGAGTATTTTTGCATCTATGTTCATCTGGGATATTGGTCTGTAATTTTCTTTTTTTGTGGTGTCTTTGGTTTTGGTATTAGAGTGATGCTGGTCTCATAGAATGAGTTTGGAAGTATTCGCCCCTCTTCTATTTTTTGTAAAACTTTAAGGAGGATGGGTGTTAAGTCTTCTCTAAATGTTTGATAAAATTTAGCTGTGAAGCCATCTGGGCCAGCAATTTTGTTCGTAGGTAGTTTTTTGATTACCAGTTCAATTTCATTGCTGGTAATTGGTCTGTTCAGATTTTCTGTTTCTTTATGGGTCAGTCTTAGAAGGTTGTATTTTTCTAGAAAGTTGTCCATTTTGTCTAGGCTGCCCACTTTGTTTTAGCATATAATATTTCAGAGTACTCTCTAATAGTTCTTTGTATTTTTTTGGTGCCTGTTGTGGTGTCTCCCTTTCGTTTCTGATTCTGTTCATGTGTATCTCTTTATTTCTTGATTAGTTTGGCTAGGGGTTTATCCATTTTGTTTATTTTCTCAAAGAACCAGCTCTTGGTTTCATTGATTGTTTCTGTTGTTTAATTTTTCTTGATTTTATTTATTTCTGCTCTGATCTTTATTATGTCCTTCCTTCTACTGACTTTGGGCCTCATTAATTCTTCTTTTTCTAGTTCCATTAATTGTGACTTTAGACTATTCATTTGGGATTGTTGTTCTTTCTTGAGGTAAGCCAGTATTGCTATATCCTTTCCTTTTAAGAACTGCCTTTGTTGCATCCTACTGGTTTTGATTTATAAAGGCTGTTGAGCTGTTGTTTTCATTTGTCTCCATATATTGCTTGATCTCTGTTTTAATTTGGTCATTCATCCATTGATTATTTAGGAACATGTTGTTAAGCCTCCATGTGTTTATAGGCTTTTTTGTTTTCTTGGCATAATTTATTTCTAGTTTCATGCCTTTGTGGTCTTAGAAGCTGGTTGGTACGATTTCAATCTTTTTGAATTTATTGAGGCTCTTTTTGTGGGCTAGCATGTGGTCTATTCTGGAAAATGTTCCATGTATACTTGAAAAGAATGTTTATCCTGTTGCTTTTGGGTAGAGTGTTCTGTAGATGTCTGGTCCATCTGTTTTAATATGTTGTTCAGTGTCTCTGACTCCTTGCTTATTTTCTGTCTGGTTGATCTGTCTTTTGGTGTGAGTGGTTTGTTAAACCTCCTAAAATGAATGTGTTTCATTCTATTTTCCCCTTTAATTCTGTTATTATTTGTTTCACATATTTAGTTGTTCCTGTATTGGGTGCACAGATATTTATAATGGTTATATCCTCTTGTTGGACTGTCCCCTTTATCATTATGTAATGTCCTCCTCTGCTTTCTTTGTTTTGAAATCTTTTTTGTCTGATATAAGTACTGCTACTCCTGCTTTTTTTCTCCCTATTATTTGCATGAAATATCTTTTTCCATCCCTTCACTTTTAGTCTGTGTATGTCTTTGGTTTTGAAATGAGTCCCTTATAGGCAGCATATAGATGGGTCTTGTTTTTTTAATTCATTCTGCCACTCTATCTATGTCTTTTGATTGGTGCATTCAGTTTATTTACATTTAAGGTGATTATTGACAGATATGTACTTATTGCCATAATAAGCTTTAGATTTGTGTTTACCAAAGGTTCAGGGATAGCGTCTTTACTATCTAACAGTCTATCTTGAATTGCTGATTACTCTATTTCAAATGCAATCTAAAAGTACTTTTTTTCCTCCCCTTCTTTTTCTTCTTCCTCCTCCACACTTTATATGTTAGTTGTCATATTCTGTACTCTGTGTATCCCTTGACTAACTTTGAAGAGTAGTTGATTTAATTTGTATAAGTTTGGTAATTAATTGGTCTATTACCTTTATTTTCTTTTTATATATATATATATATATATACCTATATATTATTTATATATACCTATATATAATTGGGTTTATTTATTATTATATTATATTATATATATATAATATATATATATTATATAATATATATATAATATATATATATTATATTATTATATTATTTATATATTAATTATATATTATTATATATAATTATATATAATATATATTTAATATATTAATTATATATTAATTTATATTATTAATTTAATTAATTTAATTAATTTAATATATTAATTATATATTAATTATATATTTATATATATATTATATATATATTATATATATATTTATATATTATATATATATATATATTATATATATATTATATATATTTATATATATATTATAATTAAATTATAAATTAATTTAATTAATTTAATATATTAATTATATATTAATTATATATTTATTATTATATTATATTATATATATATAATATATATATAATATATATATTATTATATTATATAATATATATATATATAATATATATATATTATATTATATATTATTATATAAATGGGTTTATTTATTATATATACCTATATATTATTTATATATACCTATATATAATTGGGTTTATAATTATATATATATACCTATATATAATTGGGTTTATTTTCTTTGGTGACAGTTATTTAGCCTTAGGAGCATTTCCAGCTAGAGTAGTGTCTGTAACATATCCTGTAGGGATGGTTTAGTGTTGGTGAATTACCTCAACTTTTGCTTATCTAGAAATTGTTTAATCCCTGCTTCAAATTTAAATGAAAATCTTTCCTGGTAGAGTATTCTTGTTTTGAGGCCCTTCTGTTTTATTGCATTAAACATATCATATCATTCACTTCTGGACTGTAAGGTTTCTGCTGAGAAGTCTGCTGATAAGGTGGGGTTTCCTTTATAAGTGATCTTTTCTCTCTTTCTGGCTGCTTTTAATGCTCTCTCCTTTTCCTTGATCTTTGCCATTTTAATTATTATATGTCTTGATGTTGTCTTCCTAGGGTTACTTTTGTTGGGAGATCTGTGCACTTCCATGACTTGACTGTCTGTTTCCTTCCCCAGATTTGGGAAGTTTTCAGCAATTATTTCATCAAAAACACTGTCTATCCTTTTTTCTTTTTTTTCTGGTACCCCTATAATGCAAATATTGTTGCACTTGGATTGGTCACACAGTTTTCTTTCATTCCTAGAGATCCTTTTTTCTCTCTGTTGCTTAGCTTCTTTGTTTTCATGTTCTCTAATTTCTATTTCATTTACCTTCTCTACATCATCTAACCTACTTTTAAATCCTTCCATTGTATGTTCCATTTCAGATGCTGTATTCTTTAGCTCTCAGTGGCTCTTCTTGAAGATTTCTGTTTCTTTGTTGAAGTCCTCTCTGAGATCTTGAATATTTTTTTGTAAATCCATGAGCATGTTCATGACTTTTATTTTGAAATCTTTATCAAGAAGAATGGTGATTTCAGTTTCATTTAAGCCGTCTTCCTGGTGTTTTTTCTTGTAGTTTTGTTTGGACCAAATTCCTCTGCCTCTTCTTTTTTTTTAGTGTTTTCTATGGAGTAATAGCTTTATGTAGGAGGCCACTTTTCTAGTACCCAGAAGCTCAGTTTCCTGTGCAGTAGCCCCAGCTGTTTGCCTGCAGTGGTTCTGACACCTGACTGTCTTGTAGTGATCTGATTTCAAGTGGGCTGTTTGGGCCATCTGCTGATCTCAGGAACAGGGAGAATAATAGGTGCTGTGCCACTGGAGCTGCTGTGAGTGGAGCCACCCTCCTTCTGGCCTGCCTTAATGGTGGGCACTGCAGGTGTGTGTGGGATCGGCAGCTGCCAGGAGGAAGGTGCTTGGCTGGGAGGGTTTTCTGCCTTCTAGGCTGTAAAGCGTGCCTCCACTGCCAGGTCAAGTGGGCCATGCACGCATGGATTAAACGGTGCTGCGTCCCTGGAACCTCTGTAGGTGGAGCCACCCTCCACCCAGCCTGCCATGGTGGGGGTGGCAGGCGAGCAGGACGGAGAATGCTAGGAGGAAGTAGGAGCAGGCTGCCCACTGCATGGGGGCCTCAGGACTGCAATGCCAGCAAGGGGGATGGAGCATCAAAGCGCCTCAGAGTTCCCAGCCTGCTGGGATGAGCAGGCTGGGAAGGTGTTGTCCATCTTCCCTTTCTCCTGAGCAGAGAGCTCTGTTTAACCTTCCCTCTCACTGCTGGGAAGTCTTTCAAGCTGCCGAGTTTTCTTTTGTCTAAGAGGGGCCAGTTGTGGGTACCTGTTCTCCACAAGTGGCTGGAATCTTTGCCTCTCCGAGTATTCTGCCTGTCTTTGCTTTCCAGCCCCACTAATCTCCAGAGCCCCATGTAATGTGGGTTTGTGTTCCTGGAGCAGATCTCTAGGGCCAGGTGTTCAGTGGTTTTGGGCTTGTATTCCCTCCCTGCTCTGCTCCTCTTCCTCCCACCTGTGGGTTATGAAGGGAAGGCTTGAATCCCGCCAGATTGTGGCTTTGCCACTTCACCCTTTTCTGTGAGGTCTTTTCTTCTTCCCAGATGTAGGTGGTCTGTTCTGCAGTCTTCAGGTAATTTTCAGGATTAGTTGTATTTGCTGTATTTTCGTGCTTCATATGATTTTTGGAGGAGGTTTCTGCCTTGCTTCTTACACCACCATCTTTTTCCCAAAATCCAACACCAAAGAAATTTAAATATAGACTTTAGTTAATACAGATATATCAGTATTGGTTCAGATGTGAACCAATTGTGGCAGATGTACCACACTAATGTAAGATGTTAATAATAGAGGAAATAGGGTATGGGGTATGTGGGAATTCTGTTCTATCAACACAATTTTTCTGTAAATTTAAAACTGTTCTAAAGCAAAAAGTTTATTAAGAAAAAGAACATGGGGGATAGGAGATATTTGTGGAGCTATAGTTGGAAAATACATTCTGTCATACTGTATGATTGTTAAGTTATTTAATTGTTTCTCAGTTTCCTTATCTTTAAAATGGAGATATAATTGTGCCTACCTCCATAGGGCTGTTGTGAGGATTAAATAAGGTAATGCAAGTGCCTATCATACTGTCTGGCATCATTAATGCTCAGTAAGTACTATCAAACAGTAATGTTAACAACACATTTAACATTTTAAAAATATTTGCCTAAGAAAAAAATAATACCCATACATTTTGATTGCATTGTAAGAGGTTCAGCTTTGCTAAACTATACCTAGTTTATTATGGCCTAACCACTCTGAATCTGAGCTACTATATCATCCATCCTTAGTTGATTGGTCTGCAGTCTGTCCTGCCTCCCCTGTATAGCACTTGGACATTGGCATCATTAAATGTGTACTTTTAAATCAAACTGCATATGCTTATGGAAGTTTGGAGATTCCCAGTTGCCTTAACTTGAATCTAAAACTAAAACCCTTTTTGACTTTAGAGGCAATTTTACTTTACTCCTCTCAAGCCTTGAAGACCATAGGCAGCTGTATAGTGTTGGACTAAGCTCCAATCTGGCTTTTAGCCCCCAGTCTCGCTCTAAATAGTTAGGTTTGGGGCAATTTCTTTCACCTCTTAGAAACTTAGTTTTATCATTGGTAAAATGGAAAGAGTTAGACTGAATGATATTTAGTTGTAAAGTTGACTGATATTGACATCCAAATGAGAAATGTGCTCAGAGCAGTCACTTTGGGAAGCTTTACCTTTCCAGAATTGCTTCACAAGAAAATTGTCATTGTCTTATGTTTACATTTTATTTTTGAACAAATATATATTCTTCTGCTTGATGATCCATCATATTCTCCATAGCAGATCCCTCGTGACTCTGTAATTGCTTCAAAAACTCAAATCCACTTTCCCAAGTTTGAAAATTTGTTATCATTCATTGAGGATAATCAATAGTGTGTCCTACAGGTTCTGTAGAGTTTTTCCAAAAATTCTAAAAATATTATAAGCATTGACAACATTGTTGGAGTAAGTATGATAGCCTCCCCGGTCTTTCTTTTTGAAGCATACAGATATCATTTGAAAATAATGACTTCTGGTATTTCTTTTTAAATTGAATTTTATAATAATTTAATTTATGGAACTTGCCATTGTACTTAGTGACCCTAAATTTGAGACTCCTATTTTAATTTTTTAGTGTTTTCTCAGTGTCATATAACTCATAGCATTGCCATTAATCAATATTATTTCTCTATAATTTTAATATAATAGCACTAAGAAGAGTATGATGGGCAAGAGCTATATTGCATAGAATAAAATCCCTAATGCACATCTAGTTTCTGTTTCTTTGTCCAGAGCTTAGGGGAAAGCCAAAGCTTGTCCATACAGGTAATAAATCTTAGCCACAAAATTTTCACATGACTGAAACTGGTATGATCAGTCAACATGTGTAAGTATGTGCATGTTTGTCTAAGTGTGTAACATTTAGTAACATTTACCACTTATAAAAAACTGATTTTATTTTAAAATAATTAAATTGAACCATTTATCAAATACCATTTCATGTTCCCAAATGTGTGATAAACTGAATTTCAGCAAACCAAAATTCTTCCTTTTTGTAGAAATAACTTTTCAGATATTTTGCAGTAGTAATGGTATGTGTGTGTTTAATTTTTTAAAAGAATAAGTTAATCAGAAAGTGCTATAGAACCTGACATTATCCAAACAGTAACAGATTGTTATGTGGTAGAAGTAGTTTTGATAATAATTCCATTGAACTTAAGCTCATCTTTCACCAATGATATTTGAATATTTTCCACAGAAAGCATCATGGTAAGAGGTATGTGCTCCTGTTGAAAACCATGAAATGATACATGTTTTCCTTGCATGGTTGATTTCATTGGGTTTGGTCACCCCTTCACTGAATAATTCTAAACTTACTGGAAAGACTCATGGTTAACATTTACATGAATGTTTAGAACTTATTGAAGCATATACCAGGTTTCCATAGGTGGAATTTGTACCATTTTTATTTCTCTGACAGCTTTTTTACGCCACTCCATTTTTAAGGAGACATGCTCTGCAGTGTCATCTTCAACTCTTGCCAAGAGTGGTGTAGAGGAAAAGCAAAGTGATTTTTGCAGAGTTTTGGTTTTATTGGAGGCTGGGAGTTAGCTTTTTGTCATTAATAAACACATTTTTCCATTGGTCATAAATGTTCACTTCTTTTCATGTTTAAATTTGACACTGCTTTATTCCAAATGAAATTATTTTTGTCCCATAGTTGAATGATGACATTTGAATTTCTCCAGTGCAAAAAGTGTTTTACTTTTTTTATTGTTATTTTTAATGGTAACTAATATTTTCCCCTCTAACTTATAGTAAGTGATTAAAGGAATGTTATATTATCCCATTTTTAGATTAAAAGCAGTTATTTTAGAAAAGGAAACTTTAGGTTAATCCTGTAGCAGATTGTTTTTTAGATTGCTGATTTGCTGCTTTCTTAAACTCCCCTTTTGAGTTTAATATTTGTCATATATGTTATATGTTTAAGAGTTTGAAATTGGGTCCAATAGTGTCAACTATTTTTTTTAAACTTTGCGGTTTGTACTTTGAGTATAGTTTATATATGTAAGACTTTCTGCCCATACTCAGGTGACTCCTGCTTTTTTATACTTAAACCCATATGACTATTAAGGACTAATAATTCTTTTCTAATTTCCAAAGCAATACAGGTGTGTTAGAGAATATTGAAGCATTCAAATTACATAATAAACTGGAAAATGAAAGTAAACCTCCATTGCTTACAGGACAAAGACTGAATTTGTTATAGTCAGGAAAGGGCATTTATCTTAGGAAGAGCTGTTGATAGCCTTACCTGCCATGTTTAAAAATATTTTTTAATGTAAAAAATCAAACTGAAATTTTAATTTTATGAAATCACTTTTCATGTAAGTCATAGAAAACTGAGTTAATTTAGAACTATTAAAAAGTTATCCACTAATGGTGTAGGATGGGTCACGGGGAAGACAGTGTAGCCCAGAGAAGACAAGTGACTCTGTGGCATCTTGCTACTCCAATGGACAGTGACTGTTGTGGGATGTGGGTGGGGGGACTCAATAATATGGGTGAATGTAGTAACCATGGTGTTTCTCATGTGAAACCTTCATAAGATTATATATCAATGATACCTTAGTAAATAAATAAACAAATAAGTTATTCACTTGTACATACTGTTCTAACTTTACTGTAGAGTGGAGAAACTTTAACATATTGGGATTGGTTTTCAGTTTACATTTGGGAACCATTGACCTAAGCAACCTCATCTTCCGTCACTACTCTTCAGAATATAGCCAGACTAGCTCCCTCACTGTTCTGGCATACTTGCTTAGTTCTCTCTTGCTTGTTTTCATTCATGTGGTTCCTTCCTTCCAGGTGGCATTCCATTCATCCTTCAGGGTTCATGTCAAATCCTCCTATGGCAGAGACTGCTAGCTGCCCACTGAGAGTGTCCTTCTTCCTGAGCGTGGAGCCAGTTCTTGTTCCCCATGCGACTGATTTCCAGACACTCGAATGTGAGCAGAAATGATCTGTCACAGTTCTCTGTGTCATTCCTCTTCTGTTGGCTGGATCCTTACCATAATGTGGAACTAGGCGAGTGCAGAGCCACAGTGGAAGCAACCTGAATCCGGAGAGTTGTCCACCAACCTGAACCTTTGTCCCTGCCCCACTACTATTACATATGTAAGAAATAAACTAACATGTTAGGCCATTACATGTTTGGTTTGATTGTTGCCTCAGTTTCACCTACTATAATATTACTTCGTCTAGGAGACAGTTTCTGACTATTCCAGTTCACTTAGATTATAATTTTTCTCCCAAAATTTGTTGGTACTTGTTAAGTATTTGGTATTCACATACTTTTAAAAACATCAAAAACAAAAGCAGAAGAAAAAAGAGACAGCATGCATTTAATTTGTGCATGTCTTACTCACACAGACTGTAGGCTTTGGGAAGAAAGTGACTTTATCTTCAATTTTGTTTTCTTCATGGTACACAGTTTAGGCATCAGTGAAGACTTGAATGAAGTCAGGGACTAATCTTTATAATAAAGCATAGATACTGGCTTCTGCAATGGGTACATTTAGTTAACTTCATTTATTTTAATTTTCTCTGGTTAGACTTTCATTCTAAAGGAGAAAAATGTTATATAAAACCCATAATTTAATAAATCAGAACAAGATCATACAAACCAGTGAAATTTGTAGTGAAGCCACTTCTTTGTCTCTTCTCCCTTCTTCTTTCCCTTCTACAAACATCAAACTTTTACAAGTGTCATGTTCTAGGCCCTGGGGATACAGCAGTTGTAAAACAGACAAAAATCATTGCCCTTTTGGAGTTTACAGACAATAAACAAGTAAAACATTTGGAATGCTAAATGGTGTTGGTATCTGCAAAAAAAAGTGGGGGTTTGAGGGTGTGGATGGCAGTCTATATGCTTATGCTGTATGCTACATGGGGTTGGCATTACGGTTTTAAATTGAGTGGTCAGAAAGGGCCTCTAAGACTTGAATCAGGTGAAGAGAAACTAGGTAGCTAACTGGAAAATGAGCTGTTAAATAGAAGAGACCGCAAGTGCTCTTCAGCCTGAAGTGAGAGTGACGAATCTAAAATTGATTGTGGTGATCGTTGTACTACTCTGTGAATATACTACAAACTGCTGAAATGTACACTCTAAATGCATGAATTTTATGGTATGTGAATTGTATCTCAGTAAAGCTGTTAAAAAGAAAGCCATCAAAACTTTAGAGGTTTTCAGTATCAGCCCAGGGGAAAATCCTTCTTTTCCTCCTGCTCTCTTCTGTTCAGTTGTATAGCAGTTATTACAGTAAATCACATGACCTATGTACCAGTTAGCCCCAGATACTGTGAAGCACAACAGTCATTACAAATATTAGTAAATTTGCAACAGATTACTTTGGCTGTTAGTGTTTAAAATTTCTAACACTAAAATCTGCTCATACATATGAAATCTTCATAGCTTGTTGACAAAGTAACAGTAGATTCTGTCCATTTGTAACTCTGGGAATAAAGGGAATATTGATTTCATGTTCAGTAATGAGTGATTTGGGATTGAAATTGTGCTGATTTTGCAACCACATCCCTCACCAACATGGCAGTTGCCTCAGAATCATGTTTGTTTGCTGTTTTCTTCTAATGGTTTATATTAAAAACAGCTTGGCTGTTCTAGGCTGTCTCTCTGAATCTTGCTTTTTCAGATTCTGGCTCTTAGATATTATCTTTCCTTATTTTCTCTGGAAATAATCTTTTGCACTCAATAAGTATTTGTATCACAAGTCCACCTAGATCCCACCCACACAGGCAGCATGGGTTTAGATCCCTCTTCACAGATACTTAGAATTTTAGATCTGGAAAGGGTTTTAGAGTTCAGAATTATGTAACTAGTCAGTGCAAAACTTGTATTAGATTCTCAACAATCCTGAGTTCCATCCTTGATGTCTTTTTACAATACCATTACCATATTTCCATAAGGAATTAGCAGACAGTGCTCATAAAGGCAGCTTCCCATTAACCCTAAGGAGATTCTTTAGACTCTATTACAATGTTTAAAATTACTGACTCTTAACTTGTATTTTATTAAATAAACTGTCAAATCATTTTGTCTCGCTCTGTAATTGCTTTTTGCCACAGGATCTTTTTCCCTTGTACTGGTAAGTTATCAAATGACTTCATTGTCATTTGGAGATGAGAACAGTTGACTCCCACTACAGTTCTAGGCGTAGCTCTGCCCCAACTCCTACAGTGACCTTGGCAAGTAGCTTAATCTCATTAAAGACAGTTTGTATTTCAGAGGTGGATTTTGTAAGTAGGACTTTTTCCTCCTTTAAATCAGTAAATTTTAGGCAGAGAATGAATACAGCTCACAAAATATGAGAAAAACAAAAGCAAATGTAGTATTACCCTTTTCATCTCCCTAGACCTAGTGAGTGGGGAGGAAAGGGAGGGGTTTCCATTTCAAGAAGTGGCACTTCACAGCTTCTTACCACATAGGCAAGACAATGGGTGAAAGAACCAGCTCTTTGTCACCTGGTCAAGGAAGAAAGGGGAATTCTTCCTGCAGGTCTTTGCAAGATGGGGTTCGCAGGGGGCCCTGTGGCCTCAGCCGGCCTGAAGACAGTCAGTCAGGGCTCTGGTTGCTTATGAGCCAGAAACCCATCATTACTCAAAAAATTGCAAAAAGCTGGTTACACTCTTAGCTTTCAGATGAAGCATTTGTACCTGAATTCAAACAGATGCATGTTAATTTTGCTTCACTAATCTGTTCTTAATAACAGTAACAACCAATATATTTACTGTAAGAATATAGTAATTTATCCTCCATTTACCCCATGGTCCCAAGCACATAAGCCAGTGAGAATTATGCCTGGGCTTGCCTGGGGCTTGACTGGGTTTACCCCGCCTTATCTCTAAACATCCCGACCCTCCCCCAAGGCAACAGGCCGAGCAGATCCGCCACAATAAAAGGCACCACGCTGCTGCCCCCTCTCTCTCTGTGTCTGTCTGTCTGCTGCCCTCTCTCTTTGTCTCTGTCTCTCTGTCCCCCTGCTCTCCCTGTGCCCCCCCCCCCCCCCCCATCTGGGGCAGCCACTTTCTCCTTCAGATAATAAAGTCTCTTGCATGGGCCTGTGTCTCCTGAGTCATTCTGGGTAAGGAGGGTCGCGGTGAGATACCCTTTCATTTACTAAGTGTGTGACTTTCTGCTCCAATCACTTTACATGTAATGACTCATCTGATTTTCACGACAACCCCTTGACCTGTAGGTACTGCTAATACCCCTATTTTTACAATTGAGGAAGTAACAGATTGGAAGTTTCACAGTTATTAAGTAACAGAGCTGGGATTCAAACCCACAGCCTGTCTGACCACAGTTTTGGCTAATTTAGGAATAAGCCTAATGTTGAAGAGTAAGTTTCATTGTAGGTGAAATAGGACTCAAAAAGGAGATTTTCCTGGGATCCTGAACTTATAACACTAAGTTACGTTATTTCTCTGGGTTTCTTCATCTGTTAAGTAGAGTTCAATCAAGAAAGTAGGCCTTTAAAGTACTCCCTGTTGGAGAAATCTTAAGATTTTTGAACCTTTAATGTGGGCCCGTGTCTCCTGAGTCATTCTGGGTAAGGAGGGTAAACTTTTCAACAAGTTTAATACAGCATGAAAATTTTATACATTTAATTTTTCCTTGTCATCAATATGCAATATACATCCCTGCACTGTGTGAGATGGAATTCACTAAAAGCATGTGGCATTGTGCACTTACGGTGTGTCTGGTGCAAATTGAGATGCACTATAGGTTTAAAATATACAGCAAATTTCACAAACAGTATGAAAAAATGTAAGTGTCCAATTTATTTTAGTTTGATTACATACTATATGGAAATCTACTAAAGTTCATCTCTTTTTCTATTTTTGATGTGGCTACTAGAAGATTTTTAATTACATAGGTTGCTCGCATTACATTTCTGTTGGGCAATACTATTGTAGAGAGTAGCTGAGAGAAATAAGGTGTAGGTCCTATAAGTAGGAAACTGATTTAGTGAAGTAGAAAGGCAGGAATAGCAGTTCATATACGGTAAACCTAAGTGCATCTGTACTGCTATTACTGATGGGGGCAGAGGGAGGTTAAGCTACTTGCTTAGGGCCACATGGTTCATTTAGTGAGTAATGGAGCTTAAGTCTGTAAGTTTGGCTGCAGGGCCTGTGCTCTTAACCATTATGTTGTACATCAAACACTCACTTTTTGAAAGTTTTCATTACACAACTCACTTTTACAAAAAAACCACTTTAGTACTTTTTTTTTTGCTACCTAAAAGAAATCTGAAGAGGATTTTCACTTTTATGAGAAAAGGTGAAAAGTGAAAATAGCATTCAGTGTTAGTTTTGTAGTGAGCCATTCTAGAGACAGCGAGCACCCCAAGCAGAGGGAGTGGCCCAGCCAAGCTCTTTCCTTAGGAGCTGTACTCAGCACCAAGCCACCACAGCTTTGAACTATGTCTGGAGCATCTGTGCTCTATCTCAACTTATTTTGTGCATCCGTTAGCAAGATGTATCCTAAGGTATCGGAAAAACCTGAGAGTTATTTTTTGAATCTGGGAACACTAAAAAAAAATCCTTATGAATTAATGGTAATCCTTCTTTGTTTTATGCCATTTGGGCTTAGAAAGGTTTCATAGGAATGCTCCATTTTTAGGTAGCATGGGAAACCTGTGCTGCCCCTTTAAACTACATGACCTTATGATTAGCTATATTTTTGAATCTTAAGATTTAGTATGGTAGTACTTGCATGGATAACCCAATGGATTTTTTTTTCAAGCTTAGTGGGTGGCTGTATTGGCAACCTGTATTTATGTTTTGTTTATAGCTTTATTTTTAATTTCCTAAGTGAATAATTTTTGTTTACAGTTTCTTCTTGTAAGGTTGGCTCTTTATGCCGTAATTTTAGCTTGTTCATCACATTTCTGATAGTATTCTATGCATTTTATATGTTTAATAAAGGTCTGTCTGGTCTGTCAAGGGAGAAATGCATTTGGCCAAATGGTAACCAAAAGAGGAGTGGTATCGAAAGGAAATAGGGGAATTTGCCACTGGATTTTCTCTGCTTAGAAGCTGTCATTCAGGTGCCAGCCACAGGAAAGATAACACATGTTCTAAAAGTTTTTATCCGAGGGGAGATTATACTGTATCTAGGTTGAGCATACATTAGATATTTATTCACAAATAACACATAAGCATATTTAAGTATCATCCTAAATTAAACTAAAATTTAAAAAAAATTTCTTGTTCCCAAACAGCTGTGAGATGCTGTGGATGATATAAGAGTAGATATCAAAAGTGTCTGTCCTATAGAAATAAGAGATGTGAAATGACTCATTTGATAAGGTGTTAACATCCAAAATATATAAAGAACAAATACATCTCAACACCCTAAAAACAAATAACTCAATTAAGAAATGGGCAGAGGATCTGAACAGACACTTCTCCAAAAAAGAAATACAAATGGCCACCAGGCACATGAAAAGATGCTCCACATCACTAATTATCAAGGAAATGCAAATTAAAACCACAATGAGATGTCACCTCACAACCCTCAGAATAGCCACTATCCAAAAGACAAAGAACAACAAATGCTAGGGAGGATACAGAAAAATAGGAACCCTTCTACACTGTTGGTGGGAATGTAAATTGGTGCAACTGCTCTGGACAGCAGTATGGAGGTTCCTCAAAAACTAAAAATAGAAATACCATTTGACCCAGTAATTCCACTCCTAGGAATTTTCCCAAGGAAAGCAAAATCCATATTCAAAAAGACATATGTACCCCTATGTTTATCACCACACTATTAGCCAAGGTATGGAAGCAACCTAAGTGTCCATCAGTAGAGGAATGGATAAAGAAGATGTAATACACACAATGGAATATTATTCAGCCATAAAAATAAAAGAAATGAGGCAATTTTCAACAACATTAATGGATCTAGAGGGTATATGCTCAGTGAATTAAGCCAGAGAAAGACAAATACTATATGATTTCACTTATTTGTGGAATATAAAAACAAAGCAAAACAGAAGGAACAAAACAGCAGTAGACCCATAGACACTGAGAAGTGACTACCTGTTACCAAAGGGAAGGGGTTGGGATGGGCATGGGGAGAGGGGGCTATAGGGACACAATTCACAATCACAGTATAGGTTGATAACAGGGAATGTTGAACCACTGTGATGTATGTTCGAAACCAACATAAGATTGTATATTAACGACACTAATAAAATAAGAGACATGAAAACATGACATAAATATCAGCTCAATACAATAACACTATATACCATGAATGGACAAGTTTTACAGGAGTTCTGAGGAAGGGAGAAAACTGTTTTGAACTAGTAATTTGTGAAGGGTTACAGGAAGAGGGAAGAATCAAGTTGGTCTTGTGGAATGGGTTGAACTTCCTTGAGTGGATTGAAAAGGGTATTATGGGCACAAGCTTAGACATGAGGAGGTACACACTGAGCTTGGGGAACAGGAAGAACTCAGCCATAGTTACAGTGAAGTGTTAAGGAGCTGAATAGTTAGGGACATTTTAAAAGTTAGGCCAGATTGTAGACCTTAAATTCCCAGTGTAGAAATTTTTATTCCTTAAGAAGTTTAGAGTTGAGGGGAGGAAATATGTTTTAGGTATCTGATACTTATCCTTAAGTTATTGCTTATGTGATAAGGCATCACTAATAAGTGTGTTCTTAACTTAAAATGCTAGATATTTTTAGTCATTGGTAACAAGAAATGCCAAAGCTTGCCATCTTGGTTACTAGTCAAAGTTAGTGCATGAAATTTGCTTGTTAACATTGTCTCAGACTTCCTGTTTGCTATATATCATATAGCAAATACTTGGCAATTGTCTAGTTGTAGAGATGACAGATCAGTATTTTTCACTACTAATTTCACTTATATATTTCCACACTTTGTGAATTTATACCCTTGTTTACAGACACACTAAAACTTGTTCTTATTTTAAAGCTCTGGCTTATCTTGGCTCCACTACCTCATTTAGTCCAGCAATAGTGGGCTGTTTTGTTTAACCTACTGAACTCCATGTTTGTTCTTTGTAAAACTGGACAAATATCTCTCTGAGGGGAAGGAGATTGTCCAGTGAGATAAGATAGTTTAAAGGGAATGCACTAGTGTTTGACATATAATGGAGGTAGGTACTTGGCATATTTTCTCCATCTCCGTTCTGCTTTTGAAATCACTGTGACTAAAGACTTATTATTACATAGTAAAGACTTTCATGAAGCAGAACTCAAAGAAATTTGGAAGGCAGTTACTTTTGTAAAGTCTGACCTTATTCGCTAAAATAATTTGAATTTTTAAAATGTTGATATACTTGCAATGTTCTAAAAAAAGATAAATCTGCAGTTGTTTAATTAATGCGAGTTATAGATGCTACCAAAGGACTAAAGTGTCTCTTTTAAACAAAGAAGCTATTTTATTTCATGAACTAAAAGTATACTCTTGACTGTGGCACTGAAAAAAAATGAAGTCCAGGAGAAATATTGTATAAGCAACCATTTTCCATATCATGCTGTTAAGGAAATGCAGTTAAATTTTTTAAAAATTTGACTACCCCCCTTTTGACATATATTGTACATATCTATGAATGTTAATATATGTATAGATTTGTGTAACCCCACTACAGTGAGGAAACAGAATGAACTTGACCCTTGAACAACATGGGTTTAAAATATATGGATCTATTTACATGCAGATTTTTCTCAATAAATGTACAATACCTTTAAATATTAATTTTTTTCACATCTTTTCATTTTTGATGTCTAGTGTTAGTAATACATATAACATCTAGTGTTCTGAATCATAGAAGATAGCACTCACAGACAATTCATTTTGTAAACAGACAACAAACTTACGGTATCAACTAATACAGTAGAGTACTGCAGATGTATTTTTTCTTATGATTTTCTTAATAATGCCTGCTTTTCTGTAGCTTGCTTTATTGTAAGAATACAGCATATAATGTCTATAATATGGAAATGTGTTTTAATCGACTATATGGCTTCTGGTCAACAGTAGGATATTAGTAGTTAAGTTTGGGGGGAGTCAAAATGTATATGTGGGTTTTGGACCATGGGGGTCAGAGGGTGGGATGTGGAGATGGTTGGTGCCTCTAAGCCCTGTGCTGTTTGAGGGTCAACTGCAGTTTCATTGCTCCAAAAAACTCCTTGTGCTGTTTAGGCATATCCTCTTCTTAATCCCTGGCAGTCACTGGTCTGTTTTCCATTTCTTCCTTTAGGAATCGGTAAGTGGAGGCTTTCAAGTGATAAATATCTGAAAGAATATGATAGCAACTAAGATAAAATATAAGAAATATCAAGTAAGGTGACATGAAAGTGCTCCGCATACAGAGGCATTACATCCTTAATAAAAAAAAGTTTCATATGTAATATTAGGTCAATAGGTAAAACCTGACTCTGATATAGAGTCAACTTTGTGTAACCTTCAACAGCATATTTTCTCTTGCTCAGGAGCTTTTTAGGCATATTTTTATTATTTATTTATTTATTTTTATTAAGGTATCATTGATATAGAATCTTATGCTCAGGTTTCACATGAGCAACATTGTGGTTACTACATTCCCCCCTATTATCAAGTCTCCACCACATACCCCATTACAGTCACTGTCCATCAGCATAGTAAGATACTATAGATGCTATAGTAAGATACTATAGCACAGAGAAAACAAGATACTACTTGTTTTCTCTGTGCTATACTTCCTTCCCCATGTCCCCCTCTATATTATGTGCAGTAATCATAATGCCCCTCAATCCTCTTATCCCTCCCTTATGCCCACCCTCCCCAGTCCCTTTCCCTTTGGTAACAGTTATTCCATTCTTGGGTTCTGTGAGTCTGCTGATGTTTTGTTCCTTCAGTTTTTGCCTTATTGTTATACTCCACAGATGAGTGAAATCATTTGATACTTGTCTTTCTCTGCCTGGCTAATTTTGCTGAGCATAATACCCTCTAGCTCCCTCCATGTTGTTGCAAATGGTAGGATTTGTTTTCTTCTTATGGCTGAATAATATTCCATTATGTATATGTACCACATCTTCTTTATTCATTCATCTACTGATGGACACTTAGGTTGCTTCCATTTCTTGGCTATTGTAAATAGTGCTGTGATAAACATAGGGGTGTATATGTCTTTTTGAATCTAGGATCCTGTTTTCTTAGGGTAAATTCCTAGGAGTGGAATTTCTGGGTCAAATGTATTTCTATTTTGAGTTTTTTGAGGAACCTCCATACTACTTTTCACAATGGCTGAACTAATTTACATTCCCATCAGCAGTGTAGGAGGGTTCCTCTTTCTCCACATCCTCGCCCACATTTGTTGTTGCTGGTCTTTTGGATGTTGGCCATCCTAACTGGTGTGAGGCGATATCTCATTGTGATTTTAGTTTGCATTTCCCTGGTGATTAGTGATGTGGAGCATCTTTTCATGTGTCTGTTGGCCATCTGAATTTCTTGTTTGGAGAACTGTCTGTTCAGCTCCTCTGCCCATGTTTTAATTGGGTTATTTGCTTTTTGGCTATTGAGGAGCATGAGATCTTTATATATTTTGAATGTCAACCCCTTATCAGATGAATTGTTTATGAATATATTGTCCAATACTGTAGGATGTGTTTTTGTTGTACTGATGGTTTCCTTTGCTGTACAGAAGTTTTTAGTGCCACTTGCTCATTTTTGCTTTTGTTTCCCTTTCCTGAGGAGATATGTTGTAAAAAAGTTGCTGATGTTTATATTCAGGAGAGTTTTGCCTATGTTTTCTAAGAGTATTATGATTTCATGACTTACATTCAAGTCTTTGATCCATTTCAAGTTTACTTTTGTATATGGAGTTAGACAGTAATCCAGTTTCATTCTCTTACATGTAGCTGTCCAGTTTTGCCAACACCAGCTGTTGAAGAGGCTGTCATTTTCCCACTGTATGTCCATGGCTTCTTTATCATATATTAATTGGCCTTATATGTATTGTTTTATGTCTGAGCTCTCTATTCTGTTTCATTGATCTATGGGTCTCTTCTTATGCCAGTACCAAATTGTCTTGATTACTATGGCTTTGTAGTAGAGCTTGAAGTTGGGGAGCGTAATCTCCCCTGCTTTATTCTTCCTTCTCGGAATTACTTTGGTTATTCAGGGTCTTGTGGTTCCACATGAATTTTAGAACTGTTTGTTCCTTTTTGTTGAAGAATGCTATCGGTATTTTGATAGAGATTGCATTGAATCTGTGGATTGCTTTAGGCAGGATGGCCATTTTGACAATATTAATTCTTCCTACCGAACAGCATGGGATAGTATTAGTGTCCTCTTTAATTTCTTTCAAGAGTGTCTTGTAGTTTTCAGGGTATAGGTCTTTTACTTCCTTCGTTAGATTTATTCCTAAGTATTTATTCTTTTTGGCGCTATTGTGAATGGAATTAATCTCCTAATTTCTCTTTCTGCCAGTTCATCGCTAGTGTGTAGGAATGCAACAGATTTCTGTGTATTAATTTTATATCCTGCAACTTCGCTGAATTCAGATATTCTAGTAGTTTTGGAGTGGATTCTTTAGGAATTTTTATGTACAATATCATCGCATCTACAAACAGTGACAATTTAACTTCTTCCTTACCAATCTGGATCTCTTTTATTTCTTTGTGTTGTCTGATTGCCCTGGCTAGGACCTCCAGTACTAAGTGGAATTGAAGTGGGAAGAGTGGGCATCCTTATCTTGTTCCCAATCTTAGAGGCAAAGCAAGTATGATGTTGGCAGTGGGTTTGTCATATATGGCTTTTATTATGTTGAGGTACTTGCCCTCTATTCCCATTTTTTTGAGAGTTTTTATCATGAATGGGTGTTGAATTTTGTCAAATGCTTTTTCAGCAACTATGGAGATGATCATGTGATTTTAGTGCTGCTTTTTATTGATGTAGTGGATTGATGTTGATGGATTTTCGAATGTTGTACCATCCTTGCATCCCTGAAATGAATCCCACTTGATCATGATGTATTTGATCCTCTTGATGTTTCTTAGAATCTGGTTTGCTAATATTTTGTTGATTATTTTTACACCTATGTTCATAAGGGATATTAGTCTGTAATTTCCTTTTTTTTTGTGGTCTTTGCCTGGTTTTGGTATTAGAGAGATGCTGGCATCATAAAAGGAATTTGAAAGTATTCCCTCCTCTTCTATTTTTTGGAAAACTTTAAGGAGAATGGGTATTATGTCTTCTCTAAATGTCTGATAAAATTCAGTGGTGAAGCCATCTGATCCGGAGGTTTTGTTCTTGGGTAGTTTTTTGATTACTGATTCAATTTTATTGCTAGGTAATTGGTCTGTTCAGATTTTCTGTTTCCTCCTCTGTCAACCTTGGAAGGTTGTGTTTTTCTAGAAAGTTGTCCATTTCTTCTAGGTTATCCAGGTTGTTAGCATGTAATTTTTCATAGTATTCTCTAATAATTATTTGTATTTTGGTGGTGCCCATTGTGATTTTTTCCTTTCTCATTTCTGATTCTGTTTATGTGTGTAGATTCTCTTTTTTTCTTGGTAAGTCTGGCCAGGGGTTTATATATTTTATTTTCTCAAAGAACTTGCTCTCTGTTTCATTAATTCTTTCTATTGCTTTTTTCTCCTCAATTTTATTTATTTCTTCTCTGATCTTTATTATGTCCCTCCTTCTACTGACTTTGGGCCTCATTTGTTCTTCTTTTTGCAGTTTCATTAATTGTGAATTTAGACTGTTCATTTGGGATTGTTCTTACTTCCTTAAATAGGCCTGAATTGCTATATACTTTCCTCTTAGAACTGCCTTCACTGTGTCCCACAGAAGTTTGGGGCATTGCACTGTTGTTTTCATTTGTCTCCATATATTGCTTGATCTCTGTTTTAATTTGGTCATTGATCCATTCATTATTTAGGAGCATATTGTTAAGCCTCCATGTGTTTGTAAACCTTTTTGTTTTATTTGTACAATTTATTTCTAGTTTCGTACCTTTGTGGTCTGAGAAGTTGGTTGGTACAATTTCAATCTTTTTTAATTTGGTGAGGCTCTTTTTGTGGCCTAGTATATGATCTATTCTGCAAAATGTTCCGTGTATACTTGAAAAGAATATGTATCCTGTTGCTTTTGGGTGGAGTGTTCTGTAGATGTCTGTTAGGTCCATCTGTTCTAATGTGTTGTTCAATGGCTCTGTCTCCTTACTTATTTTCTGTCTGGTTGATATATCCTTTGTAGTGAGTGGTGTGTGAAGTCTAAAATGAGTGAATGCATTGCATTCTATTTCCCCCTTTCATTCTGTTAGTATTTTTTGTACATATTTGGGTGCTCCCATGTTAGGTGCATAGGTATTTATAATGGTTATATCCTCTTGTTGGACTGACCCCTTTATCTTATATACAGTCCTTCTTTGTCTCTTGTTACTTTCTTTGTTTTGAGGTCTATTGTATCTAATACAAATATTGCAGCTCCTCCTTTTTTCTCTCTATTGTTTGCATAAAATATCTTTTTCCAACCCTTCACTTTTAGTCTGTGTATGTCTTTGGGTTTGAAATGAGTCTCCTGTAGACAGCATATATATTGGTCTTGCTTTTTTGTCCATTCTGTAACTCTGTGTCTTTTGATTGGTGCATTCAGTCCCTTTACATTTAGGCTGATTATTGATAGATATGTACTTACTGCCTTTTCAGGCTTTGGATTTGTGGTTACCAAAGGTTCAAGGGCAGCTTCTTTACTATCTAACAGTCTAACTTAAGTCAATTATTACTTTATTATAAATACAATCTGAAGATTCTTTCTTTTTCTCCCTTCTTTTCCTTCCTCCTCCACTCTTTATATATTAGGTGTTATATTCTGTACTCTTTGTGTATCCCTTGACTGGCTTTGTGGGTAGCTGATTTAATTTTGCATTTGGTTAGTTTTTAATTGGTCTACTTCCTTTACTGTGCTTTTATTTTCTCTGGTGACAGGTATTTAGCCTTAGGAGCACTTCTGTCTAGAGCAGTCCCTTTAAAGTACACTGTAAAGATGGATTATGGGAGGTAAATTTCCTTAACTTTTAGTTATCTGGGAATTATTTAATCCCTCCTGCAAATTTAAATGATAATCCTGCTGGATAGAGTATTCTTGGTTCAAGGCCCTTCTGTTTCATTGTACTAAATGTATCATACCTCTCCCGTCTGGCCTGTAAGGTTTCTGCCGAGAAGTCTGATGATAGATAGCCTGATGGACTTTCCTTTGTATGTGATCTTTTTTCTCTATCTGGCTGCTTTAAAAAATTTTTTTTATTTTGCTATCATTAATGTACAGTTACATGGGCAACATGGTTACTAGACTCCCCCTATTATCAAGTCCCCACCACATACCCCTGTCCATCAGTCACTGTCCATCAGCGTAGTAAGATGCTATAGAATCACTACTTGTCTTCTCTGTGTTATACTGTCTCTGGCTGCTTTTAATACTCTGTCCTTGACCTTGATCTTTGCCATTTTAATTATTATATGTCTTGGTGTTGTCTTCCTTGAGTCCCTTTTGTTGGGAGATCTGTGCACTTCCATGACCCGAGAGACTATTTCCTTCCCCAGATTGGGGACGTTTTCAGCAATTATTTCTTCAAAGACACTTTCTATCCCTTTATATATCTCTTCGTCCGGTACCCCTATAATTCAAATATTGTTCTGTTTGGATTGGTCACACAGTTATCTTAATATTCTTTCATTCCTAGAGATCCTTTTTTCTTTCTCTGCCTCAGATTCTCTGTATTCCTGTTCTCTAATTTCTATTCCATTTACCTTCTCCTCTACCTCATCCAATCTGCTTTTAAATCCCTCCATTGTTTCATTTCAGCTACTGTATTTTTTATCATGTCTTATCTCCCTCCTGAATTCATCCCTTAGCTCTTGAATATTTTTCTGTAGCTCCATTAGTATGCTTATCACTTTTATTTTGAATTCTTTTTCTGGAAGATTGGTGATTTCATTCTCACAGAGCCCTCTTTCTGGTATTTGAGGGATTTGGGGTTGAACAAGGTTATTCTGCCTTTTCATAGTCCTGGATCGATGGGCGTGGTTGCCGGCAAGTGGTGCCAGATGACTATTGTGAGAACAAAGCCCTTTCCTGCTTTCCTGTCACAGTGCCTGTTTCTGCTCTCAGGGTCAGTGAGCCGCATGCAGGGAGTGGCCTCTGGGTTATTCCCCAGATGCCGTGGGTGGGGCTGCCCTCAGACTGGCCTGAATTGATGGCAGGGGTCGCAGGCAGGTGGCATGGGTGTCTTCTGGGAGGACAAAGCCCTTTCCTGCTTCCTGGTTGCAGTTCTTGTCTCCACTGTCTGGGCCAGTTAGCTGCATGCAGGGAGCAGTCTCTAAGTTAATACCCTAAGATTCTGTTAGCCAGGCTGCCCTCGTTGTCTGCTGCAGCCCTTTCAGGCTTCCTGGCCACAATGCCTGCCTCCACTGTCAGGGCTGGTTAGCTGTGTGCAGGAAAAGCCTCTGCGTTAAGCTGTGTAGATGCTGTAGGAGGGGCTGCCCTCCAGCTGGTTTACAGTAGTGGTGGGGACAGTGGGTTTGCACACAGGTGCCGGCGGGGAGGAAGGAGCAGCAGGCTGCTTATCAGGGTGAGGGACCTCAGGGCTGCATTGCCAGCCAGGGGGATGGAGCGTCTGAAGCTCCTGAAAGTTCCCAACTTGCTGGGCTGAGTGTGCCGGGACAATTTTGTCCACCTGTTCCTTCTCCTAAACTCTTGCCCCTTTAGCAGCCCTCTCACTGTTGAGAAATTTTTCAACATGCCCACCTTTCTTTTGTCCCAAGGCAGCTCATTGTGGGAACCTGTTTGTAGTCTTAGTCTCTGCCTTTCATTTTCAACTCCTCTAATCTCCAGAGTACCATGCAATGTGAGTTTGTGCTCCCAGAGTAGATTTCTAGGGCTGGGTATTTAGCAGTCCTGGGCTTCTATTCCCTCCCTGTTCTGATTCTCTTCCTCCTGCTGGTGAGCTGGGGTGGGGAGGTCCTGCCAGGTCATGGCATTTTTACTTTACCTTTTTCCATGAGATGTTCACTTCTCCCAGAAGTAGACTGGCTGATGCACTCTTACTTCTGGTCACTTTTTTAGGAATATTTGTATTTTCATAATATAGGTTGTTTGGAGAGGAGATTTCCACCTCACTTCTCATGCCGCCATCTTTTTCCCCCCTCTCTCCTTTAGGCATATTTTTTAAAGGCTTTTTTTCATATGGTCCTGATTCTGGAAATTTCTGTGTTGTTTAGTGTCTTTTAACCTCATGTTCCTCATAAGAAAAAAAATGGACAGTAATATCTACCCCAAAGAGTTGTTATAATCAGGTGTGATGATGTGTATATATATATATAAATATATAAATATAAATATGCATGCTTGCATGTGTGTAGGTATAGGTAATGTGCCATGGCTCATAGTGGGCATTCTATCAATTTTTAAAAAACATTTTATAAATAATATAGTTTACAGTAACTTTTAGAATAGCTTGGAAAAGGAGTATCATGTTCTCTTGATATCTGGATCTACCGGCCCTCCCAAAGGGAATGTGAAGGTTGATCCTCAAGCATCACCTTTTAGTTTAATAAATTTTGATAAGGTTTTTTGGAAATATATCACCAGTTGATCTGTTTTGGGTTGGAGGGGAGTACACCAAATTATTTAGCTATCTCAGTATTTCAGGGTTCATTTCACATTGTGCCCATTTCATAAAATGTGATTTTTGAAATTGATGATTGGGTTATATTGGTTGAGTCTTCACAAACCCCAGTGCTTCCTCTTGAACTTGTATTTCTAAGCCCCTACTTTAATAATGGTGGGAGTTTTTTAACATTTTTATCTTTTCTTTAGCAGTAAAGTACACAGTATTCTGATAAATAACATCCTAGGAAGTAGGTTGTAATTGTTTTTTTACAAATTTAATTACTTATTCAAGTGCAGAAGCAGATTTAGAAGTTTTTGTTTATGCCCAGAAATCATCACGCATACTTTCTTTCACTGTTGTTTCATTGTTAGTGATCAACATATTAATAGAATCAGTAAATTATGGAATGGGAAAGAGCCTTTGAGATCTTCTAATCAATTTCTAATTCTGTCTAACCCAAAAGCCCCCCTTTCATATAAATATTTTGTAATAACTCTCCCTAGTGCTCTGAAATGAAATTCATAATTAATTAATGTTTATCCATATATTAAAATAAATCAGTATACTTCCCTAAGTGTAATATAAAGGAAAGTAATTTAAAATACAACGTATGCTTATGCTAGAAGAGAAAAAAATGCAACAGATTTCTAAAATGCTTTAAGGAGGTGTACTGCCCCGTAGAGGACCACAGACCCATTCTTCTCACTTCATAGGTGAAAAAAGTAAGGGGTGGAGGTGAAGGGTCCATGGGAGGGGGTGGTGGACAGGCCTTGAGGTTACTTTCTTAGAATTACACAAGTGTAATAGAGCTTGAGCAGGAATCCTAGGTATTGTGACCTGCCCTGCTCCTCCTGTTACATAGTGCTTCTGAGGCTGCCTTTACAAGAGGAAATGAATCCAATGGGCGATGAAGCCAGGTGTGTCACTGTAAGCTGTCAGCAGGTACAAAACTTTGCCTCATTGTTTTTCTAGAAATTTATGTGACAACATTTTTCATTTTTAAGTGAGGTAGTTAACTGTGTATTATTATTCTTGACTTGTTGCTTACTGTAAAGATACAGATATAGATTGGGTTACTCTTTCCGAATTAACCTGTTGGCTAAGAGAAGCTCTGCAGTGGAGTGCAGCACACTGTGCCTTTAGCCTCTGGCAGAGAGCAGCCTCTCAGTTAATGGAGCTTCTTGTTGTCTTTCTTTCAGATGGCCTATAGGTGGCAGACGTGTGGATGCACATGTAATCATTCTGGAGGACTTTCTATAGATGGAGAGACACTGCCAGAGCTCCCATTGCTGGCTTTATTACCTTGGATACAAACCATTTCTTCATCTGTAAAATTCCTGCCTTTTCTTTCTCATAGGTTGTCAAATGAGAGAGTGTAAGGCAACGTGGTGGTGAGCTATATGGTATCATTTGCAAATACAGTGGGTCCATGTAAACCAGAAGCCCAGCATCCTCCCTCTCCAAGATGACAGAGGGAGCTTGGTCCTATTTTAATACTCTGCAGTTGAGGTATTTCTATAAGAAAAACTTTAAATCTGAATCTTATTTCTGTCCCTTGAACCCAGCCAACGGCTGCCTGATTGAGAGACATGAGATGTCACACATACTGTCCTCTCCCCAATTCCTATCTCTACCTGCTCAAGCCCCATCTTCACCTGCTACATTCCCCAGTAAAGACACAAATAAAAAGCCAAAACCAAAAGGAAACTTTGCTATTATTTTAGGCCACTGTTACTCCTTAGTCAAGGAAGCCTTGTCTGGCCTTCCAGAAGAGCTTTTTATTAAACCCTTTCATAGCCTTTACTACAGTATCACTGTTTATTTGAGTGTTTGATTTTCCCTGCTGGATTGTAGATTCCATGAGAATTCTGTAATCTGCCCTATGTGTATTTGTTGAAGGTAAAAATACTATTTCCAAAATATAGTGTAGTTGGCATTCAGGGAAGATGCGCTCTGTTTATTATCCTCCAGTCTCAAATATGAGAGGCGCTTGGCGTAAAGCACAGGATGAAGCAACCCCAGCGCCAGTGCAGGTTCCTATCTGCTTTTGCCATTTAATTTCTTGGAGGAGCATTGTCTCCTATAACTTCTAGTTTATTTTTTAGGTGGAATTCTGTAGCTACTTAACTGATACTTTTGACTGTAGCTTATACAATGAATTATTTTTTCATCAACATTGTAGATAATCAAGGATAAATCTTTTAGAGAAAAACAGATGAAAAAATATATAAGTGGTAGACTTTTCATTAAAAACTAATACTTTTGTGGTGTTTTGTTGAATCTCTGAAAGACATTTTACTGTTCTGTAAATATTTTTGTTTGAAGTTGAGTGGAATCTCCTCCTGTGCAGCCTTCTAACTTTGTTATCTTTTTTCTCCTTTATTTTTGGACTTAATGCTTTGGCTTAAGTGCAGCAACTGCATTTCTCATTGTTGATTTTCTGAATATGTGTTATTGAAACTTTCTTTACATTGCACAACTGTGTTTCATTAATTTAAACTTGGCTTTGTTTTATTGGTCTTGTTGGTACTTTGTTTCTTCTTCTTATGCATTAGTTGTCAACCATACTCTTCACAATGGAATTAAGTGCTGCCCACTTGCAGTGCTAATGTTAGTAGATACCCGTCACCTTGACTATATTGGAGACTATATGGGTGTTTTTCTGTGCCTGGGCTATAGATTTCCCCCTTTCTTTTGTAATCTGGTATTTGTGATACACAAATGTAAAGCGGTTTATTGAAAAAAGCACAAGCTTTTGAATTAAATGGATGCAGGTTTAAATCCACCATGCTAGTCTGGGCATATTTGAATGTTTCTGAGCTCAGTTTTTTCAACTGTACAATAGGTATACTTGTACCACTTTTCAGAGTTGTGAAGTGAAGAATATTTTGTGTTAAGCACTTTAAGCAGTGTTTCTCTTTCTCTCCCATGTCTTTTAACAACTTCTGGGAAAAGGGACTATAGAGAGACCAGACTGACAGTGACAAGTCCTGGCCTGCCCTAAGGCCCCTTTTAATCTCAACAATTCTGTGCTCATGACTGAATTTATGTGAAGGTCATCTGCTGGGTAAACAAACCACCAGGCAGGCTAGATGTAGAATTCTCTCTTAACACTAAGGAAACTGAATATGGATCTCTGCTGCCTCATCTGGGACGTAGAGGCTTTGACTGGACCGCTAGTTCCAGGTGACGTTCTTTAACCTCCCTAGGGAAGAGAGGCCCAGGTGAAGGGGGGAGTCAGCTCTGGAGGTAGGGGCAGCCTTAACTCAGAGCTGCTTGGCTTTTGTGTTTCACATATGAGACTTCTTGGTGAGATTTTTGACTGAAGGGTTCCATGGCCAAAAAAGGTTCGTAAACCAGTGGACTAAATTATCTCTAAAGCCCCTTTCAAACTGACTTTCCTGAGACGTGATTTTATAGGCAGCATTGTTTTGAAATTGAGTTTTCAGAGATGTCTTTAATAATATTTTATGCATTATACTGTTCTGAAAACTACCTCCTTTGGCCCATCAGATAAAAATAGTTATATTTCCAAGTTCTATGAATTTTAAAGATCTGTAAATATCAATTGTCATCCCTAAGTCTTATAAGCTTTTGTTACCACGTGAAATATATTTATTTGTATTCATATTAATTTCTCTACCTGTGTTTTTACTTATTAATGGTAAGAATATGTTACATTAAACACTTGAAAATACATGGAAAGAGTTCCAGGGTCATTCCCCATTTGTTATTTATTTTGATTTTTGCCAGTCTAGGGAACAAGTCACCAAACTTATTTTAATAGCACAGCAGATGTTCCAGATATTAACCCTGTTATTATTTGTACAAAATACACTTTTATACATGAGCCAAAACCCTGTCACTCTTTTCAGAGTAAGTCAGAAAAAAATGTTCTGTGCATTCATAGCATTAACCCAGAATTCCATGATGAAGAAATAAAAGTAATGTTAATGAAATTCAAACTGAAATACTTTGAAACTAAATTGATTCCATTCAAATTATGAGGTATTAACTAGTAAAGAAATCTCAAATATTTTTTACAACAAAGCCTAATGCAAATAAATACAAATAATATTATGATCTATAATATTTCTACTTTTGCTTAGAATACTTTGGGGGTTTTTAGTCTTCTCAATTTAAAGTTTCTAGAGTAGTAACTACATATGATTTATCCGTGCCATTGCCCAGATACTTACTTGATAAATATGTTTCATGAATGAAAATTACAAACATAGTTTTTTGAAAGTTATCTCCAGACTTCTTTACAACAGACCATTTTAGGCTCTGTTCAGTTCTTTCACTAAAGCAGTAGTGTCTTAGCTTTCTTTGTTTTGTCTTAGCTTTCTTTGAATTAAAAACTCCTCTGATAAAAAGTTAGATATCCTCTTTGCAGAAAGATATATATATATATACATAATTTAGCATATAATTTAAGGGGTTTATGAAACCTTGCCTACCTTGGATCATCTATGGGGAAACTACCCTTTGCTGTGTGAAGAATAAATTATAGAAAGGAAACATTTAAATATTTTCTTAATTTTGCTTGTATCTATTAAAAGAAAAAATACTATGAATGATAGTTGACTCTTCATTTTATTTGACAAAATAATGGCATTTTCATTCAGTTGTATATTTATAACTTTAAAAATGCCTTATTAAAGGTAATGGCATAATTATAGATTTTAGAAATAATGTGGCCAGTTTCTGTTGTTTTAAAGAATTGTAATATGAAACAGGAAGAAAACATTTTCTTGCTTATTGAGTAAAATCACTTGTTAGATACCCCCTTGAGAGAGTGATATTTTATGACTTCCAGAGAATACCAGTAATTTGTGTTAGCCAAATAATTATTGATGTCAGAATATCAACTCTTCTGCATATGAAAGACATTGGACCACTTTTTATATTGTATAATTCACGTTTTATACTTCTCTTTGTGGTTAACTAATGATGTATTAGTGATGGGCCTTATCAGTTCCTTACTATAAGAAATCCTAACAGAAAATCTGCATAGACCAATTACCAACAAAGACATTGAATTGGTAATCAAAAAGTACCTAAGAACAAAACTCATGGACCAGATGGTTCCACTGCTGAATTTTATCAAACATTTAGTGAAGACGTAATACCCATCCTGCTTAAAGTTTTCCAAAAAGTAGAAGAGAAGGGAATACTCCCAAACTCATCCTATAAGGCCAACATCACTCTAATACAAAAACCTGTCAAAGACACCACAAAAAAAGAAAATTACAGACCAATATCCCTGATAAACGTAGATGCAAAAATACTCCACAAAATATTAGCAAACCAAATTAAAAAATACATCAAAAAGATCACCCATCATGATCAAGTGGGATTCATCTCAGGGATGGAAGGATGGTACGACATTCAAAAATCCATCAACATCATCCACTGCATCAATAAAAAGAAGGACAAAAACCACATGATCATCTACATAATTGCTGAAAAAGCATTTGACAATATTCAACATCCATTCATGATAAAAACTCTCAAAAAAAATGGGTATAGAGGGCAAGTACCTCAACATAATAAAGGCCATATGTGATAAACCCACAGCCAACATTGTACTTAACAGCGAGAAGCTGAAAGCTTTTCCTTTAAGATCAGGAGCAAGACAAAGATGCCCACTCTCCCCACTTCTATTCAACATAGTTCTGGAGGTCCTAGCCAGGGCAATCAGACAACACAAAGAAATAAAAGGCATCCAGATTGGCAAGAAAGAAGTCTAACTGTCCCTGTTTGCGAATGACATGATATCGTACATAAAAAACTCTAAAGAATCCACTCCAAAACTACTAGATCTAATATCTGAATTCAGCAAAGTTGTGGAATACAAAATTAATACACAGAAATTTGTTGCATTCCTATACACTAACGATGAACTAACAGAAAGAGAAATCAGGAAAACAATTCTATTCACAATTGCATCAAAAAGAATAAAATACCTAGGAATAAACCTAACCAAGGAAGTTTAAGACCTATACCCTGAAAACTATGGGACAATCTTAAAAGAAATTAAAGAGGACACTAATAAATGGAAATTCATTCCATGCTCTTGGCTAGGAAGAATTAATATTGTCAAAATGGCCATCCTGCCTGAAGCAATCTGCAGATTCAATACAATCTCTATCAAAAAACCTGCAGCATTTTTCAATGAACTAGATAGAGCAAATAGTTCTAAAATTCATATGGAACCACAAAAGACCCCGAATAGCCAAAGCAATCCTGAGAAGGATGAATGAAGTGGGGGTAATTACGCTCCCTGACTTCAAGCTCTACTACAAAGTCACAGTAATCAAGACAACTTGGTACTGGCACAAGAACAGACTGACAGACCAATGGAACAGACTAGAAAGTCCAGATATAAACCCAAGTATATATGGTCAATTAATATAAGATAAAGGAGCCATGGATATACAATGGGGAAATGACAGCCTCTTCAACAGCTGGTGTTGGCAAAACTGGACAGCTACATGCAAGAGAATGAAACTGGATCACTGTCTAACTCCATACACAAAAGTAAACTAAAAATGGATCAAAGACCTGAATTTAAGTCATGAAACCATAAAACTCTTAGAAAAAAATATAGGCAAAAATGTCTTGGACATAAACATGAGCAACTTCTTCATGAATGTATCTCCCCGGGCAAGGGAAACAAAAGCAAAATGAACAAGTAGGACTGTATCAAACTAAAAAGCTTCTGTACAGCAAAGGATACCATCAGTAGAACAAAAAGACATCCTACAGTGTGGGAGAATATATTCATAAATGACAGATCCGATAAAGGGTTGACATCCAAATATATAAAGAGCTCACGCACCTCAACAAACAAAAAGCAAATAATCCAATTAAAAAATGGGCACAGGATCTGAACAGTTCTCCAAAGAAGAAATTCAGATGGCCAACAGACACATGAAAAGATGCTCCACATCGCTAATCATCAGGAAATGAAAATTAAAACCACAATGAGATATCAACTCACACCAGTTAGGATAACCAACATCCAAAAGACAAACAACAAATGTTAGCGAGGATGTGGAGAAAGGGGAACCCTCCTACACTGCTGGTGAGAATGTGAACTAGTTCAACCATTGTGGAAAGCAGTATGGAGGTTCCTCAAAAAACTCAAAATAGAAATACCATTTGACCCAGGAATTTCACTCTTAGGAATTTACCCTAAGAATTCAGCCGCCCATTTTGAAAAAGATATATGCACTCCTATGTTTATCACAGCACTATTTACAATAGCCAAGAAATGGAAGCAATCTAAGTGTCCATCAGTAGATGAACGGATAAAGAAGATGTGGTACATATACACAATGGAATATTATTCAGCCATAAGAAGAAAACAAATCCTACCATTTGCAACAACATGGATGGAGCTAGAGGGTATTATGCTCAGTGAAATAAGGCAGGTGGAGAAAGACAAGTATCAAATGATTTCACTCATCTGTGGAGTATAAGAACAAAGAAAAACTGAAGGAACAAAACAGCAGCAGACTCACAGAAGCCAAGAATGGACTAACAGTTACCAAAAGGAAAGGGACTGGGGAGGATGGGTGGGAAGGGAGGGATAAGGGGGAAAGCAGAGCATTAGGATTAGCACACATAATGTAGGGGCTGGGGACATGAGGAAGGCAGTATATACAGAGAAGACAAGTAATGATTCTATAGCATCTTACTATGCTGATGGACAGTGACTGTAATGGGGTTTGTGGGGGGGTCTTGGTAATAGGGGGAGTCTAGTAACCATAATGTTCAAGTAATTGTAAATCAACTATATCAAAATAAAAAAAAAAAGAAATCCTGACACCTGCTTTTTCCCTTTGAAGTAAATGTTATTGGGATTTTAAAAACGCATGCAAAAATACTACATTTTGTACACAGTTTGAGAAGAAAATGTACCAAAGTCTCATAAGTAGAGACAGTCAGCCATTGGTAACATTGGTGTGTTTCTGTCTAGGCTTTTTCCTGTTCAGTGATTTCACTCCGAATGGGTTGTGGTCCCCTTTCTTGCTCTGGCTTTCCTTGCACGTACTTCCGCTGTAATTCCTGAGCTGGTATTTTGCTTATAATTTCTAATTTCCTTGAACACTGATGACCCCCAGGGTAGAGTTGGCTAGACTTATTATTGAATAAATTAATTATCTCCCAGCTAATTAACTTTTTGTTTTGAGATGTAATTCATATACCATACAATTCACCCATTTGTACAAGGCAATGGTTTTTAGATTGTTTAGAGAGTTGTGCAGCCACCACCACTGTCTAGTTTTTGGATTTTTTTTTTACCCTACAAACTTCACATTAGCAGTGACACCCCCCAATTCCACCTGCCCCCAGCCTTGGGGAACTACTAATCTACTTTCTGTCTATATTTGCCAATTATGGATGCTTCAGATAAATGAAATTATACAATATGTGGACTTTTGTGGCTGACTTCTTTCACTTTATAACATAGTATTTTCAAGATCCATCTGTGTCATAGTATATATGAGTACTTCATTCCTTTTTCTGTTGAATGATATCCACTGGTGACTATACCACTTTGTTCAACCACATCAAATGAGGGACATGTTGACTTGTTACGAATCGTGCTGCTATGAACATTTGTGTATATGTTTTTGCATGGGCATATATTTTCATTTTACTTAGGCATATATATCTAAGAGTGGAGTTACTGTGTTATATGGTACTCTATATTTAACATTTTGAGGACTATAATAAGCAATTTGAACAAGGAAGGTAGTCTCAAATAACAGGTAAGAGGTATAATAGAGTTACACTAACCAGTCTTTCTGAAATGGTTTCATATAGTAGTGTTCCACTTAGTGTGGGTGTATGTGGTTTTAACTTTCACATCTTAGAAGGAAACCTGGTGTAATAGCAGGAAATTGTGAAAATATAGTCAGTGTGCTTGCCATTTATGCAGGAAAAAAAATGGGTGACATTTTCATTTTAAAAAATGCTTGCCATTAATATCGTTTAAAACAATTTGGAAGAAATAAAACCCAACAGAAATCCTGAGACTTTTGAAAGATTTCCTGATGACTAACCAATCACTGTACAGTGTGCACCATGAAGAATAATGTCAAGAGGCTGGCTTCTTTCTCTTTGGTTTTTGTCTTGGCTTGACAGCACTATTCTTTCTCCAGATCCAGACCTTGTTTGCATCTTAATTCCTCCTGCATGTTTTAGTTGCTTACCTTAGCCATCTAGGATCCCCTTCTAATGGAAAGAGCACTGAGCTGGCAACTGGAGGTGAGAGCTCTGAGCCTAGCTCTGTCTCCACTGGCCCTGCCATTGTGAGCACAAGACAGCTCCCTCAGCCTCTCTTTCTCCTCGTTCTTCGCTGGTGAAATGAGAGATCATCTGAAACCAAAAGGTGCTTAAAGCTCAGTGATCTTCATTCTAGCTCTATTCTAAGAGTTTACAAACTGTCACACTTACTGATTTTTTAAATTTGGAATTTAACATATATTAATTCCGTCTTTGTATTGCCTCTCTCCCTCCCCTTCCAATTGTTCTTCTCTCTCCACCTGGGTGATGTGCACTAAGAGGGCAAAGACTATGTAACTGTTCTTTGTGCTACCCTGTCTCAAGACAGTGATTGTTTCATCGTGCAGATATTATTATATGACTTTTTCTTGACTGTGGAATGACTCTAATTGGTATTTATTTCTATGTTTAAATGATTGAAATGAAATAATTGAAATAATGTGGTAAATTTAGACAGATATTTTACTTTTTACTTTTTCTCTCTTTTTAAGATTATGCTTTTGACTGAAGTAGACATAGGTATAGCCAGAAATGGATATTCTGTTTTTAATACTTTTCAAATAACTTTTCTGCTAAAACTTTATTCTTATGAGACTAACATATGTATTCATGGACTTATATTTCATGTATGTGAAGATTTTTCAGTAAACTCCTTGCTTGCTTTCTGACAGTCTATAAGCCACCATCACTTAGTTCTTTAATTATGCATTTTACTGACTAGCTCTGTGTCTCATGAAGGGAAGAGCAAAACATGAGCTTAAACTGCAGGTTAATAGAGATGCATGTGATCAAGTAAATTGACTGATGGCTTTGAATGACTTTGCTTAGGCCCAGGATCCTGTGGGTACCGGTGTAGTTTCAGTTTATCTAGGGGACTTTATCATTCCTCTCTCAATTTATATTTTCAGTGATTTTTAATTTTTCTGTAAAAGCCTGAGTTTATGACAAACAGTAATTTGACTAACAGGGGTTATTTCTACTTGTACATTTAATCACTTTTACTTAGATTATGGGATCATGGGAACAAAGGCATTCCTGGCACACTGACGTGCATTGGTTATATTGAAGTTGCTGCTTCTCTCCTTCCTCCTGCACTACCTCCCTTTTTCTCTTCTCCCTTTTTACTACTGTAAGTATCACATGGAAAAGTTCTGTTTTGAAAACGTTCCAGAGATGTCTGTTTCTTTCTGACCACCATGCTTAGTCACAGCCTCCCCCATCTTTATACAGGCAACCATGGAAACATTGTCATGTATCCTTATAGACAGACTTAGGTATATTTACATTTATTTCTATAAACCGTATAGCATAGGGTTTCTACTTTCTTTCTTTTTGGAGATGTGGCTCCCCTCTTCCAAAAATGGTGTGACACACTTTTTCAGCTAGCAGTTGGAGAACTGTTCATGATCGACAATATAGCTTGACTTCATTCTTTCCAGCTGCTGCATAGTGGTTCGTGATGTTGGTTGTACCACAGTTTATTTAGCCCTTTCCTCATCAATGGGCATTTATGTTTCTGATTTTTGTTACAAACAATGCTTTAGGGAAGCTTCTTTGTATACATAGCTGAGTATTTCTCTAGGGTAAATACTGAGAAGGAATTCATGTGGTAGGCCTATTCATAATTATAATAGCTACTTACCAGTTTGCCCTCTAAAATTTATACTTCCTCTGGCTAGTTTGAAGGCAAAGACAGCAGCAAATGATTTTTAAAATATCAAAGGCAAAACAGACATCTTTGTCAATCTGGTGAGAGAGAAAAACAAGTGATGTTTTAATTTGCATTTTCCTGAAAATAATGAGGTCAAACACTTAAGTTTATTGACTGTATTTTCTTCCAGTAAATTGCATATATTGAATTGGGTTATTTATAAAGGATCCAGTTTAATTTATAAATAACTTTTTGGTAAATATTGTTGAAATGTACATATAGAAAGGTACATAAACCATAAGTGTACGGCTCAATGAATTTTCATAGAGTGAATATACCATGTGTAAGTAGCACCCAAATCAAAGAACAGAGCATTACCAAACCTTGAATTCATTACCCCTGTTGCACACCTCCCAGAATAACTGTTCATCTTAATTTTAACACTTTAAATTAGTTTCTCTGTTTTTGAACTTTAGAATCATACAGTACACTCTCTGCTCCTTTCTGTATATTAACCTTTGGAGACATTTAAGTAAAAGAATTGCATCCGAGTTTAGATAACTGTCTATATTTATATACATCATTTCTTCCCTCAGCAAACTTTAAGAGATAAGTATTGCCATTTTAACATAACCTAAGATGTCCTTACATAGTTCTAACAGCTCTCAGGGAGGACTGCTCCTCCAGGGGATTAGCAGACTTGGGTTCTGAAATCCAGTTAATTGTTGAAGGTTGTTGCTTCAGTTCATGTAGCTCTAACTAAGCTTTGACCCCATTCTGCTCTTTAACTGTCCTGTTGTGTTCATCAGAAGTGGAAAACCATGGTTTTATTTAATCTAAGCACTCTCTAGAATCCCTGCTTACCTTGTACTTTCTTTTTTATATCTGAGAATGTAGTTTTCTCTTGCACTGCTTCAGGAAGAATGAAACTGTAATTTGTCCCTTTCCTGTTGTCTGTGTCATTTTCCCAAACAGGTAAGATGCCACAGCAACTTTGTACATTGCCCTCTCAGCTTCCCGTGCCTGCCTTATGAATACTTAATTGATGGAAAGGTTTTTTAAGTTCTGTCTTTTGGCTTATTTTTGTTGTTTATTTTGGTGATTTGTTTATAAAAGGAGAATACCTTTTTGTCTTCAGAATACCTTCAGCATAAGTTTCTAAATAAAAAATTCTAGTGATTTCCTAACACTATTTTAGTAAAAACTTGGGTTACTTTTTTTTTAAGTCAGTAAAATAAGTAAAGATCAGTAAGGTTATTAATGGTGACATTCTCTTAAGTTTATTTTAAATTAATAGTCTGCCTCCTAAAAAGATTTAATGTGATTTACAGTAAAAGAAATGTATGATAATGCAAATAATCACAAAAATTAAAGATTGTAAGAGGAGAAAGGGGGGGTGATAATAACCATAATCTTTGCTTTTAGAATTCAATGTTAAATTTAACTATGAGCCTCTGTCTTTTGAGACTCAATAGGAAAACAAATACAGTTCTCATTGGGAAGTAAAGAAGCATACAATTCACCAGGTGAGACAGATGTGTTTATGTTACTGAGTTCCAGAAAATGCAGAAATGTTCATCATAATCAGGTTATTCAAATTAGCATGCATTTGGAGATTTAAAAGCTTGGTGTGTTCAAATCATTCAGCTCATAAATATTTCACTTATGTTTGTGAAAAAACTAAATCAAGGTGATTGTGTCTGGGTGTGAAGTATTTATCTGGCTCATTATTTAGTGCATAAAGAGCATCTGCCTTAAATTATTTAAATAACAGTCAAATTCTTTTAGATTGTAGAATAATCTCAAAAATTGGGCTATGATTGTTTTATCTCTTAAAATATTTTTATTTTCATTGCAAAGTGATCATTTTGCAATAAGGACTATTGTACATGTAATAGTTGACATTAATATTCATGTTTTCATTATGTATTTAATTTTGTCATTTGAATCAAGAGCAACATGTTCCTTATTTTGGAGTCCTGGAAAGATGGTAAACTTGTCCCACGTATTCTCTCCACTGATTCCAAGAATTGCCTTTTCTGGCAAAGTATTTGATTAAGGATGGTAACGAAGAGAGATAATCCTAACCTGGATTAATTAATGTGTTCTTAAAATTTTTATAATTAAAATATTTTAATTGTAAAGTAATGCAGGTATATTCTTTAAAACAATTAGGGTTATTAAAAGTATGTGAATTAAAAAGTGAAATCTCTTTTCTTTCCCTATTTCCACTAAGGATGGAAATTCCTAAAAAAGTTGCTATACCATATAATTAGAAGAATATGTGTGCAGATTGGCAAAAGTAAGTCTAGCTGTCGAAAGAATATTCTAGTTATTGTTGGTGAGCATACAGTAAGCAGCCACCATCCTTAATAGACTATGGCTAGTACCTTAGAAGTCTCCTGTTTCCGTCCCACCATAACTATTATCCTTTTATGTTAGTCATTTAGAAAAAAATTTTTACCACCTCTGTATGTATCCCAATATGTAATTTTTTTTTTTTAACTTGAGAAGTAAGTGTAATCTACTTCTGCCACCAATAGATGAAGGCTGCTTGAAGTGTTGAGTCTCTGGGTGAGAGTCTGACCTAAGCTTCCCAGAGGGTTGACAGCTCCTTCTCTGGGAAGGGTAGCAGGCAAGTTCATGCACAAATGAGTCCTAAAAGGCCATGGTCCAGGGTTCCCCACGGCCAGGGCATCTGGCTGGACTCTGCAGGTGTGGGCTGTCCAGTAGGAATATATTTTGTGCTTCTAAATTCACTGTGCCCTCTCTCCATCTCTCATGAGTAGCTCAGAGCAAAGTACTTACAGTAGAAAAATGAGTATCATTAGCTGATCTGGCCACCGGTACGGGAGAGCAGGAATTTTGTTAGCATGTGTTCAAGAAGCCAAGTACAGATTAGAATTTGTGCCAGGTTCACCTGGGCATTTTGTTCTCAGCTCCAAAAGAGGTTGTTTAGCAGCAAGGATTTTGGTGCTACAGCTTTCAGTCTTTCTCCAGAGTTTCTCTCCCCCAGTTTGGACAGGATGCCTTCTCTTTTCTGCATGCCTGTCATCCTGGAATCTTCCTCAGTTCATCTTGAAGTTTCCCTTGACCTCACCTATGTTGGATCTCGTGTTCCTATATTTCAAGCCTCCCTCAGTCTTTGTTACTCCTTTGTTTTAGCGGAGCCCATTTTCTAATAGTTCCTTGAAAAAAGATTGTATGGGATGTAAATGATTCCTTGCAAGTATAGTAGTATTTTTATACTATTCCCACATTTGGGTGGGATAGAGGGACTAAATGGAATTATTTTCTTGAGAATTTTGTAGCAGTTGTTCTATTTTCATCTTGTTTGTGGTATTGCTTCTGAGAAGTCCAATGTCAATCTAATTTTTGATCCTTTGTATCTGACCTGTTTTTATCCTCTCTAGAAGTTTTGTAGGATGTCCTTTTTCTCCTGTGTACTGAAAGGCAGAATGATGTGCCTTGATGAGCATCTGTTTTTATCACTATCCTAGCGTCTAGCAGGCCCTGTTAATGTGAAATGTCATACTCTCCAGTTCTGAAGAATTTTCTTGGATTTTCTTGCTGCTTTCCTCCTCTCCAAGTTCTCTGTACTATCTTTTTGGAACTATATGTTTTGCTATATGGAAACTTCTCTGTAGGTCCTCTGATACTCTTTCTACTACTTTCCATTGCTTTGTCATCTGCTTGACTCTAGGGGGGATTTCCTTAGTTGTATTTTTCAGCTCTTCTGTTGAATTTATAATTTTTGCTAATAGTTTTGTTAAGCATTTGTTGTTTTAAACTTCTAACAGCTCTTTTATTCTCTGAATGTTTCCTTTCTTTGTTTTATTTAAATTATTTTTCCAACAAGAACATGCTATTGTTCACTGAGTGCAGTCTTTTTTTTTAATTGAGCATACAATACAATACACAAATCTTAGAGTACAGATCAGTTAATTTTGACTTGTGTATACTCTCATGTAACTGTCACCCAGATCGAGATATCAAACATTCTAATTTTTTCCCCCTTCATCTATTTCACCCATCCCTGCCACTGTGCTATGGCATCTACCGATCTGTTCTCTGAGCCTGTCTGTTTCTATTTTGTTTCTAAGATTCCACATGTGTGTGAAATCATAATGGTATTTATCTTTCTCTGACTTATTAATACTCTGTAAGTCCATTCATATTGATGCAAATGGCAAATTTTCATTTTTATGCCTGAGTAATATTTCATTGTATGTATATACCACATCTTCTTTATCCATTCATCTACAATGGACATTTAGATTGCTTCCTTGTTTTGGCTGTTATAAATAGTGCTGCAGTAAACATAGGGGTGTATGTATCTTTCTGAGTTAGTGATTTTGTTTTCTTTGTGTAAATTCCCAGAAGTGGAATTGTTGGATGGTATGGTATTTCTAATTTTAGTTTTTTGAGAGGCCTCTGTATTGCTTTCCATAGTGGCTGTACCAATTTACAGTCCCACTGGCAGTATATGAAGCTTCCCTTTTTGCCACGTTCTTGCCAACATTTGTCATTTCTTGTTGATATTAACCATTCTGACTGGTATGAGGTGATATCTCACTGTGGCTTTGAATTGCATTTCCCTGATAATTAGTGATGTGGAGCATCTTTACATGTGTCTGTTGTCTGTCTGTATGTCTTCTTTGGAAAAATGTCTATTCAACTCAGCTGCCTATTTTTTTTTTTTTTTTGAGAGGGCATCTCTCATATTTATTGATCAAATGGTTGTTAACAACAATAAAATTCTGTATAGGTGACTCAATGCACAATCATTAATCAACCCCAAGCCTAATTCTCAACAGTCTCCAATCTTCTGGAGCATAATGAACAACTTCTTACATGGTGAACAAGTTCTTACATAGTGAATAAGTTCTTATATGGTGAACAGTGCGAGGGCAGTCATATCACAGAAACTTTCGGTTTTGATCATGCATCATGAACTATAAACAATCAAGTCAGATATGATTATTCGTTTGATTTTTATACTTGATTTATATGTGAATCCCACATTTCTCCCTTATTATTATTATTTTTTAAAAAAATAAAATGCTGAATTAGTAGGTAGATGCAAGATAAAGGTAGAAAACATATAATTTAGTGCTATAAGAGGGCAAATGTAGGTGATCAGGTCTGTGCCTATAGACTAAGTATTAATCCAAGCTAGGCAAGGGCAACAAAACATCCACAGATGCATAAGATTTCTCTCAAAACAGGGGGGGTGAGGTTCTAAGCCTTACCTCTGTTGATCCCCAATTTCTCACCTGATGGCCCCCCTGCGACTGTGCCTGTCTTAGGTTGTTCCTCCCTTGAGGAATCTTACCCGTCTCTGGCTAACCAGTCATCTTCCGGGGCCATACAGGGAAATGTAAAGTTGGTAAGTGAGAGAGAAGCAATATTCTTTGAAAAGGTTATCAGCTGCCTATTTTTTAATTGGGTCGGTGTTTTTTTTTTTTTTTTATTGGTGTTAAGTTTTACAAGTTTTTAAATATTTTGGATATTAGTCCCTTATTAACTGTATCATTTGCAAATATATTCTCCCATAAAATAGGTTTTCTTTTCATTTTATTAATGGTTTCCTTTGCTGTGCAGAAGCTTTTTAGTTTGATGTAATCCCACTTATTTTTGTGTTTGTTTCCCTGGCCTGGAGAGACATAGCCAGAAAAAAATTACTAGTGCTGATTTTCAAGAGTGTATTGCTTATGTTTTCTCCAAGGAGTTTTATGGTGTCAGGTCTTACTTATATGTATGTCTTTAATTCATTGTGAGTTTATTTTTGGTGTGTGGTGTAATCCACTTTCACATAGTGCTCCAGTTTTCCCAACATTATTTATTAAAAGACTGTTGTTTCCCCATTATATATTGCCTCCTTTGTCATATGTTCATTAATTGACCATCTAAGCATTGGTTTATTCCTGGGTGGATGCAGTATTTATTATCTTTCTGAAAATGTTAAATATGGTTTTCTTTTCCCTGAATAGTTTGTTTCCTTCAAGTATGTTTTTTGTTTATTTTAGTCTCCAATGTCATGTTAAAGTCTTTCCTCAGATGTCTCATTCTTTGCTCACAAGAAAAAAGTAGAGGACTGGAAAACCAAGTAGAATCTTGCTTGTAGGTGAGGCTTGTATGAACTTTGGGCTTTTCTGCAGGATGATGGAGGTGGACTGTGTATTAGGGAACCACCAGTGTGCTTTTATTTTCATCCTTCCTCTGGTCTGGTCAGATTCCTCAGAGAAGTATTTTTCAGTAGTCTTCCTAGAGCTGTGCTGTTCAATACCGCAGCCTCTAGCTACAGGTGGCTATTGAAATGTAAATAGTGAAGTCAATAATTCAGTTCCTCAGTTAAGCTGGCCACATGTCAAGTGCTCAACAGCACACATAGCTACTGGCCACTACACTGGATGGCACAGCTGTGTAACATTTCCATCACTGCAGAAGTTTTATTGTAGGTGCTGGACTAGAACTAAAATCTTGTTGCCAGCTATGTGAGAGCCCAGTGACGGAAGAGCATGTGGGGTCTCAGCATTCAGGATTCAGTATGTATATGGTCACTTAGTCCCAAGTTCTTGGAGCAGTAACTGTGCCCGCAACAGTACCCCCCTAGTGCAGGAATCCTGTTTCACCTTCTCCAGGGAAGACAATGGTTTAAACAATATGCTTAACTCTGTTACTTTTATTACTCATTGCATTTTGGCCTTTCAATCTTTTACTGGCCCCAGTTCTGAATGCTCCACTGCGTTTTTCTGGTAATCCCCTGGTTATAAGTTCTTTATCTCACCTCTCTCAGTATAATAGTGTTAGGGACTTTGCCATTAAGAGAAACAAGTCCCTTATTTCTTCACCTGTAAATACCAGTGATAGAATTAATACCTTACTTTTGAGGTTTTTGTTTGGATTAGATGAGAATGTTTGTAAAGTACCTATTTTAGAACACACAAAATAGAAGCAAGGTCCTTAAAAGGTCCTTTTAAAAGCTCAGATTTACAAATCCACTGTGGCATATGTATCACTTCCCCCAAGTGCATATGAGGTAAGAAGAATGGAATAAGGGCCTGTTGAGATTAGGATGCTGGACAGTTGCCAGATTATTACCTAAATGATTTGTTATTTGACACCAGCCTTGTAGTAGTCAAATTTCAACTTTGAATTTCAGCAAAATTATACATTACTTAAACGTCATGGACCTTTGGGTTGTTCGTGAATAGTTGAATCTGTAGGTGTTAAATATGTAAATACCAAGAGCCTTCTGTAAAGTACCTGGCTAATATTATTGCTGAAACTGTAACTGAGAGGTTTTTCCCAACCTCCTCACCTGTAGGCATTCTGGTTAAGTGACTTGGTCATGATCATCAGGCTGGTGAGTGGTGGAAGTGGATCAGATGTTCCTGGCTACTGACCTCTCCAATATCAGCGTCTATCAACAGGTCCCATGCCACTGTCTGTTTTAAAGGGCAGAGAAGCTTTTCACAAAACCAGTCTGTGTACTGATTGAGTTGATGGCTTATGCACTGTGTCACTTTTAACATTTACCCTATAACATAAGTCAAATTCCTTAGGTTTTCTCCTGCCCAGGGTGACATGCTAAAGGTGGTATTCTTGGCTGTCTTGACCTGAGTGTGCACATCTTGTTCCTAAGAACTATGCCCTTGTGATTTCTTGCAGCTCCCAGTATGTACCTGATACCTCATTAATAGCTAATGAGTTATATTAAAATCTCTGTTTAAGCTGTGCTGTTTCAAATTTCTGTGAGTGTGCAGGTTTGGTTTACTTGCCTGGAGTAATCTCTTCCCTCTCCCCACCTCTCATCCTCCAAGAATGTCTAATGCCTTTTTTAATCCCTTTTAGCAGAGTGCATCTTGCCTTACTTTGATTTACCATTAATACCCTTGCCTATTCTTTTGTTAAACCTCTACTGTGGCATGTGTCACAGTGGATTGCAGTCATTTCCTAGTTGGCACTCTTAGCTTCCCCTATTAGGCTATGAGAGCAACGCAGTTAACATTTGAATTGTTATCTGAATAAAAATAAGGAGATTTTGTGGAATAGAATATGTTTCCTTCCTGAGCAAGGAACTATAGGTATCCCTAGTGGATTCCATTAATCCTTGTCAGGGAGTACCCTGCTATGTTGTCATACTCCAGAAATCATATATGCAACTGAATAAGAAGTCCAGGTGGGCTATGTTTTGATTCCTGTACTCAGTTTTGCCTTTGTTTGGTATTGCAACCATGTGAACCACAGACAGACAGCACGGGCCAGCATCAGCATCAGAATCCCATTATGAGCTAGGAAGTTAGTGGAGTAGATCTTAACTCACTGAAAGAGTGATCTGATGGAAAAAAGTTGTTGAACTACACTGAAGTAGGCATAGCTTTTCAGGATCTCCAGTTTAGTTCTGTGTCTGGCAATAAAATAGATGTACCATTTTTAACTATGATTCCAAATGGCTTTGTTTATGCTATCAACATTATACACAAAATACTCAAAAATTAAATTTCAGTGTTTGTAATCACTTTTCAGTGATGTTGCCTTTATTTCTTAAAGGATTTTAAAAGATTAGATGTTTAATTTATCAGTTATTTAATCAGACTTTTCTTCGAGCAGAAGCTGGCAACCCCAATCCTCAGCTCTCCCCAGGTTTTTGTGTGCAATATGTTAACTTTAGGTACTAGAGAATATTAGGTAAGAAAGACTAGGGTTCCTTACTGAATTCCTGTGAACTTGTAAAATTCAGAATAATTTTGCACAAGGTATAAAAACTTGGTTCAGAATTGTGACACCTTTATTTTATAGACTTTTTAAATTATGTGTGTATTTGTGCTTAAGTACAAAAGAAATATGTTCTTGAAAAGGAAGCATAGTGTAGCATTTTAGATTGAGCATGGACTCTGACAGCAAATTACCTGGATTCAAATTCCAACTCTGCCATTTACTAGCTGTATCATCTTGAGCATATTATTTAACCACTTTGTGCCTCAATTTTTTATATATACAATGTGGGGTAATGAAAATACCTACACCATGGGATTATTGTGTTAAACAAGTTCACACATGTAAAATATATGAAACAGTGCCTACAATATTCTATAGGTTTGATACTTTTAGATATAACTGAAATAATCCAGAAATAGAGAATTCCCCAAATCATAAGAGCTGATATTCTGTCAGATTTTATCTCACAAAGCATATTTTTTTTATCTACACACATAATTAATTTTTATATACAATGTTCTGTGAGTTTCAAGTACATAGCCTTGTAATCATCACTATAATCAAGAAACAGAACTGTTTCCTCAACCCCCAAAGTTCCCTTATGCTGCCCCTTCATGGTCAAACCCTTCCCCCACCCCTAACCTTTGGCAATCACAAATCTGTTTCCCTTTCCTATAGTTTTGCCCTTTCTAGAATGTCATATAAATGAAATCATACCTTCTGTCACTCACTATGTGTGCAGGCTTTTGTGTCAATGTAAGCTTTCATTTGTCCTGGATATTCAGTAGCGGCATGGCTGGGTTAAGTGTACTTTTAAGAAACTGCCCAGCTGTTTTCCAGACTGGTTTTACCACTTTGCATTTGCACCAGCAACGTATGCGAGTTCTGATTGCTGTGCATCTTCACCAGTGCTTGGTATTGCATTTTTCCCTTCAGTATTAGCTATTCGAAATAAGTGTGTAGCTAGCCTAACTCTTAACTAACTTTTCTATCAAACCCTTGGGACTTGGAAGATTTAGAATGGAGCTAGAGTAAGTGCAGAACCACAAAGGAGTTCAGGAGGTGGAGCTGGAGAGACCATTAGATTTGTGAGAGCTCAATATGACTGTCATCTTCACTATGGTGTCCCCAGGTGACAAGCACAGTGCCTGGCACACAGTAGGAATCTCTTTGAATGTTTCTTGAATCACTAATAAATTATTGAGAGGTTCGGGAAGACACAGGAGTAGGATGGAAAAGTAATTTCAGATTAGACTTGCTTTCAGTAATCCCAGTATTTTCATGTGACACATCCCTTCTGTCTGTTGAGGTCTTATGTTTAAATACATATGTAAAAGTTGCTAGGGTTCTCTGATTCCTAGCCCTTAGCAGGAGGGAGGTGACGTGGCAAAGTAGAAGTAGCAGAAGGCAGAAAAGACCTGATGGTATTAATGGGTTACATGGATTTAAGAAAGTTGTCTTAGCTTTTCTAGTTCTCATCTTCATCACTGTAAAGTGAAAAGTTATTAGATGCTGTCTAAGCTCCTTTATCTATATGTTTTTTTTTGTCTTTTAATCCTATCAAATGAGAACTAGTTTAGTGAGGAAGAAGCATGTCAGAGGCTTTGATGGGGACGTAGGTGTGTATGGATACAATGTGAAGTACAGCTCTTCAGGAGTTCAGGGGTGGTGTCGAAACAGAGAAGGAGGTAATGGCTGATGGGCAGACACAAACAGTAGATCAAAAAAGGTGGTCACAGGGTTTTCAAACAGAGTAGCGGCCTTGCAGTTTTATTTGTGTTGGTATAAAAGGAAGTGTAGGGATTGAGAATGGTTTTTTTTTCTTCCCTCTGTTAAAAAGAAAGCTTTAAGTTAAAGACCGGAGAGAAGCCATCTACACTATCTTTAAATGCGAAGAGGACCTGAGCCTCAGAGAAAGCAAAGGTGTGGGTGTGTAGGGCACAAGCCATTCCAGGTCTTGTGTGAGCTCTGCTTTGCAGGGCTCTTCTCTCTGCCCTCACTCTGCTTCTTGGAAGTTTAGATCTAGAGTTTTATCAAAAATCTAGTTCTTAACAAATATTCAGCCTATTTGTACTTCGAAGGATTTTGTACACATACTGTCAAGTATTGGTAGAGACTTAAAAATATACTCAGTACCCAGATACTGTGTTGTTAAGGGATTTGATCTGTTTTCTTGTCTTACATTTTTTTAGAGCACCTTGACATTTGAAACATTTTTAAATATTCAAAGATCTTGATCACTGAGCACCTTTTTTAGTGTATCAATTTTAAGGCTGTTATTGTTTTCATAGTTTTAATGTTTCCAACAGTTTCATTACCTGAATCAAACCATATTTCTGCTGATTCTTATTTTGCTAGAGTTAAATTTAGTCAAATGTTAGAAGAAATGTAAATCCTTCCTGTTATGTAAGAGGCGTATCAGCATTGAAAGGGAGTAATACAAAAACTAGAGAGAAATAAAAATAATTCAAGTCCTTGAAGTAAAATATCTAAGAGGTATATCCCAAAATTAAGAGTTTCTTTTAATATTCCTCATGAATTTGAAAATCTTTCTTCATTGATAGATAATTTACATACAGCAAAAGGCACAAATCTAAAGATACCAATAGAAATAAAATCATATTTTATTTACCACCTAGCCTATTTAATATAGTCTAGGCGGTAAAATAAAATGTTTGATTATTCATTTTCAACTTCTTCCAGCAGTTTACAACATCAGTATTACATTCTTCTGATGAGTACCCCCAAAAAGAATCTTTTAGGGAAATGAGGGAGGAGTCTGACTTCTACTTAACCTTTTAGTTCATAAAGAGCCAGTTTAAGACCATTTGCCCAAAGATATTCCTTTTAGGTTCTAATGTGAAGAACTAACAATTCAAAAAGAATTGTTAGTGTAGTCTGTAAAGTTGCCATCACCCTTAGCATGGTTACCCTTAGAAAGCTGTTCTGCAGTTCTTAGCCGTTAAGTCTACTTTTTATAGGATATAAGGAACTCTGAAATATTTTAATATTTTGTCTTGGATAACATCCTAGTAAATGTAAAGGTTTATGTTTATACTAATCAGATAAAACACAAAAGCCTTTTTAAACTAGACAGCTTTTTGGGGGGAAAGTCAGACATTTAACTCTGCTGAGTGTCAGCTTCTAAAGCTCTGGCCACTTGTTAGGACACATAAGGGGGATACCTCTGTGGTATTCCGGCTCCTTTATCAGAACCTCTTCTGTAGCCTTATAATTAAAGATTATTTTATGCATTATTTTGGAATTGGATTTAGGAAGTTATATGTACAGTGAACGAAGTCTATCCACTGAAAAAAATTTTTTTTGTGTCTTTCAGAATCATGGTGTCATGGAAGGGGATTTACTTTATACTCACTCTGTTTTGGGGGAGCTTTTTTGGAAGCATTTTCATGCTGGGTCCCTTTTTACCATTGATGCTTATAAGCCCATCATGGTATCGCTGGATCACCAACCGCCTTGTGGCAACCTGGCTCACGCTACCTGTGGTAAGTAGCCCTCCAGAGAAGGAGATCCAGTCTGCTGATTTTTATTTTGTTAGAATTAGATTTAATCACATGTTAGAAGAACTGTAAATCCTTCCTGTTAGTAAGAGGTGTATTAGCATTGAAAGTGAGAAATACAAAAAGAGAAATAAAAATAATTCAAGTCCTTGAAGTAAAATATCTAAGGGGTATGTTCCAAAATTAAGAGTTTCTCTTAATATTCCTCATGGATTTTTTTATTTTTCTTCATTGAGAGATAATTTGCATATAGTAAAAGGCACAAATTTAAAGATACCAACAGAAGAATTTTCTTGATTTTATTTTGATTTCCATTTAACAAAACAATGACAAAAATTGACATTCAGATAGACTACTTTTAAACTTGTGATCTTGATCTGATTTAATTCTTCCCAATAAGCACAGAATTTAGGAATGAATGATTTCCTATCTTGGGGCTCAGTTAACAGCATCTGTAAGGTAAAAGTGCATGCATATGGAATGTGTAGTAGATTTTTAGACCAGCCAGAGTTTTCTGCCTGGTTAATGCATACTGCTTTGAACGTCTCTCCCTCTGATCATGAGCTGTAGGATTCCAGTCCAGTTTCTTCCCTTGTTGGGACTTGAGCCCTCCCCTGTTGCTGCCAATCTAAGGCTCCTTCTCCAAAAATGGAGTGAGGTGCATGCAGTTGCCTTTACCTTAAACAGGTTTAATTTCCTGAGACTGTTCTGTGCTTTAATTTTTCTGAGCAACAGCTAGAACTTAAAGTTACTGGGCTTCTTGGCCTGTCATAGTACAGGTGATGAGTATACACCCCAGAAGGAAAACAAGGAGGGAATCAACTTTCTTCTGTTGTTAAAGGTCCCATTTGGCCTGATTCTTTTTAATTTGTCTATTTCCCCTTAGGCAGACTGCACTTCTTAAGTGTGGTATTCGTTCCCATTGTTGAGTAACAGAGATTAAAGTTAAATAGGCTACCAAAATGACTTTAAAATAAAAGCAAGAAGTTTACCTCAATGGTATTGGTAAAGTTGATGGTGACATATTCTGACTATTCTTCTAAATCCTGAAAAGTGAATAATTAGAATCATCTATATATCATGAAGTTCTTTAGAGATTTGCTTTTGAACTGAGCAGAATAGAGTCCATATATTTCTTAGTGAAGCTGCATGATTCTTACTGGGTACTTCTTAACCAGTTTGAATGTCTGGTTCTAAAAAATGTCTTCTGCATTAGAATCTCAAGTTCATAGCATTTTGTTTTCCCTTCTACCTTAAAAGTTCTAATTTTTTAAACCAAGTTCTAGATTTTTGAACTTTTCCTGACTATTCTCACTGACAAATAATTTTCTATATTATTGTTGAACTACACGTAACTCCAGGGGAAAATCCTGGGGCAAAACACCTTTGAAACCGAAATCAGTCAAAGGGAGAAATAAAGTTTATTTCTTACGAGCAATCATCTACATCTTCTCCTCCGTGTCTCTCGTGACCAGGCTGCAGAAGAAACAGGCCCAACCCAACCTCTCTGGTCCAGATAAGCCCTTGCTTGCCCTTGTAATTACCTATTGATACAGAGGTGGACGACTCCTCTCTATCCCCTGGGAACACCCATTGTACAGAGGTGCACTAAGGCCAGGCTAGAGATTCTGGAAATATTGCAGTTTTACCCACAGCCCACTCCTCCAGAAATCTCACCTTACAATCTACTCATTTCCCATCTTCCACAGTGGCCCCCGTGCGAAAAAACTGAAGCATTATAACCAGATTAATACCATAAAGTCATGGTAATCCTCAGTCTGGAGGATTCAGCTAGGTTCAAATAAAGTCCTACGCACATTAAGTCCATGGCTGCCCATTCCACAGGCAGTCGGCCGCTGGAAGGGTAGGGAGTTCAGAGCAATCATAGCGCAGCAGCTGCAGCCAGGGGGTGCATCCAGGCCACAGGGACTGTGGAAGAAAATGACCTTAAGGGCAATATGGTACATGTTTCAATAACACCCGCACAGGCAAATCTTGTCCATCAGGTAGGATACATTCAAGAGAGTGGTCCTGTGATAGGACGGTGGCAGGAATGGGATCTCGTCCTGGACTGGTATACCAGACCTTCACCCCCCTCCCTGTGGGAGTTACAGATGGGTCAGTATACAGGGCCACGGGAGGCGCATGCACTGGCCGTAAAGCTAAAACAAAACTTCCCCGCAAGATGCTCTTACCTCCTGGGCGTTTTGGGTACACTACTGTGATCTTTCAGGACCACTCTGCTGTTACTCCAGGAACACACAGGAGGTCAGCTTCCAGGCTTTTCCACCAAGGTGCCAGAAGGGCCAGCCATCACTGGTCCATGTGTTGAAATGTCCAGGGCCACGTCCATTCAACAGTGTCTCCTGGGTTTAATGTAGTAGCGGCTGACAGCAGGATGTTGCTCTGCTGGCCATATCCTGGCTTCAATAACTCGTCTTTGGTTTGCACTTACGTTGTACAGGAGAAGCAGCAGTGTGTGTTAGCATATCCACAGGGTTCAAGGCTCCTTTTCGGGACTTCTCATTCAAATGCCATAACACTGTCCATAAGCGGACTCACCAGCCCTATAGACTATTGGTGTCCTGACTTCAGGCCAGATTTCAACAAACCATTGTACCTCTCTATCATCCCTGCCCTGGGAGAGTTATATGGTACATGAAACTTCCCGTTTTTTCATAATTGCTGTACCCATTCTTGTAATGCATGTCCAGTGAAATGGGTGCCTGGATCACTCTCAATCACCTTTGGCTGGCCATAGGTTGCAAAGAGATGCTCTAGGGTCCTTTTGATCATTTGCTGATCTGCATGATGTGCAGGAAAAGCAACCAACAGGCCAGTAGTTGTGTCCATACAAGTCATAGCATACCAATATCCTTCTGACATGGGCAGAGGCCCAATATGGTCTCTCTGCCATCTGACAAGGGGAATCAGCCCCCTTACTATTGTCCAATGTTGCTGCGGAACTTGGTGTAATTCTCTCTTAGAGCACACAAGGCACTCCTTCCAGGGTCTGCTGATTTTTTCAAAGGTCAGCGGCAAGCCCCACCGACAGGCTACAGCCCACATTGTCTTTTGCCCCACGTGCAATAAATTAAACGCTGATGTAACCATTGGGTCGCATCTGAGGCAGGCTTTCCTTCTAGCCAGTGCACCTGGGCCAGTGTGTCTGCTTCTTCATTCCCTGGAGATGCCAAAGGCAAATGGCCAGTCACATGATATTCAGTAACTGTCGTAGTCTGACCAGAGACTCATAGGTCTTGCCACAGCTCTTGCCCCCAAAGGGGCTGGTGACACACCATCCAGTTGGCATAGTACCATGTCGGTAGCCACACAGTCAAGCCCCAATAGACAGCACATCTGTCAGTGCACACAACTATAGGGGAAGACTCCTGGGTGATCACAAGCCATACTGTCTGCAACTCAGCCCGTTGGCTGCTCTTCCCCTCTCCTTCCTCCATTCATATTGTCTAGGTCTTAGATTAGAAATCCACAGCCCTCCACTTCGGGGGCTGTCCTCGACTGGAGCTGACTGTATACCAAGTGTCTTCAGGTATAGGGGCATTTCTCTTGGCTACCAATGGTTGACAAGCAGGTTCTTCCTGTTTTCCACTTAGCAGCAGTAAAGGCAGGTGTACATGTCTCATCCCAGTCCCACCTGATGCCCTTTCATACCAACTAGTATAAGGGCTTCAGAATTTGTGCCAAGTGCAGGATAAACACTCTCCAGTAACCCAAAAGACCCCAAAACCCTTGTCATACTGCCACAGTGGGAGGGGTAGAGAAAGCCTGGGACTTGTCTATCACTGCTTCTGGAATACTTTAGGTTTACCCAACCAGACAACCCCCAAGAGCTTTACTGACAAGCCATGTCCCTGAACCCTGGTGCTGTTCACAGCCCATCCTTTCTCCTGTAGATGCTGCAGCAGTCTAGGGACTTCCCCTTCTAAATCTGCAAGGGAATTGAATGTGAGCATAATATCATCAGTGTAGTAATACAGCTGCACCATTTGCCATTTATTCCATGTGGTCAAGTCCTAGGCTACAAGTCTGTGACAAATAGTGGGACTGTGGAGGTATCCTTGTGGAAGGACAGTGAATGTCCCCTGCCAGCCTTCCCATGTGAAGGCAAACTGTTCCTGACTTCTCTGTGCTAGGTCAATAGAGAAGAAAGCATCAGCAAGGTCCACGACATAATGATATGTCCCTAGTTCATGACTGAGTGTGTCCATAAGGGCTGCTGTTGAGGGAAGAGCAGCATGCAAAAGAGATGTGACTTTATTCAGTTCCCTATAGTCTACCGTCATATGCCAGGAGCCATCTGGCTTTTTCACTGGCCACACTGGGGAATTAAAAGGGCTATGAGTGGGCTTTATGATGCCCACCTTCTCCAATTTTTGTCACTTGCCTATGTACAGGCAGAGCTACAGGTGGGTACTAAGCATGTCCCCTCAGAACTGCCTTTACCACATGTACCCTCAGTCTGAACTCACCTGCAGTGGTCTGTAATCACAGGCCCTGCAGGATATCTACCCCCAAAATATATTCAGGGATGGGAGAAATGTACACAGTATACTCCTTTGGGGTAAATTCCCTATCCCCAATGGGATTTGGGCTTTCTTCCCTCTAATTGCCTTATCCCCATAGCCTTCTATCACAGCAGGGGTCCCAGGAAAACACTCAGGGTTGTCATAAATGGAGAACATTCAGCTCCTGTGTCCACCAGCGCCAGACCATGTTGTACATTCACAGGGGACCAATGAATTGCTAATTGAACATGTGACCTCTGGTCCCCAGCATGTCCCCCAAGGCGGGGACCTTGACCCCCACCTCAGTTGAACCTCAATGCCCAATTGTTGTTCTGTGGGGGTGAGGGCCCAGGCAGAGCCTGAGTACTGTGCCCCAGGAAGTTTTTCAAGGACACAGGCTGAACTTGAGGCTTTGACTCCAGCTTCTGTGTCCTGGACCTCAGCGGCTAAAACTGCTGCTCTGGCTTTAATTGGTGCCACAGTTCTAACAAGATCCTATTGGGCTGCCCATCGAGTTTTTTTCTCACTACCCCGGCTTTTATCAAATCAACCCACATCTGGCTCCTCAAGACCTTCACGGGGCCTTTTTTACCTCTCCTTTCAGTCGTAGCCCATACTATCTTCTGTGCTCTTATTGTTTCAATCTCCCCTAGATCTGATAAAGTATGAGTAGCCTCACTTATGGGTTGCCCTGTGTGGGAGGCGAGAATAGTCACTGGGGACCCAAAGAGAGATGGGGTAGCTGTATGCAGCACCAGATTTCTCATTCCTACGGTGAACAACTCCTCATCAGGACCCTGGGGGTCATGCCCAATTCCTGTAATACCTGCTGGAGCTCTGCATACATTTTCTAGCTAGTGGGTTAAGTATGGTAAATCACCCTGATTAGGCCAAACTGCCCTGATGGCTGCTGTCAGCCAATCCAGAAGTGGCTGGGTCCGTGAGGCATGATGGGCACTTTGTAACCGCTGCCAGAGAGAAGGGTCAGTTGTCAGGGAAGCCCATCTAGTCATTGCAGAACCCAACATAACAATGTTTTCCACCCCCATATCCCAGAAACAGAAAAACCATGTAGGCAGAGGTTCTAATGACTTCTGCCTATACTGGACGTTCATGTCCACCAGCTCATTCTGGGTTTTGGGGCAGAGCTCCATAACCTGGGGAGGGGATGGCTCCTCCGCCCGAGGACCTGAGGAGCCTGCGGTTGTTGTGTTCTTTTTTTTTGAATTACAACCCGCGGGCCTTTAATACAGGAGAGGCTGGTGCCTTGGTGGTAGCCTCCGCAGCAGAATGGCCCTGGTCCCCACCCTCTCATCCTCACCCGACACTTCCTCTACCTCTACCATCTTCAGGGCTGAAGACACCGCTCTCTCCTCCCCCTTCCCCATGGCCTCCTGCAATGTGGCTTTTCCTGCTCCCTCCTCCCTCCTCCCTTGCTGCTGCTAAGGAATTTTCCAGGAGTGCGACCCATCTTCTCAATAACTGCCTCTCTTCCTTAAGGGCGTGCCATAGGTCACTGCCCCAGCTCCTCCAAGCAATGCTGAAATGTGTCTCTCTCCCGCGGATGTCTCTCTCCTCAGTAACATTTTTCACTATCTCGAGAAAAAGAGATCCTACAATCCCAGCTGCTACACAGCTACTCAGGGCCTCTGAATATTCCACAGCTGGTTTCTCCACCCTTCCCCAGTTCTGGTGAAGGCCCCACCCCTCTAGGAGTTGCTTTACCCTATACCAATTCCCCTTTAGGGACTACCCAATTGGAAGCCCCACAGGTAGGAGACTCCCAGGTGAAGCTGCACCCTCTACTGCTGCAGCCACTGGGGCCTCCCCACTATTCACAGTGGGGTTCTGGGCATCTCCCCACCATCTCTAGGGTCACACCCATGTAGGCAGATTTCAGTTCAGAAGTCCTGCCGACTACCACCAGATGTTACTCCGGCAAAAACTCCCAGGGCAAAATACCCTTGAAACTGAAATCAGTCAAAGGGAGAAATAAAAGTTTATTCCTTACAAGCAGTAGTCCATTTCTGCTCCCCCATGTCTCCTAACCAGGCTGCAGAAGCAGCAGCCTCCATCCAGCGTCTGAGCCCCCCCTCACCCTTGTAATTACCTATCGATATGGAAATGGACCACTCCTCTCCACCCCCTGGAAACACCCATTGTATGGAAACGCGCTAAAGTCAGATTCTGGAAATATTGCAGTTTTACCCACCTACATATAGATTTAGAGTTACTAGAAAAATTCTATTTTTCCAGTTTGCTGAAAAATTTATGTTTCTTGCCTTATGATTTTATAAAAAGATGATTTATTTCTTTTCCCAATTCTGTTTTTATTTGAGATTCTTAATTTTGTTAGAATTTTCAGGACTCTAGCCACACTCATTTCAAAGTCTGCTTTCTTGTTTTTCCTAATCATGTTATTTTACTTTAATTCATATTTCTGGTTTCCTGTTTTCTTTGATCATACCTTTATTTTAAAACTTTGACTACTTAATGTCCTTTATTTAAATATTGCTATTTTAGGCAGGGTAGAGGAGAACAGCTCTGTATGAATCCCATTTTTTTGATACTATGATATATTTAGGCTTTCCCTAAATATTCTGTTACAGTGTTTCTAAACTTTGGTGGAGGGCTTATTAAAAATACAGAAGCTCTAAGTCTACTCTTGACCTATTAAATGAGAGTCCCTGGGTGTAGAGCCTAAGCTTCTGTATTTTAAACAAACTACCCAGGTAATCAGATTCATCTGTTTTAGGGGCATTGTTTATGTTCATCGGTTCTTGTCCCCACGGCAACAAAGAATTGAAGGGCAGAGACACAGTAGTGAAGCAGAGTTAAAGTTTTATTTAAGGTTATGCATTTAAAGAGAGAAAAAGTGCTGGCGACCTCAGAGGGGAGAGGCATGTTTAAGTTTTATTTAAAGAGAGAAAAATGTGGGTGACCTCAGAGAGAGATGCCCTGAAAGGTTGAGAGAAAGTGTGGGTGACCTTAGAACAGAGGTGTGCCCTGAAAGATTGGGAAAAAGTATGGGCAACCTCAGAGAGGAGAGGCACACCCTGAAAGGTTGAGGAAAAGTTTTGTTTAAGGCAAAAAGGTACACACTCAAAGAAAGGGGAGTGTGAGCTACCTCAGAGAAGAGGGGTGCTGAAGGATTGGGAGTTCCCCCTTTTAAGGATTTTTCAGGAATGTAACAAAGGGCTGGGGGGTGTAGACTTGTTATGTAGTCTCAAGATGTTTATCTTTGATGAGAGGCATTAGCTATCTTCTCTTGTATTGTTGGATTCTCCCAGAGGGGGACGCCACCCCAAATCACTCGCAGAAGGCGTCTCTTGATGCAACAAGCAAGAGGAATTTATTCAGGAACCAGCTAGCTGGGGTCTAAGTGTCAGCCCGGGGCAGCGGGTCTCAACAAGGACCCCGAGTACTCAAAGGCAGAGGTTTATATAGCATTTTCAAAACACTTAACTCATAGTAATTTTCCACAGCTGCACATTATCTTTGCAAGACATACATCTTGGGATTAAGCGAGAGCAAGGTAAAACCACTCCTCAATTGTTAGGGAGGTTCTGCACGATAAGCTTGGTATGTAGGATTAACTGACTAAGGTTAGCTGACCGAAGGCCACAGCTGCCCCCATCCCGGTGTTCATGATTAACTTGTTTTCCAAGGCCTTACCCAGTTCCAGTTTTTTTCTTTTAAGTCACAACCTCAGAAAACTGCTTCTAGGCCCTTAAGATGGCTGTGCTTGTGCTAATTTACTATTCTCACTAATGCTTAGATTCTACATTATCAGTCCTCCAGGTAATTCTGAAAAATGAACTTAACACAAGAAATGTACTGATCTGGTTCCTCCCCAGGATAGCAGCTTCTTTCTGGGAGCATATAAAAAGACCGCTTGCCCTGCCCCCAAAGTGGGTTGAGTTATTGTCTGTTTGCTAATGAATATGTTGAGTCTTACTTCCTGGGTTTTAAATGCAATCTTAGCTTTAAGATGAAATTTTTCCTGTCTTTACTATTCTGTTTATATCTGGGCTTGTTGGGAAAATTAATCATGATGCTTGTCTCCTGCCTAGGTTGCAAATTATGTGATTAGGTGCTGGAGGAAGAGGGAAAAAACAGCATATAGGTTAAGGAATAAGCTGGACCTCTTAGCAGGCTAAAGTAAATCTTACAATGGCGTGATCTAATTGACACAGTGAAGACATGGGCTGTGCTCAGATACTTTTCTTTATCTGGGGACGCTTTGGACATTCCAAGTTACTCCTGGCCTTTGGAGCTTCAACTGAATAATTCATTAACTCTGTGAGCCTTTTCTGGCTCTCTAGTTTTATCTGGTTAACTCTTTGAGTCCCTTTTAGTGGGCTTTACTGGTCTTATTCTCCCTCCACCCCACTCATATCTATTTTCCTGCCTAAGAGTAGTCATTTTACATGAACCAAATCGCTGATATTTAGTACATTCTGAATGTTGTGCCACCACCTCTATCTAGTTCAAGAAGACTTCGTCACCCCAAAAGGAAACCTTGTACTTTTAAGCAGTCACTCCCCCTTTTACCCCATCACCTGACAACCACCAATCTGCTTTTTGTGGATTCTGGGTATTTCATATAAATAGAATCATAGAATATGTGACACTTTGTGTCTTGCTGCTTTTACTTAGCAGTGTTTTTGAAGTTCATCCATGTTTAGCATATATCAGTACTTAATTCCTTTTTAAGTCTGAATAATATTCATTTGTACGTATATGCACAATTTGTTTAGCTCTTCATCCATTGATGGACATTTAGGTCGTCTCTACCTTTTGGCTATTTTGAGGAGTGCTGCTATAAACATTTGTGAACAGTTGTACCTGTTCCCAGTTCTTCTGGGTATATACCTAACGGTGGAATGCTGGGTAATACAGTAATTCTGTATTAAAATTTTTGAAGAACTGCTAATCTGTTTTCCACAGCAGCTGCACCATTTTACTTTCTCACAGCAATGTATGAGGACTCCAGCTTTTCCACCTCTTTATCAGTATTTGTTATATCCCATTTTAAAAAAATATGGCCATTCTTGTTGGGAAAGTAGTCATTTAGTGTGGTTTTGATTAGCATTTCCCTAATGACAATGACATTGAGCATCTTTTCACGTTCTTTGATAAACATTTGTGTATCTTCTTTGGACAGATACCTATTCAAGTCCTTGCCCATTTAAAAATGTTGCCTTTTTGTTGTTCAGTTGTAAGAGTTCCTTAATATTCTAGATATTGGACACTGGATTTGCAAAAGTGTTCTTCCATTCTGTGGGTTGTCTCTTCACTTTCTTGATAGCATCCTTAGAGTACAAAGGTTTTAAATTTTGATCAAGTCCATTTTAACTACATCTATAGCTATATCTATCTATCTATCTATATATTTTTTGCTTAGACTTTTTGTATCATATTTAAGAGTCCATTGCCAAGCCCAAGGTCATGAAGATTTACCTATATGCTTTCTTCTAACAGTTTTATAAATTTAGCTCTTACATTTAGGTCATTGATCCATTTTAAGCTAATTTTTGTCTAAGGTATTTTTGGGGAGGAAAAAGTTCCCTTTACCCTTCAAATTTTTTCTAGCTGGTCTAAGAATCAAATTGAGATGAGAAAGGTTAACAGGTAAAAATAAAATTTAATGACCTACATCCAGACAGGGAATCCACACAGACATGATATTCCAAAGATGGGCAAAATTAGGTACATATGTCATCCTAAACTAAGCAGTAGGGGTCTGGGACTTCAAAGGGAAGGCAAGCAATTCACAGGGAAATTAAAAAGAATAACTACTTGGTCACAGAAACAATGGGACATAGAAATTTTAACGAACAGACATTGCTAAATTCCTCCTTGTCTATCACTCTTAGTTCATATTGTAATGTAGTCATCTATGGTGATAACTCTCTTTCTAGAGCAGGTGCTCTGTATAAATTATTTTAGGCAGTTAGAGGGAAGGTAAGTTTCTTAGTCTTTTGGGCATTGATTGTTTGGTTATGTCATAATCTTCTTGCGGACGTGGCATATCTTGGGGTGGCCTGCCTTTGGCTCCTACAGTGTGATGTAGAGGTCTACCTCATTCTTTTGCATGTGGATATCTAATTGTCCTAATATCATCTATTGTAGACTATTCTTTCCCCATTGAATGGCCTTGGCACCCTTGTCAAAAATCAATTGGCCAGAGATATGTCAGAATATTTCTCGACTCTCAATTCTATTCCATTGGCCTAAATGTCTCTCTTAGGTGAGTAACACAGTTTTGATTACTGTAACCTTTGTAGTAAGTTTTGATGTTGACTTCAACTTTTTTTCTTTATCAATACTGTTTGACTTCTTGGGACACCTTGCAGTTCCATATGGATTTGAGGATTATCTTTTTTTCCATTTCTGTAAAAGAGGCTGTTGAAAGTTTACAATATAGTGAGTTATAAGAAATTCATATTTTATCATTCAGATGACCAAATATATATATTTCCCAGGTGTATTTGGTCTTTATCCATAGTTCCTGAAAACATTTCAGAGCCTTAAAGATGAAATGGGTATCTTACTACTGGGAGACTTTTGGACCCCACCCATGGGTAGGGGTTGGAAGTTCAATGAGCCAATGGCCAATGATTTAATCAATGGTGACTAGTCAATGAAATCCACAAAAACCCTTGAGAAGAGCATCTCTCTCTCTCTTGCATCCTGCTTCTCTCATGGAGAGAGCTTCTATGCTTAGGGAAATAGGAAGCTTCCATGTACCACTAAGCCAGACCCCAAGCTCCATGCAGATAGGAGCTCCTTTATTTGGGACCTTGCCCTATGTGTCTCTTCATCTGGCTAACTTGTGTCCTTTACAGTATCCTTCATTAAACTAATATTTTATTTCCCTGAGTTATATGAGCTGCTCTAGCAAAGTAATTGAACTTAAAGGGGAGGTCATGGGAACTTACAGTCTGTAGCGGGTTGGTCATAAGCATAGGGAACAGCCTGGGGCTAGAGACTCTTGTCTGGAGTTGGGATGGAGGTCAGTCCTGTAGGATGGAGCCCTTTACGTGGGGAATCTGGTGCTGTCTCTGGGCAGATAGTATCAAAATTAAGTTCTTGGACACCCTGATTATGTTTGAGAATTGCTTGGTGTAGTGTGTAGGGAGACTCCCTCCCCCACACACATGCAATAGAACCTGGTCTGGGAACCTGAAAGCAGTTATACTGCTGTGTGGAGAAACATTGTCTTCACCGTACACAAAAACAAACTGAACATGGATTACAGACATAAATATGAGACCTGAAACCATAAAACTCCTAGACGAAAACATAGGCAGTAAACTCTTGAACATCAACACTATAAATTTTTTCTGGGTATGTTTCCCCAGGCAAAGAAACAAAAGCAAAAACAAACATGAGGGACTATGTTAGCTAAAAGGCTTCTGCACAGCAAAGGAAACTATCAACAAAATAAAAAGGCATCCTACTATGTAGGATGTTTGCAAATGACATAGTTGATAAGGGGCTAATACCCAAAACATATAAAGTACTCATACAACTCAACACCAAAAATACAAATAATTACATTAAAAAAAACAGGCAGAAGAACCAAATAGACATTTTTGCAAGAAAACATACAAATGACCAACAGACATTTGAAAAGATGCTCTATATCACTACTCATCAGGGAAATGCCTGATGAACTACAGATGAAATCAGAACTGTAATGAGATGTCACCTCACCAGTTAAAATGGCTAGTATCATCAAGACAAGAAATAACAAGTGTTGGTTGAGGATGTGGAGAAAGGGAACCCTTGTACACTGCTTGTGGGGTTGCAAATTGTGCAGCCACTATGGAAAGCAGTAGGAAGGTTTCTCAAAAAACTAAAAATGGAAATACAACCCAGCAGTTGCTCTTCTAGGAATCTACCCATAGAAAATGAAATCATTAATTCAAAGAGATATATGCTCCCCTATGTTTACTGAAGCATTATTTGCAATAGGCAAGATATGGAAGTAACCGAAGTGTTCATCAACAGACAGATGGGTAAAGATGTGGTACACACGCAATGGAATATTACTCAGCCATAAGAAATAGAAAAATCTGGCCATTCGCAACAACATGGATAGACCTAGATGGTATTATGCTACGTGAAATAGGTCAGAGAATAATGAATGACATACGGATTAATTTATATTAATTGAAATATATAAATGAAAAACAAAATAAACAGAAATACTCTTATAAACACAGAGAGTGGATTGTTGGGGAGCAGGGAACTAGGTGAAGGGATAAAGAGATACAAACTTTAAAAATAAAATAATTTACAGGGTTGGAAGTACAGCATAGGGAATATAGCTCATAATATTGTAATATTTCTGTATGATGAGAGATGGTGACTAGGGAACATTTTATAATGTATGTAATTGATGAATCACCAAGTTATTCATCTGAAACCAGTAATACTACATATAAACGATTTCAATTTAAAGATGATAAGATCTAAAATCACTGACTTAAGATTCCATCTTTAAGTCATTATAGAGCAAAGTAAACCCAGTGTAAATAGAAAGAAAAACATGAGAAGACAGATAGAACAGATACAAGAAATTAATGAGTAAGAAAACAGACAATAAAGAAAATCTGGTTCTTTGAAAAGATCAATAAAATTGACAACCCTGTAGCTAGAGTGATCAAGGAAAGATACCACAAATAACCAATGTCAAAAATGAAAGTGGTTTCATCACAAATCATACAGACATTAAAAAAATAAGAGAATACTTTGAACAACTTTATGCCAAGAGATTGACAAATTAGGATGAACAACATTCTTGAAAATTACAATTTACCAAAATTGACACAAGAAACTAGAAATCTGAAAAGCTCTGTATCTATTAAATAAATTGAATTTTTTAATCAAAATCTTCTCAAGAAGAAAACTCCAGGCCCGATGGATTCATTGTTGAATGTCATTTAAAAGGGGGGAGGCATAAAGATGAAAAGGAAAAAATAAAACTGCCCCTACTTATAGATTATGTTTGTTTATAAAGAAAATTTTAGGGAATATACAAAACAAGTACTAGAAATAAAAATGAAATTAGCAAGTGGCATGATACAGAGTTAACAAACATCAATTGTATTCTTAGATATTAGCAACAAGCAACTGAAAAATGAACTTACAGAAATACATTTACAGTAACTTAAAAAACACATAAAATACCTAGGAACAAATCTAACAAAAGACATCCAGGATTTTTATAATGAAAACTACAACACATTGGTGAGAGAAATTAAAGAAGGCCCAAAGAAATGGAAAATATAACATGTTTATAGATCAGAATACTCAATACTGTTAAGATAGAAATTCTCCTCAAACTGATCTGTAAATCCAATATATCAATCAATAATCCACAGTATCCTTTTTATAGAAATTGACAACCTGATTCTAGAATTTATATAAAAAGGTAAAGAACCTAGAATTGCTGAAACAATTTTAGAAAAGGACAACAAAGTTAGATGACTTACCATATCTGATTTCAAGACTAACTCTAATGCTACAGTATCAAGACTGTTTAGTAATGACAAAAATAGTGGCTCAGAATGAGGAGAGTCCAGAAACAGACCCACACATACATAAGTTAGTTGATAGTGGCAATGTCAAGGCAATTGAATAGGGAAAATAAAACCTTTTCAACAACTGCATATACAAATGGAAAGAAATTAACATTAAGCCTTAAAACACATTATGTATAATGAGCCATAGGGTATATGTCAAAGCTGATCTTACTGTGTACTTTAAATATGTGTACTGTAAATATGCAGCCCACTGTACTTCATTTATACCTCAATAAAAAAACTTTTAATGGAAATTGGCAGTTTTCTAGGGCCAAAATCCACCATCTGAAACAATGAGAAGCAGTCTCTATTAGGAATACTTAATAGTGTTACTGTTGAAAAATGTGTTTCCCTGATTCTTCTCAAAAGAAACAATTCAGTTGAGAGACCAGACAGCAAGAAATACAAGCAGCGAGGAGTTTATTAGATTAAAGTGAAAAGTACATTCTTGAGACAGGAGGGCTGTCTGGCAACCAGACACATCATTGCTATAAGGGTTATGTTGGCTTTTACTTTTTCTTAGTTTTGAATCATATGTCATTTGATTGACATATAACCTTTCTCTCTGTGCAGGCACCTGATCATCAGTACCTAAGCAAACCAACAGGGGAGACAAAACTACAGTCTATTTAGATTTAGATGTTACTTTAATGAGTTTGGATTGCTTTTGGCCCTTGCACATGCCCTGAGATCAGGGAAGCCCCTGTGGTCCTGCGTTGTCCTTGACTGGACCTCCTGATAAGCAAGGTGCCCTTGACTTTGGAACTGGGAACTAAGGAGGGCTTAGGTGTTGGCTAGGGAGGAGTCTTCCTTAGTGATGGGCTGGCCCCCTTCTCCTGGCTGCGACGTCTCAGAGGAGAGCTCTAGATTCTGCATGTCCTGCAAGTTGACCTATTCGCTTTGGGGGCAACTCTTAAGATTCCTCCCTTTGAAGCCATTGCTTAGAGGTCAAACCCACAGATTCTAGGACAGATCCTAACCTTAGTATTGTCTCTGAAGACTCCCCATGATGTCATGGTTTTGGGGTCAATCCATAGGACCCACCACTTGCAACCCTGTCTCAGAAGTCAACTCCATAGAGTCAGGAACTTGGTATCCAGCCCTAGTGCCATCTCTGAAGATTCTGTGACATCACTTAATGATTTTGTAAGCAATGCTATGTCTTTTCTTTGCAGTTTTTTCTCAAGAGATGGCCTCCATAGATTCTAGGGCTTACAGATAGGGTCTTAGAGATTTCTTTGCATATCTGGTGGTTTTACTTACTGGGTTTGGGGTCATTCCAGGGAATTCCCTTTTAGCCTTCCCCTGAAGATCAACCCCATAGTTTCTCCTGTGTGACGCTTAAGGTCTGCAGTCATCCCCTCAGATTCTACAACTTGCTGTAGTGGCTTTGTATGTAACTCCCCCAAACTTTAACTTGAGGCCTTGACTGAGATAGCAACTCCAGAGTTTCTGGGATTTGGTACCTTTTCTCTGGGGTTAATTCTAAGGATTGTGAGCTTTCATCCCTTAGCACTGAGGTCAGGTCAACAAATTCTAGTACTTGAAGATCTAGCTCCAGATGCATCCCTCAAGAGTCCATGGCTTTACCTGTTGGCTTAGGGGTTAACCCCACAAGTTTCATTACAGTTTATATTCCTTGATGTGCCAACCCTTGTGCTATTTCTGAAGATTCTGTGACTTGAGAAATGATGTCATACCTTTGGGGTCATCTCTCCATATTCTACAAATTGATGCCCTGGTTTCTGGATTAGCTCAGAGGAGTCTGTGCTTTGATAGCTTATTCTTGGAGTTAGGTCCTCAGATTTTACTCTTCTGGTGCTAATTCCACAGCTTGGCGAAAAGACACTGAAGACAATTTCACATTTTTACTTTGCACCTTTGGTTTTGGAGTAAATTCTCAAGATTCCACACTTTGTTGCTGTGACTCTGGAGACAAATTTGAAAACTTGACACTAGTTAGCTTTGGTCCTTGTATAAACTTCTTAGTTGGTTGTGGTGCCAACACTACTGATTTCACTCCTTGCCATCCTGAAGTCACTTGGCAATTCTTCCTTTGCCACTGAGACCCTGGTGTCAGCTCTACGAATTTCACATCTTGAAAACATGGCTCTGGTGCAGACACCACGGATCTCAAACTAGGTTCCTGAGGCATAAGGGCAGGTCCTCAGAATTCATACCTTGAGGATAGGGCCCTGGATTTAACTCCACAGATTGCACTTTTTGAAAACATGGCTCTAGTGCAAAGATGTCACATTTCAAGTCCTGCAGCTCAGAGCCTGACATTACTTTCACAGAATTTGCACTTCAAAGCAATGGATCTTTGTTCACCTGTACTGACTTCACACCTTCAAGCCGTGGCTCTGATAGAAATAACATAGATTTCACACCATTTAACTGAGGACACAAAGTGAATGCAAGTTGCCCAGCTTGTTGCTCTGCCCCAAAGTGGTTCTCCAAAAATTGAGCTTCTGAAAACTTTATCCCTAGAGTTAACTGAGAAGATTTTCTACCTTGCAAATGTGGTCCAGGGTTGAACAAAGTAAATTTTGTACCTTGAGATTCTGGTCCAGAGTTCAGTTCAGAGGGTTTCATGCCTTGCATCTGTGATACTGGATTCATTGATGTAGAATTTGTGCATTGAAGTTCTGACTTTAAGTTCAACTCAGAAGAATTCAAACCTCACTGTGGGTCAGAATTGAACTCCTATTGATATTTTACCTTGAAACGTGCTTGGAGTCAATTTACATTTTGTAAATGCTGCACAGGATTAAACATAATGGATTTTATATCTTGAAGTTCTGGCCACAGATTCAAATCAGAAGATCTCATACCTTGAAATTTTGTCCCTGAAGTCAACTGAAAAGACATTACACCTTGCAGGAGTGACCCAAGTTTGCACGCCATAGTATTCACACATTGTAATTTTGGCCCTGACTTCAACAAAGAAGAATTTCCACACTGCATCTGTGGCCCAGGATTGCATCCCAGAGGTGCTGCCCTTAGAAACTTTGACTTAGGAATCAATTCAGATTTCACACATTGCAAATGTGCTCCAATGTTGAACACCATAGATGTTTCACTTTGAATGTCTGTCCCTGTATTCAACTGAGAAGATGCCATATCTTGAGGTGAAACTGAAGTTACTTCAGAAGAGCTTACACCTTGCAAGGGTGTCCCCAGGTTGTAGCCAATAGACGTTACACATTGAAATTTTGGCTCTGAACTGAATGCAGAAGAATTCACACTTTGTGAATGTGGCCCAGGGCAGAACACCTTGTGACTGTAGCCCAACATTTGGCAGAGATTTCACACCTTGCAACTCTGATGCAGGCCTCCACCGAATAGATCTCATACCTCCAAGCTGTGACCCTTGAATCCACTCCACAGTTTTTGTACCTTGAAGCTGTGGCACTGAGGTTGGCACCAGCAATTTCCCTTTCTTCAGCTGTGGTTGTGAGGGCAACTTAGGGGTTTTCACAGTCTGCAGCTGTGACCCAAGGCTGAACTTGTGCCCATGTGACATGTGCCCATGGCCCTTCATACACCTGTTTCATACCTTGAGGCCCTGGAGGCACTTTTGCTACTTCAGACTCTTGAAGCCCTAACGCTGGAGTCATCTCCACGGAACTCACACCATGCAGTATTGATCCTGGGGTTTGCTGCCTGAACGTGGCACCTTGAAACTTTGGCCCCGATGATAAATCAGAAAACTTGACATCTTGCTGCCCTGGCAGTAGGTTCAGTTCCTCCTCAGACTTCGTACCTTGAAACTGTAGCTCTGAAGTCAGTTTCACAGATGTTGTGCTGTGACACGGTGGTCCCACAGAGTGGACAAAACAGATTTCATATTTTCACCTGGGAGCCCTTTGTTTGGTTTTGGTGTTAATGCCACTTGGAGGTGAGCATCAGAAGACAGCCTCATATTTTCTGTGTCTTGATAGCCTGGCCCAGGAGTCACCTCTGAAAAATTTTGAAAATGTGGCTTGTGCTTTATGACTTGATGTTCCCACAATGTGTTGATTTTCACTGACTCCAGGGCTTGGTATTGTGGTCTTGGGGTCATTCCCACTGATTCTCTGCAAGGATGTGGTTTTTCAGTCATCCCCGTAGAATCCATGACTTGAAGCAATGCTTCAGGAGTTATTGTCACATTACCTTTGACCTGGTTTGGTGGTCCTGGAGTCGTGTTTAATTGCATAACTTGTTGCTGAAGCCATGGGGTGGCCTCCACTGATTCCGTGACTTAGTGTGTTAGTTGTGGACTCACCCTCACTTTTTCCATGGCTCCCATTGGTTTCACAAGTTCATTTGGTGGCTGTGGGAACAAATTCACTGGTTCTGTCAGTTCTGAGTGTGACGCTGGGATGATCCCCATTGAATCCACGGCTTTCCATGTGCCAGTGGAATTACCTGTCTGCCGCCTGTAACTTGGTATGGTCGCCTTGGGGTCAACTCCACATCAGTCACTTGGCCCGTAGGCTGTTGTGTCTTTTCCTCTGGAAGACCTGTGACCCTCTGCTCTCTACTAAGCTCTAGCCTATGTTTTGGATCCTTCTGCAGGAAAGTGATTTCCTTTTTAATTATGTGAACTCCTAAACCTTTGGGCGATGGAGCGCCCACTGATGTAACCACGGGCCCAGATCCAAGGATTTGGGGGCCCTCCCCAGGTTGTGACACATTACCCACGATGAGTGACTGGGAAGGTTTTGTTTCCATGCCACGTAATCCAGATTCCGCTCTGATATGCTTGTGGAGATGAAGTGATGGAAGGTCTGGGGACCTATTGTTTATACTTTGCTCAGTGCTTTGATGCGTGGGCATCAGTAGCAAGAGTGGGGGTTTCTCCGGTTCAGGGACTCCTCCTTGTACCTCAGTGAGATCGTAAACCATCGCCCATGATTTCCTGACTCGCAGAGGCACAGTTTGTTTCTGCAAAGTATAAACTTTCCAAGTCATGTGTTCCTCTAACTCCCTCCTAGCAAAAGGAGAGAGCCTATTCAGAGCCCATCGTGGGAATTGTGGCCTGTCCTTGGAAATAGAACTTTGCCCATGATCTGATGTCAAATGACCCTTGCTCCTTCTCTCACCCTTTGATTTCTGTTGTTTGCAGAGATTTGGGGATTCAAAAGCAGTTTTGATAAAAGTGCATTGAGGTCTTGAGGGTGAAAGAGCTTCCAGAGCCTGAAGGAGTTTTGATTTCCCAAGCTCTGAGTTCTGAGAAGAAGGCAGGGATGTGCCCTGGCTCCTGAACCCAGGAGGTTGCTTTTGGGGCAGAATCGAGTTCTGGCTCTGGAGTTGCCAGCTTGTCCCCTCAGACGAGACAGGAAGGTGAGACAAGCGGGAGTTGTTTCCTGACGATCCAAAGGAGAAGCTGTGGTCAGGGAAACGTTGTGCCTTCTGACAGTCACAGCAGGGTAGAACAGGCTCCTGAGCCCCAAAAAGATCGGAGGCAGAGGAAGAAATCATACCCTGTGGTTCACGTGAATACAGTTCCCGAAGACTCCATCTAAGAAGTAAAGAGAAAAGTTTCCATTTGCTCTGAGGCAGGAAAGGGAGAAGCCACCAGCTATTTCCCTGGTGAACTATTTTGGCCTGAGGGAGAATGACAGCAATAAAGGTTGCTTTCTCCAACATCCCTCACTTTTGGTAGGAATTCCTCCACCAGGACAAAGGGGGGAGGAATTTGTCTCCATTCCAATCAGAAATGATCTGCAAACTGCCTTTGAGCCCAAAACTTTCCCCAACTGTCCAAACTGGATAACTGTCTGTCCTCTCTCTCTGTCCCTCTCCCCACAGCATTCCCTTTCAGCCTCCACCTTCACTCCCTTCCTTTCTGCTGTTTAAAAGCTGTACCCTTTTAATCCACACCCAGGAACTTCATTCTCTTACCTTACGCTTTCCAGATCTTGGATGGTCTGTCGAAGCCTCCTTTGTATTGACCAGAGTGTATGTCTTGTGGCCCATCCCACAGAGAGTCCCGAGGAGCTGGGTGCAACAGAGCATGTCAGTGTAACTGAAGTGCTCTTAAAGTACTGGTAAGGAAACCAGTAAGAAGAGAGACTTACTCAGAGGCAGCTCTTAGAGTGAAGAATGTGAAACAGTTCCAGGCATCTTAGGCCTAACTTTTAAATAGCTTATAGTAGGATAGTCTGAAGAGAGAAAGAAAAGACACAGTGGAGATGGGTTTTACTTACTCTGTCAGGTTAGCTTCAGTGCAGCCCATCCTGATATTTCCTTCCCACTGTGGAACTGGAGGGAGGAGTAAGCAATCTGTGAACATCATGACTACTGACATCACCTAGTTCAACCCCCTTATTTTGCAAATAAGGAAGCAAAGGTGAAGTCATGCCCAAGATCACAAGCTCACTAGTGATAGAGCTCAAACTAAATCTGGGTCTCAAGTTGTGTTTTGTTTTGTTGAAAACTATATACTATGCTGCCTTCACCATGTGGTAGATGTAAGCCATTGGGAAGGGGAGACAGAACCATGGTACTAGGGAGTTGGAGTGGGGAAAACAGGTCAGCATACATATCCTTTGCTCCTAAGGAGTCTAGGCAGTGTCTGTGGTAGGGAAAAAACTCATCAGAACTTCCTGCATCAAACTCAGGGTCTTACTTACTCTCCATTCTCCATTGTCAGCAGGCTTCTTTCCTGATACTTTTAGCTTTGCACAAAAGGAGATTAGGAAAGGAACGGTGGAAAGAATTATGGAGCTGTTTACAGCTCTCTGGAAGTGCAGATGCTGGAAAGATTAGGCACATTTCTTTCATGTACATGATTTTTTTTCAACCTCCCTCTGTCTACCTTCTGTTAGAGATGAGAGTTTTATTTATTTATCTATTTATTGTTCTTTTTTTTAAGGAAAGAGTAATTTAATAAAGGAAAGCACACACTCAGGGAGTGCTCCAGAGGCAAGAGCACCATGGAGTTGGGCTCTGTGGTCTTAGAGCTGGAGTTGGATCACAGGTGAATAGAAGACTCTTCACTGCATTAGGTAGGGTTTTCTCAGAATAGGGAAGGGTTTTCACAGAATAGGGAGGGGATTTCTGGGAAATAGGGTGATAAATGCTTTAGTTTTTAAGTAGATTGAAAATGGATTTTTCATTACCCTAAGCTAAAGAATGAAGGATAGGCTATGTCTGACCTGTGAATTTCGGGGTCTTGTTCTGTTCATGCTGCTTTGATGTCTAGAGAAGCAGAAAAAGAAAAAATAAAATCAGGTCAATATGTTGGGTTAGAGACTAATGACAGCACATTTCCTCTTATGCACACAAATACTGAGAGTTGGCATCCATACTGCAGCAATATGTACCACCTCATTCAATCATTTCTGAATCATTTACTGAGTAAAGTTGATGCTTGAATAATGCAAACATTAGGGGCACTGATATCCCCTCCCTGTGCAGCCAAAAAATATGTGTATAATTTGACTTCCCAAAAGCTTAACTGCTAATAGCTTGCTGTTGATTGGAAGCCTTACTGATAGCATAAACAGTTGATTAACACATATTTTGTATGTTAAATGTATTATATACTGTATTCTTACAATAAAGTAAGCTAGAGGAAAGAAAATGTTTTTTCGAATTGTAGCAAATCTCCAAAATATTTTTGGAGTCATAAAAGGAGAAATAACCTTTTGTTGTTCAATGGTCAACAGTATTTGCTTAATTCTAAGTTTTGTATGTAGTGCCGGGACAACAAAGATAAATATGATCCATGTCCTGGGAACTTACTCTAGTAGGGAAAAGAGTTGTCTAAATGGATAAGTCACAATACCATGTGATACATGTAACAGAAACATGTATTAGGGAATAAAAAGGACAGCATACTACCCAGGAGAGAAGGGAGGAATTATTCCAGAAGTTGTACCAGGGTTTGAAGACTCAGCAGAGATTTTTGGGTGAAGTAGAGTAGCATTCCAGGTGTTAAAAAGAAAGACACAACATGGTGTTACTTGTTCAGACCAAGTAACCAATCAGGGGTTTAATGCCCAAAGTAATTGCAGTTTCAACCTCCTGCAGAAACATAGTCAGTCAGGAATTTCCTGGTCAGCATCCGTAAGATAATCTGTCACGTGCGCCCTCTCCATCCCCACAGGAGGGTGAGGTAGTCCACCGAATGAGATCCTTTTGTACCGGCATGATCTTGCCTCCTCACCCATATGGACAGCATTGCAGCCTGTATGCTGTGATCTTTTAGGACACTAACTAGGTGTAACGATGCCAAACTGCCTTATGTATTCATAAACGTAACACTTTTGCATGTATATCCCATGATGTAGAAAAGGTATTAAAGTTGTCTCCAAACAAAGTGGCTTTGGGGCAATTTAGCAATACTCCCAGGTTATATTGACCAACTCTAATCCTTAGGAAGACTGAGTAAACCGTTTCTCAACCATAACACAAAGTCACGTTGATTTCAGTCAACACAGGCAAGTGAAAATATCACTGAAAAGATTAGAGGGTTATGATTGTCAGGTGAGCTTTTGCGAAGAAGGAAGAGATGAAGCTGGGAAGGTAGGTAGAAGCCAGGTTATGCCAAAGAGCAGAATTTTTATTTTATCCTGTATGTCTGAATTTCCCAACCAGTGGTTAGTTAACTCCTGGGTTTTTTGCAAAGGCATCTTAGGTCATTTTAAAAGCAGAAATGACATTTATTACAACTTGAAATAAAAAATACTGAATTTCCTCCCTTAAGTCGGGACATCAGTCCCTGAGAGCAGACTGAGGGAGCCTCTGCCGCGGTTTCCGGGGGATTCACGACTGTGCTCCTGGAGCTGAAGCTGAGTTCATTACACTGGTGGTTCTGACTTCCAGGCGGTTTTAAAGTGATTTTATGCTTAGTCAATCATTATTGAGTTTGTGTCCATGACAGACCATGGGTTAAAATAAGGATCAAAAGGAAAACTGACGATAAAACACAGGTTAATGTATTTACAAATGATCTTCCTATATATTTACCTCAAATTTTCTCTTCGTATCATGGATATCAGTAACCTCCCACTACAAAACACATGGGAATGCTGAATAAAACACAACAAACGTCCTCTTCAATGCAAATTTACACTACTTCTAAAAGAGGAAAAAATGTCTCCCAACCAAAAATCAGGAGAAAAGTGAAAAAAGTAGAAAGTCATCTATTAAATTCAATGCCCTGGGTCATTTCCAGTGTCATCGGGGGCCCAGGGTTAACAAACAAGGTCAGGACAAACAACAATGCCTGTGGAAAGTGGGTATTTAGAACTGAGACCCCTGGGAAAAAAAGCTAGGATTCTCAAATTAGCAGTAAAAAGGTGGCTAGGAAGACAGTCTGTCCAGCACACAAGAAAACTTGAGCTCTGGGTGGGAATAAAAAAGCCTTTGCTGAGAATTTTAACAAAGAGTCTATCCACGTAGTGGTGTGGAATTCTGATTTATACTTGTGTAGCCAGAAACCCTCAAACTGAAGATAAAAGTGGTCTTGAATGGTAGTATATCATGGAAAAGATAGTGATTCTGTAACATTTTTCTATGTTGATAGATGGCAACCGCCTTAGAGGAGGTGAGGATTTAATAATATGGGTAACTGTTGAACCACTGTGTTGTACATTTGAAACCTATATAAGATTGTATATCAACGATACTTTAAAAAATAAAGTGGTACTGGAGTGGTAACACCCTTAGGGAATATTTGCAATTGATTTATCTAGTAAGGGATTAACACCTGAAATATATAAAAAACTCATAAGACTCAACATTAAAAAAATAACCCAATTAAGAAATGGACAGTGTACCTAAATAGGCGTTTTTCCAAAGAAGAAATACAGATGGGCAACAGGACCATGAAAAGATGCTCCGCACTAATCACTGGCAAAGTCCCAATCAAAACCACAATGAGGTACCACCTCACACCCATTATCCAAAAGACAAGGAGTGACAAGTGTTGGCAAGGATGTGGAGAAAAGGTACCTGCCTTCGCTGTTGGTAGGAATGTAAATTGGTGCAGCCCCTATGGAAAACAATATGGAGGGTCCTCAAAAACTAAAAACAGAAATACCATATGACCTAGTAACTCCACTTCCAGGAATTTATTAGATGAAAACAAACCGTGATGTGAAAAGAAACAATGAGTTACAAGAAATCCATATTAGGTCATTGAGGTGACTCAGTATATATTTCCCAGGTATATTTCATCTTCATCCACAGTTCCTGAAAACAATGCAAAACCTAAAGGGTGAAATGCATGTCTTGTCATGTTGATAAGAGAATTTTGGACCCACTAAAGGCTGGGTGCTGGAGGTTGAATTAGCCAGTGGGCAGTGATTTAGTCCTTCATGACTATGCATTGAGACCCTCACAAAACCCTGTCAGAAGGGCATCTCTCTCTCTCTCCTGCATCCTAATTCTCTGTAGGAGAGAGCTTCTACACTTGTGGGACTGGAAAGTTCCATGTGCCACTGAGCCAGGACCCAAGCTCCATGAGGATAGAAGCTCCTTTATTTGTGGTCTTGCTCTATGTGTCTCTTCATGTGCCTGTTAACTGTGTCCTTTTCACTGTCCTTTATTAAACTGGTAAACATTAAGTGTTCTCCTGAGTTCTGTGAACCACTCTAACAAATTAATGGAACCTACGGGAGAGGTCCTTGGGACTGCAATCTGTAGCCAATTGGTCAGAAGCACAGGGAGCAGCCTGGGGCTTGTGCCCAGCAACTGGACAGGGTTGGGGTGGGGGTGGGGGACTGTCTTGCAGGACAAAGCCCTTATTGAACATGGGAATCTGGTGCTGGCTTTGGGCAGATGGTGTCAGAATTGAGCTCTGGGCCACCCTCCTGGTGTTCAAGAATTGCTTGGTGTGGTGTGTGGGAAGGCCCCCTCTGTTCCCCAGCACACAAACCCTGGAATAGGGGCCTGGGACCCCAAAGGAGATGGACAATTGCTGTGTATAAACAAAAACACATTTGGTGTCAGAGTAGTGGGATTTGCCAGGACGACCTGGGGGTCACAGAAATACGTGGTTTTTCAAGAGAAAGAACGAAAGAGCAGGCAGTGGGGAGCAGTTATTGCCTGGCTGGTACCCAGTCACCCAGGGTATGAAACAGCTGCGCTGTGATCAGTTAGGAGGTAGCTCAGTGGGTAAGTGAGGAAATGCTAACTACTGCGCAGGCTAAGCATACGGTTCCCTGGGTATTGCTGCCTGTGGTGGCCAAGGTGACAGAGAAAGCGCCGGGTCAGGCCTTGATGCCGAACCATGCTGGGATTTGGGCCAATCTGAGCTTCAGACGTTGGCCTCAGAGCCGCCTAGAAAAGGGAAAATTTTGTCAGAGCAACAGAAGTCTCCAGGAAGATCATTAATGTAGGGAGAGGTGAAAACCAGGAAATGGCTGAAACTAGGGAAAGAGTGTAAAGTAAACTGACTCATTATGTGGCTCGGCATCACCAGCTTCCTGAGGAACCTTTACTAAAGTGGATGGGAGAGTCACCAGTCTGGAGCTGTGTCTTGGGTTTTGAATGCTTCACATGGAAGAGCATGTTTGGGCTGACGCAGGACCCGCGGCTCACTGCAGAACAACCATGGATGGCTGTAGGTGGTCCAGACACACGGGAGCTTATTCCCGAGGGAACAGCCAGCCGGTGGACCAGATAAAAGCCACTGTGAGGTCTGTTTACACCGAGGACGGGGGACTGCCCAGCTCTCCATGAATGCCAAGTGAAACACCCCAGATGAAGCCACTGATGTGCTTCGCGTACAAGCCACATGGGATTGGCTGTATGATGACTGAGATACTCACTGTCTGAATATTCCTGTTAAACAGGATGTGGTGAATGCCATGATTAAAGGGCCCCTGTTACATGGGTACCCCCTTGTAACTTCACTGCTACAAAATTGAACAGTAGTTCAGGAAGACTTACCAGATTTGCTACACACACACACTCTCACGCTCACACATTGGAATCGGGTCTAGGAACCAGAAAAGAGTTTTACTACTTTGGGGAAAATAGCTATAATACAATTGGAATTTTGAAGAATGTGGAGGAACTAGAAAAGGAACTCACGCTTTACTCACAGGAGTGTAACTTGGCATAATTATTTTAGAAAACTGTTTGGCATCATCTACTAAACTTAAACATATTTACCATGTAGCCAAGCAATTCCCCTCTTGTTGGAAATAGGGTTCCACATCAACAGTGTGTTACTTAAAATTAACGTGCTGAAACCTTACATTGACATATAGGTAGAAACTTTGAAATGTAAAAAATGAACTGACTCTTTGAAATGTAAAATGCAAGAATTCTAACCACTTGGTCATAAAAGCAAACTTTTGCCTATTTTCTATGCTACCACAGGTAGTTAAATTTCATTCTATATTTCAATATACATTGGGCCACAAACAAACACACAACATAATGTAACTTTAGAATTTGTTCACTACGTGCATGAACCTCAAAATCATGCTCATGCAAAGAAACCAAAGAAAAGTTTCTATTATATGATACTGATTTTCACAAGGTTCAAGAAGAGACAAAACTAATCCATGACAAAATCAAAATACAGATTGTCTCTGAGTTGTAGATGAACTATTAAAGACCATGAGGGAACTTTCCAGAATGTAGCAGTGCTATAGTTTTACTGGGATGTTTCTTAATGGATGTATAAAATGATCTTAATGGATCAAAACACGTCAAATTGTACACTTAAGACATGTGCCTTTAACAATTACCCAAATGGAAAATACTTGTTGACAAAAAATTTTTTTCACTTAAACATAGAAAAAGAAATGTTACTAATTGCTTTCTGTAGCAGAGTGACATTGAGTATTTACACTACAGTTTGGTTTTATGTTTCCATCCTTCTTGGAGAGGAACTAATGTTTCCCTCACCAAGAAGGTAGCCAGGCCCTTGTTCCCAAGGTCTTGGTTCTCTTGATCCACAGCAGGGAGTTAGCTTTTTGGTGCTGAAAAAATTGGCAGGGACCTCAGAAACAGCCCTCACTTAAGGCTAGACTTGAGGAGGGTATTAAGCGGACTTGTGCCAGAAGCCCAGCGTTTAGTGCCCCCAAGGTGGGGAGGCGAGGGGAGGAAAGCTGGCTCCCTGAAAGGGGGAAGCAGCACTGAAGCTGCGGGTCCACTGGGCAGTAGGCCCTGAGCCTGAGGGCACTCAGCCCTCCCTCCTGGGGCCAAGAGCTCAGATGTAGTAGACCCGGGGCCTTAGCAGAGGGCTCTGTGACCGAGCTTGGCACACAGGACTTGAGCCGCGGTTCTTGCCTTCAGATGGCAAAGAAGAAAAGCAACAGCTGTCCGCATGGCGGGGGTACCCGGCCCGCTGCTGTTGGGGATGACATCTGCCCAAACTCCAGGGTTCTTACACAACCCAAAGGTTGCAGAGAAGAAGCTGATACTGGACTGTTTTGCCAACCTAGGTGACGGGAGGCTAAAGCTGGATTGTATTTGATGTAGGCAAAGAAATATATTTGCCCTTATACTCAAGTGTTGTGGAACAGTTCATAACTGTTTTAAGTAAAGTCAAATATCACACATCACTTGTTAGATGGTAAAAACTGGACATGTGTCTTTCAGAGGTGTTAAATGAACTCTGCAATTTTTAAAAACATGCTACTTTAAAATGAAATATTATTTTCCTAAAATCACTTATTTTATGGAAAGAGACAAAATGGTATATAAATTCCGAAGGGGGTTGACAGATTTTGAGAATGAGAGAAGTTTGAGAGTCCAAAAAGTTTGGGAAATACTTAGAGATTTTGTTTGTTTGTTTAGTAACTTTTACAAAGTGACCCAGTCAGCTTTTGAAAGTTTTGTGTGTGTTGTGTTTTGGTTTTGTAGAGCCAGGGTCTGGTGCTCTAGGCTGGAAGAAGATTGTAGGAGACCAGTAAGGGGACTGTACATAGACTTAGTCCTAGTTAAGATGGGGACACTGAGCCTGGACTGTGCTCTTGGAGAGATGTTTCTTGGAAAAAAATTGAAAGGACTTTTGTGGCTAAATGTATGGATACCCATATCTATCTCTGGGACCTAGATACTAGGCCAGCACTGCTTAGTAGGATTTTCTATGATGATGGAAATATTCTTTATCTGCCCTGCTCAATATGATGCCCTGTAACCACAGGGGAGCACTTGAAATGTAGACAGTGCAGTTAAGGAACTATCCTAAAAATAAGGGTTTTTAATTTTATTTAATTTGGATTGATTTACATTCGAATGGCCACAGGAGACCAGGGCCCACCAGATTGGACAGCACCAGTGTAGACCAGCAATTTGAACTACTCGATGACTATCTCCACATAAACTTTAAAAGCACTTCAGATACAGTAGTTCATCCTCTGCCTCCTACCACACTCACAACATCTGTCTAATGCTTCTTACGTTGTTTAAAATGCCATCATCTTGTCAGTCATTCAGGGTTAAAATCGAGAAGTCATTTGTTCATTTCAGAAACACATATAGAACACTGACTACTTGCCAGGCAATGTACTAGACAGCAGGGGAGGCAAAGACGAATATAGTCCTGGTCGGGAAAGGATGATAATGTTCATAATTGAAATGTTGAATTTGAGGTCTGATCAGGGAAACAAGACACAGACCCTTCCCCCTCCTCCTGCCACTTCCCGCAGGCAGACTTGCCCTGCAGCTCCCCCGTCCTTTCACTACCCTGAGGGCAGAAATGTTTGTCCCTCCATTTTCCTCGGTCCCCACAGGGCCTAGAGGAGAGCCTTGTACGTGGTGGGAGTAGTGGTTTTGGTGTGTGATGAACTTTTGGGGAGTGAATCCACTTCCTCTTTTCCAGCTTACTTTCTGATTCTTCTGTTTCCTTTTCCCTCCTTCCCACTAAGTGGTGAACAAAGCCTCCTACTGGCCTGGCGACTCCAGAAACCCCACATACACTTACTGGAGTTCCTTTAAGGCCTCACACAGTGTGGTCCTGGCCCAACAGCGGTAGGGTAGGCTGGGAGCTTGTTAGGAAGGCAGAATCTCCATTCCTGCCCCATACCTACTGAACCAGAATCTGCTTTTCAAGCAGGCACCTCATATTGCATGCTCAACATTGAGAAGCACTGCTCTAGGCACATGTTTACTCGCCTTTAAGTTCTTTGAAGTCTTTTTCACTCGCATACGGAATAACATTAACACAAAGTACAAAGTAGTCAGCCTGCCACTCAAAGCCTCTACAACATCACCTCAGTGTTCCAACCTTCCCCCTCAGCGGAGCTCCTACACCTCTACACTCCATCCAGACACACGTCTTCACGTCTCCTCAGACACATCCAACACTCTTCTGCTTCCCATGCTCTTTCCCAGGCTATTCCTTCTGTCAGGAAGGTTTCTTCTACCCTCCACCATCCACCGTATCCACCTACAAAATCCTACTCTTCCTCTGAAGCACAGCTCAAGCCTGAGCTTCCCCAGAAGGCATTTTATAGAGCCCCCTTGTTCAAAATACTCTCTTACCTCTCATCTTTACCAAGACTTACACCTCTATCACCTCCCACCGTCTCCTGTCCTGTACTGTGTATTCATCTGTCTGTCTCCCCCACATGAGCTCCTAGGTGTGCGTATTCTTCCTCAGTGTCTAGTGCCCTGTCCTGTACAGTGAGCGCTCAAGCTTTGTTGAAATGAAGGGAAACGATCGAGAGTGACTTACTGAAAGACATCCCTAGACATGATCTCAGTTCCCCTCTAACCCCATCCAGTTCCTTCCATGGCGGAAGGCACGGGAGTTTCCATGGCTTCAGGGGCCTGGGCCCGGGCAGGGAGCAGTGGGTTTCAAGGGAGGGCTGCCTCACATACCTTTGAGCCTGTCTTGGCTGCCGCCTGCTCTCTGCTTTCTCTCCCGGAGAACAGCACCCAAAAACCCCAAACAAGAAAACCAAGTAAAAGTAGAAGACTGAAAGCCGATGGCAGTGGGATTGCGAGCTCCCAAGTCGGCGCCATTGCTCCAGCCCACACTGCTCTCAGCCACACAGTCCCCTCCCTTAAGGCTGTGGCTGCGGATGACATCACAATGGGCATTTTAAGGTAAACCTGACAGGGACTGGCCAGTGTGCGCGCTGCTTGAGTCTCTTCCCGGAGCCCTGCGCATCTGCCGCCCCTCCCTGCAGCCCTCCACGGGCTGTGCTCTGACAGCCAACGCTCAGGGAAGAGGGCTTTTATGGATCTTCTAGAATCAGGCTGGATAACCTGTCATAAAGGAGAGAGCTTAGAGGAATGGTTTCAAAGATTAAGGCCTTTCATGTGGCCTGTGCTGCCCTGTAAGCATGTCCTCCAGAGCCAGTCATTCCCTAGAGGTCCGGGGATGTTGTCACGTGTCCAAATCACACATTAGGGTACAGGGCCAAGTACACTGCAGAAAGCTAGGATATTTTAATTAGGAACTCTCAGAAAATAGGACATGGTTTCTTAACTCAAGGCTCTACACATTTCCTAGTTGATGTTGTAAAGAGACAGAGATGTCACATAGGGAAATTAAATGACCTTAGGGGATTACTCCACTCTGGAATCCATGGTCTTGTTTTCCAAGTTTAGAACATTCATTTTGTCTTTACATCCGGAATTGACTGGATACTCTGGGGTGAATTCACTGTACACAGAATTTACAAGGAATCCATCTAGGCACTACCAAAGATAAACTAAGTGGTCACGGTATTTTTTTTTTTCACCTTATATGAAGTTAATTGGAAAATCAATTCAATTAAATAATTATTGAATAGTAGGTACTATCTTAGAAGAAGATAGACATGGCCTGTTACCTTGGAGAATTTTTAGTCTATCGGGGCAGCCAAGGTAATATTCTTGAGAAGCCCTTCAAGGAAGTGGTTAAATAAATATAGTCTGTCCATAATACGAAATTATTTGCAGTCAGTATGAAGATTATAAGGAGCGAGACCTGTCATGCTGAGCACACAGTATGTGACAGGCTTGGATTTCTAAGAAAAGCATAGGGCCTGAGTACAGTTTTAGTTCTTAAAATACAGGTGTACTTTTTGATAAAAATGTTTTTATCTGTATATAAAATATGTTATGTCTTATTTACTCACCACTTTGTTTGAAAGTCATCCATGCTGTTTTGTGTAGCTGAGATTCATTTTTATCATTTCATTGTCTTATATAACCATTATTATTATTCCAATGCATTATATAACTTACCTATCCAGTATGATACGAAGGATGTTTCGTGTGTCTTCCATGCTTCGCTATCTGTAAGCAGTGCTGTGAAAAACACCATTGTCCATTTATCTTGATAGACATTTTTTTCTGTTTCCACGAGGCGATAGTTCTCTAGCATTAACATGCCTCAAAATTATCTGAAGGGCTTGTGAAAAAACGGATTGCTTGACCCCACCCCTAGACTTGCTTGTTGCATGAGTCTGGAATGGAGCCTAGGGATCTGGCATTTCTCAGAAGCTTCCAGGTGGTGCTGGTGGTCTTGTTCCAGGGATCCCAACTGAAGGATCCCTGCTGCTTAGGTATCTACCTAGGATAGGTTACAGAGTATGTGTAACTTAACCTCCAGTAGACAGTGCCAAACTAATTCCCCATGTGGCTATGTCAATGAAGATTTCCACCAGTGGTGACTGGTGTTTCTCTTGCTACATGTGTCTTTTCATGCCAGCATGTGTTACTGTCAGGCTGTTTAATTTTGGCCACTGCAGTGTATTTGGTGATATTTCATTGTGATTATAAGTGAAATGTCTGATTTCTGATGATGACTAACTTTCATCAGTTAATTGTTTTTTTTTTAATGTATTGCTGCATTCCAGTTGGTAATGTTTTGTTAAGGATTTTTGTTTTCTCTTCTCATGTTGATGCCAACCTGTAATTTTCCTCTCTCGTTCTCTTCTGGTCAGGTTTTTGGGACCAACGTTATGCCAGACTCATGAGTTGGGAAATGTTTTCTGTTTTTTCAGTGCTCTCAAAGAGTTGGTTTAAATCTGGAACTATGTGATTCTTCCACAGTTGGTACAAGTTGTAAGCAAACCATAATCCCGGAATTTTCCATGAGCTAAAATTTTAACTGCAGATTCAATTTATTTCAGGGTTATTGCGATATTGTAAGTTATAAGAAATACCTATTTGGTCATTTTGATGACTGAATACATACTTCCCAGTTGTATTTGGTCTTTTTCATCCACAGTTCCTGAAGACACTTCAGAGCCTTAAATGTGAAATGGGTGAATTGTCATGTTGTTGAGAGACCTTTGGACCCTACCCAGGGCAGGGGGATGTGGCATCAGCCAATTGCCAGTGATTTAGTCAGTCCTGACTGCATAGAAGCCCTCATAAAGACCTTTGAGAAGAGAATCTCTCTCTTCTTGCATCGTGCTTCTCTGTCAGTTTCCACCTTTGGGTAACTTGAATGCTTCCACTTCTCCTGAGCCAGGCCTTCCGCTCCGCAAGGATGGAAGCTCCTTTAGTTGGGACCTTGCCCTCAGGCTCTCTTCATTTGGGTGTTGTGTCCCTTACTGTATTGAAATTGGGTCTGGGAAGCTGAAACAAGTAGGATTGCTGTGGATAAAATCACAAATTTCGACAGATATTGTATTAAATTTGTAGATTTTTCTTAGGGGGATGGTTTTCAGTCTTTCACCCATGAGTATGATGTTAGCTATGGGTTTTTGATACATGCCCTTCTTTTGCTTTTTAAATCTTAAAAATTTTCTAAATGGAGTAATTACAAAGCATTTACTAAGGTATTTCAAATTTTTTGCCAGTTTATGCAAAGTAATTTTAAAATTGAGAAAAGAAGAAATTTATTCATGGTTAATATTTTTTGTATTTATGGCTTAAATGGTCAAGAGTATATAGAAAGCACTTACGGAAAAGGAGAAGAAAGGAGACAGAGCAACCTTCAGAGCTCACCAAATATAGGATTTTACTCTTTGAACATTTTTAAGCTGACAATTATCTACTTCTAAGGCTTCATTTTTTATTAATGGTTTATGGAAAACAAAGTTTTCCCAGATTGAGCCTTTTAAAAAAGTTCATGTATTTCAACAAAGAAATTAAATAGATATTTATAAATATCAGTCGGTTTCCTTTTCTGAGGCCTATACCTCAGGTAAGGAGGTAAGGTTGATGCATAAATGGCTCTGTCAAAATTGTTCAGAAAAGTGGAAACTTGTTTTTTTTCTTTTAAAAATAGAAGTGCTCCTAGAGTCAGAATGCACATTTTTCCTACATTTGGTAAACTGTCTTACTACTTTTCTTCTTTACAGGTATTTTAATGACATTCAGTTAGTTTTTATGCAAAAATTTTTGACAGACCAAGTCTTAGATATGTCTTTGCTCAGAGGCAGATGATTTATCTCTTATACTTGTTTCAGATATTTTAGCTTTCTAAATATTTTTGGGAAAAAACCAAGAGTCCTATTGGAAAAGTTTTCCCAGTAACTGCCTCCCCCTTGCCCCATCTTGTAATGGAATCTTTTGTGCCATGTTTAGCTAATGCTTTAAATTAGTCTTTTAAGTTATAGGGATGAGAAAGAACAATGGATCTGTCTGTTTTCTAAAGTATTTTTGTTTTAAATAATTGAAATAATTATGCCTTCTCTCCGTGCTCTCTGGAGTTTAAAAAGTAGTGTAATGATTTGTTGTCTCTTAATATAGTTGATATTTGTATACAGTGTATCTGTGGCCTCACTACTCAGTGGAGAGCAGGTGTTTCCTCTTTGTAAATGCTTTGCCTATATATACATACGTATTAATGAGACTGTATATATAAATGAGACTGTTCTGAAACAAGGGCAGGGTGTGTGTGTGTATGTGTGGTCTAATTCAGTCTGAGTCCAAAGGCCTGAGAACTAGGAGAGCTGGTGGTGGAAATCCTAGTCCTAGAGCCGAGAAGGTGAAATGTCTCTCACCCAGCTCAGTGAGGTAGGAAAAAGGGTGAATTCTTTTTCCTCTCCTTTTTTTCTATTCAGGCCCTCAACAGATTGGATGATGCCCAACCACACTGGAGAGGACAATCTGTTTTACTGAGGCTACCAATTCAAATGCTAATCTCACCCAGAAACACCCTCACGGACATACCCAAAAGTAATATTAAATCTGGGTACTCCCTGGCCAGTCAAGTTGACACACAAAATTAGCCCTCACAGTGTGTCTCTTCTTACTAAAAGGAATTGAAATCTATTATGAGCTGTTTTATTTTAGTTAGTGTCTGGGATAAAGAGAGCAGGTAGATGGGGAAGAACCTGGCAGTGGTAGAAGCCACTCATTTCTCACTTGCATCTGGAACAACTTGAAGTCCGTTATCAATATGTTTCTCATTTCGTTACTTCCCTTTGTAATTTTCCATAATTATATGCTTGATAATTCTGTGAAACTAAATGAAAACTTTTGTGTTGATTTTTTTTTTGACAGTGACATAAAATTGACCTTCTTTTATGGATGGGTAGATGAACAGGGACACATTCAAAGGGATCGTAATTTTGGGAAACTTCCCAGGGCAAAGACTTCCAAATTTATTTGTCTTCTGTCATGAATTCTGCTCCTTCATTATCCATTGTCTTTAGTAGTTTTTAACTTTTTAAGGGAGGTCATTAAATGGATAGTGTAGATAAGAGGGCAGCAGCTTGCTGTGGATAATGGGCTTCACCATTATTCGCAGCCGGAATATGGGCTTGGCAGTTTCTGAAACCAGATTTCCTTGCCTCATCCAGCGCTCATGACTTTATTCATGCCATTTCACAGGAGATTGATTTTCAAAGCCAAAGGCCTGTTATTTATTTACATGGGGAGATGGACCTTTCCAGTCTGATTAATATTCACTGTTTAGAGTATCTTTTTGTGTTGATAATCTAAGTACTGAACATCTAAGTACTGGGCAATGTCTTGCCAATAGTAGGAAAGTTCAGTGCTGTATTAAATGATAACATAATGACTTACACAGGTACGACAATAAACTGTGTTAAGGATTTTATTTCATTCATAATCAGTTAGGGACTCAAGTTAAAAAATAAAGACCCACAAATTTGTATGGAGTAAAGGAATGTTGAAATGGCAGATGAAGACAAAAGTGGTTTGTCAGGGACGGGAGCCGGGGAGCAGTGAGGGACATCCATTGAATCCCTCTACCTGACGGGATGGAATCTGCATGTCTCTCAGTTGCCTATAACTTACAGAGTTGTAAATTTTCACATAGAATTGGAATCTGATAAGGTGGAAGGATGTGCTATAAACAGTGCCTAGTTTTCCATATTTTTTTCCTCACCTTGTTCCTGAGGATTGTAAGTGGGAGTTAGAAGGTATTTGAGGGCCTTTCTTTTGGACCCTCTTGGAGCCTGATGAACCTGTACAGTTGTACCATAGCTTTGTCATTGAATGTGGACATTTTAAAATAGATTGGTTTTGAATTATTAAATAATTGGTTATACACAGATCTGGGTTTCGATTATAGAAGTTAATAACTTTCTCTTTGGCTCTGGCTCTTTTTATGGAAAACTATTGGTGACTTGGTATTATGGTCTAAAGTGCTAGTAATAAGTGTAATCTTGTTTTGTATGCTTTTCTTTTATAAACACATTAAAATTGCATAAAAAACATGTGGGGTAGGAGATATTTTTGGAGCCATTGTTGGAAAATACAGTCTGTCATACTGTATTTTTTATTCAGAATGAATTTGGACTTTCTCCCTTTTAAGTGTAATCCCAAACAGTTAAAAATAATTTTTTTGCTAAAAATAAATTAGGATAATGCATTTATACTATTGCTTCATAGAAATAATGACAGAATGATCTTTTGTAAGTTTCTCTATGCATTAAAATGATTTCATTGGCAAGATTTTTGTCTTACTCTTTTTAGCAAGCACATTTTCTGCAGTAAATGAAGTACCACAGGAAAATCTTTTAGAGTCTTAGAGATGAGACCTCAAAGTCATGTAGTCTAACCTATGTGTGTATGCAAGAGTCCTGTCCCTACAGCCTCTGGAATGACCATTCATTCTCTCTTGGAACATTTCTGTAACAGGAAATGTGTATTTATGTTGAATAGAGCTGTCCAAAAATGAAATGAATGAAATCAATACCATCTTGCATGTGTTCAGAGCAGTTTTTGTTTCTCAAAATTCTTGCTCTTTCCAATAACCTGATTGTTAGCTAAGTAACTGGGTTTATGAAAATTACTTGGAGTTCTTTCAACAAAAAAGGAATTTAGAGATCATTTTCTAAACTCTCACCTAGGACACAAAAGTCTCTTCTACTGCCTTCTGATTCCATTCCAGTCCTAGAACATAACATGTTCAACAAGCATAGATTACTGCATATAACTTTTGTCTGGACTGCTGCTCTTAAGAAAGGGGGTGCTCAGTGTTTGATTGCAACACCTTAAAATGCTAAGGACTTGAGAAAGCTGGGCTTAAGCTGAGTCTGAAAAGTAGAGACTTGGAGATGAAGAACATCGTAGAATTGTTCTTACCTCAGACTAAATAAAATTCATTGGAATGGTAAATGAGAGCTGGGAGCATGATGGCAAAACTCATCTCTGTGATCATGAAGGAAGTCTCTCATCTTTGTGTTTTCATACATGGTGGCGTAATTGGAGGTAGTAAATGGTGGTATTTCTTCTGTGTTTCTAATGCTAGGAGAAATCTTTGACCAATTTGGTAAAAGTCATGACAATAGTAGCTCTTAGTTAAATTTAAGAAATAACATATTATAAAATTTTGTAAGGCTAGTTTCTTACTGCTGAAACTTTTCTTCTTTTATACTAGAAATAGAACAAATATGAGAAATATGAGAATAGTGTCTTTTTATGTTATAGTTTTTAATCTGTGTTATTTGGAGTTCTTTATAGACATTATAACTTTGTCTCTGTGTAGTGTATTTGTTATTCTATCTTTGTGAGTGCTGTTCATAACATTGACTGGATATGTCTTGTTTGGTATTAAAAATGAATAATATGAGCTTGAGATCTTGGCTGTCCAAAAGATTATATATAACTTTCAGACACATTCTGATACAGTGCTGGTTAGCAAGGGAGAGAATGCCATATGATGTGCTCCTGGACAAACTGTCTGGGGTTTTTTATTTTGACACTTTCCACAATGAAAAAAGAAGGTCGTTTTGGGGATTCATAGAAACAAGTATGAGAAATTGCATGTAAAAGCTTAGAGATGAGGTTTGGGACTTAAAAGCTTTCTGTAGTATAATACGCAGTAGTAAGTTTCCTCTTTCTACCAGTTGGAAAGGTTATCCTGCTTTTGAACCCGCTGCAAAAACTATAAAAGTATATCGTATTTGGAAAGCATAGTGAAGCCGATCCAAATTAATAAACTGCAAATTGCGACTTCACACATATCTTCTGGGCCAAGACATGTAATTCATGAAGCTCATTTTGGGAGTTGATAGCTCTTTACACTTATAAGTAGAAGAAAACAGTTCTTGCTGTGGGTCCAATCCTAGAGGACTCTGCCATGACCCTCTCCATCAATAGGTCTTCTTCATAGGGACTTAGCTTCCCAGGGACTTGGTCAAGGTGAGGGTTACAATTACTTGAGTTGTTATGGACCCTTTTGAAAATCTGAAGAAAACTCCAGGCATTTTGCCCAGCAAAGTACCTGTGTACACATTCACTCACATATCTAATTTCAAAAGGGATCCTTGTTCATTGACCTTGAAGGCCTCTCTGAGGGCTTGATAGATGTCAGGTTAAATACCCATTCCCTCAAGTGACTCTTACCCTGGGAAAATAACATAATGGGGACCTATGGGATATCTGTATTTACATTAGCCCAGATGATCATGTTTTACTGTGTTAAGATCTTAACACTGTAACAGTAGACACATAACATTCCTAAATTTTTTTCTTTAGCTAATACTCATAAACTATTTTATCTTGGTCCTATTTATTCTTACATTTTGATGTGCTATTGCTCTTTTTAACCATATTCTTTAAAAAAAATTTTTTTAAGAACAAAGAAGAACATACTGTAAGGTAGTAAAACATAAATGCACGCTTTAATAGGTAACTTTAAAGTTTAACTATCCATCAGATCAAAAATGGAACCTCACCAGCCTGCTGGGTTCCCAGTTACAACCTTGCCCTATTTGGTAGAAATAACCATTAACCTGACTTGTAAGATAGTTACTTCCTTCTATTCTTTGTAATTTTACCACCTGTATACTTACTTCTAAAATATTTTAGTTATTGCCTATTTTAGAAAGTGGTACATATGGACTTTTTTTGTATATATTATTTGCTTTTGTCTCATTATGCTTATGTGTCATCCATGTTGCTGTCGATACCTATAGTTCATGTATTTTCATTGCTGTATCATGTTCCACTGTGTGACTATACCTTGGTATATTTGCTTGTTTATTTGCTATCTTTTGATCAAGGTTTTTATGATACTCCTAAAGAGAGGTTTTGATTTTCTTATCTTTTACCTTGGACCAGTTTTCTCTTCATAATAGTGAAGTCAAATATTAACTAGTAAATTTGTTACATGTAAATTATTTGCAGTTTGTGCCAGGCACTGTTGTAGGTGCTAGGGCTGTAGCACTTTTAATAAACATAGTTAATTTTATTCTTTATGTGTTGTTAACATAAACAGATACATGTATCTGTTCAAAAAAAAAGATCATAGTAAAGATAGAAAACAAACAGTTTGTGCCCTCAGTCCTATACCCAGTGTTAAAGTAATAATCTTATATACCAAAATAATAAATCTTAAAAAAAAATACCAACTTTCATTGAAATTTTCGAAGAGGAAACTCCAGAAACTTAAATTAATAGAATTAAAATTAGAAACAGTGCCTTCTATATCTTCATTCTTCCAGAATAACTTATTTTTCTGGATTTATTATAGAAGCAAGAATCATAGGAAGTACTATGCTTTTGACTTACTAAAATCAGAATTTTAAATTGTTACTACACATCTCTATTGTTTTTTTCCTTAGGCCTTGTTGGAGACCATGTTTGGTGTAAAAGTGATTATAACAGGTGATGCATTTGTTCCTGGAGAAAGAAGTGTTATTATCATGAATCATCGGACAAGAATGGACTGGATGTTCCTGTGGAATTGTCTGATGAGATATAGCTACCTCAGATTGGAGAAAATTTGCCTCAAGGCGAGCCTCAAAAGTGTTCCTGGATTTGGTAGGTTAATCACAAATTAAGTTGTCCATTCATTTTGATAAACCCCACCAAAACTACAGAATAACTTACTAAACTCTACTTAAGCATTAAAGCCATTCGCTTTTTAACTCACTAGCTTAAAGATCACAATTTTTTCTTTCTGGATCCCAACAGCTTGTTTTATCTTTTTGAAAGATATAAGATCTTTCTTTATGTTAGAAGATAGAATAAGCTGTTCTCAAAGAAGTATCTATGGCTCCAGAAGGGCCAACACTTTGAAGGATGTGAATTATGTCATGCTTATGGTAATTTAGGCCAGAAACTCATCTGTGTTTTTAGGGTACTTGAAATGAACTGATTTATGTAATGAATAGTAATTGAGTACTCACTGGTTCCAAGTCTTATACTAGTTGCTGGTATTTTCTGAACTATCCTAATTCCTAGCTTTTCTTTTCTTTTTTTTTTAAAGTCCTTTCATTGTACTGTTATTGTATGCAATAATATTAAAATTCCTAGAAATGTTTACTTTCCATAGTTAGGAATGCAACATGTTCAGCTGTGTGGTGGATAAGTAGGGCTATTTCAGCATCGCATGTTAAAACTTAATTTCTACTCTTGCCCATTCCTTAATGTGAAATAGGGGCAAGGAACAGACTGTTCGGACCAGTTACAGATTTTTGGGTTATGAAGCACTCACTGTGTTCCCTGATAGCCTTGTTTGTTATGCCAGCAGGTGTAACATTTCTTACTGGAATTCTCTGGCCTCCTAACCATGCCCCTGTCAGTGTATGGAAATGGTTTAGGAATTGCAAGGGCAATGGGCATGCATTGTCCTCAGCCTAGGCTAGTAAGGATGTTTTGTGGTTGATCTACTAAATATGTTTTAGTTGTCTTCACTCTTACAGTTTTGTCTTACTCTTTGCCACTTTTCCAGTACCGTGGTCTTGGAACAGTCAGATTTCATATGTGCAAATGGCCCTAGAGCAGACATCCCCGTAGAACCAACATAAAGCTGCAAGGCATTTTAAGACCTGGCCCCAGAATTCATATAGCATCACATCCACAGTATATTACTGCTTATATCAGTCACTGTTCTCAAAGGTGGTAGGGAGAGCACAGCCTTCAGCTCTTAGTGGGAGATACATCAAAGATCTTGTCAGTATTTTAAAAACTGCCACATCCCTAGAAAGACTAAGAAAGAAAAGAGAAGCAGGTATGAAGATGTTTTGACTACTGTTCTTGACTCTATATAAAATATAGTATCAGGATATTAATAATTATGTGACATCTGACCAAATCTGTCAGTGAAAATGAAAAAATTAAAACAGTCCTGTGTCAAAGAGATTGAATCCATAATGAGAAGCCTTCTTGCAAAAGTTTTTGCAGGACAATAGCAGCTGCCTGATTTTCCTCAGTCTTAAAAATAGTCATCAGCAATCAGAGGAAATGAAACCACTCATTCACTCATCTCTCCAGCATGACTGAGAGACAATAACATAACCTTCTAAATGCCTTAGGTAGAGAAGTAAATCCCAAAGGACTTCCTTCTATCTTCCTGTTACTGGAATCCTGTGGGTGCTAAGAGTGGGGAGAGAGGGCTTTTAGAGGAACATACTTTAAGACAACTTAGAATTACAAATAAAAGCATCTTAACAAAGAAAACACATAATGCTAAATGCTAAAATACTGAACAAAGGACATAGTAGCATATAGCTCAAGATATAAGAAGAATTTAGAAAGACAGTGGGACCTGAAGTGGCAGCCTCAGAGCCCACTGCTTCTGAGGAAGAATCAGATACATAAAGAAGGGTTGGGTCCTCTTTGCAGTGTGGCAGTAAAAGAAAACAAGGAAATTAAAGAAATTACCAATCCTCCTGGAATAAGCAAGAAATAACATCCCCCCACCCAGCAAACCCCCCACACACATACACACACAAAAAGAAGCCTCTTAAGTACAGCACAAAACTGAAAAAAAAACCCAAAGACCCATATTGTAACACAACACTCTAAATGAAATATCAGTTAGCATTTGGGGGATCTGAGGGAAAACCACTTTGAGACATACTAAGAGCAGCAATGGACAAGAAAACAAGAAGATGTAATGGGAGTCAGTAACTGAGTTCAAGAATAAAAATAGAACAAAAAGGAAAAACCCTATCAGGAACGAAGACTAAATTATGAGGTGCTAAAGAGGAAGTAGAGTAAAACAAACATTTAATAAAAGAACATTACATGAAACTAGGAAAACAGAGAATGAAAATGAGAAAACAGAAAAAAATTGTCAGAGAGAAAGTAGTTGAAATGGAAGATAGTCAGAGGAGGTCCAACATATATATATAATTGGAGCCCCTAAATTAGACAATCAAAACAATGTGACTTAAATATTATAACAGTAGTATTTAAAAGTATAACCCAAGAAAACATTTTGGGCATAAAAAATAACTAGAGAGGCACTTTTAAGATGATAATTTAAGAAGCTCCATAGACCACTCTCCATTAAAACTGGTGCAAGTTCCAAAATAACAGTTGTTTAAAGTCTCTGGAAATGGTCCCAAGGACATACAGCAAATGAAGAAACATTTATTCAAGAAAATTTACCAAAATGTGTTCAGAACAGTGAGAATCTGTAATATTTGAAGTAAGAACACACCCCTTTCATTCTTCAAATGTCCCATTTCAGCCAACAGAAACTCCACTCCAGACTGGTACAACCATAGGACTCCATCCCTCACTAGCTCCCAGCTGGATGGGCATCTTCCATAAATCCTCCCTACCTTCACTTGAATAACTTCATATTGATTATATAATGACCAGACTATATGGTTTCTGAAAAGCAAGTTAGAAGTCATTTGGCAAAATAAAATTATTTTGTCTGCATATGAAGAATGAATTTTGAATTTAAGAAAAGTGGTCTCATTACCACATAAAGCCAAAGTTCATAAATTCTGGCTACATTTAATATAGTAGTGTATTTAAAACCTGCATTCTCCAGGTAGGTGTCAGTTTGACTCAAATCTAAATATAGAATATCTCATATTCTAACTTTAGAGCCAAACACATTTAGCAGGATCTAGGAACCATTAAATGTTCTCTTCTAATATCATATATACTGTTTTAACAGGCTGGGCTGCTCCACATTATCTAGGAGCTTTTATTACAAAACTATATAAACCAGAAAGCTATAGATGAGCATGTGTGGGTCATGCTATAGCAAACCATCTACTAAAAGTTAGCTTTAAAGCTTTTCTCTTAGATGAATGGTTTGTACCCCTGTATCTTGGTCTGTCTTAGATTTAGACATCAAAAAAAAAGTGCATCATTCAATTTGAGTAAAAGTTCAGGGGAAGGAAAGGTGAAGGGTTTCTATTTGTTACATGCCACTATGTGCTAAATAATATATAAGGGACTTTATATATATATATATATATATAATTAAAATATCACAGCTTCATATCGTAAGATAACCCAATTGTTAAGGAATATGGAGTTCAAGAATATTAAGTACTTTGCCTTGTTGTGCATAGATATTGTGGGGTGGAAATAAATTTTGAAACCAGGTGTCTGGCTCCAGAGTTAAGTCACAAGAAAAACTTCATAAAAGTGAAAATTTTGCTTTTTGAAAGATAGGTAAAAGAATAAAAAAACTAGTCACAGACTGCGAGAAAAAAAATGCCAAATACCTATCAGACAAAGGGCCTCTGTTCAGAACATGTAAGGAATTCTTACGACTCAAAATTAAATAACTCATATAAAATGGGAGATATGAACATACATTTCACAAAATAAGATATATGAATGGCCAACAAGCCCATAAAAAGATCATCAAAAGCACCAGTCTTCAGAGAAATGAAAATTAAAACCACCATAAATTACCACTCTGCAACTCAGGAAAGTGTCTGGAGAGGGGAACACATGCTTTGAGCTTTCCGTCTCCCCTCCTGTGAGTGAGCACAAGCCCCCCATCAGGGCATGGCTGCCCGTGCCTGCTCCCCAGTACCATCAGCTGATGCCTTTTTCCTTAGGTCCAGATTTTAGAGCTTCTTCCTGCAGGAGGGTCTATTATACTACAGAGTACAAACTGACTAAGGTTTTTTTTTTTCACTAGGATTCGTTTTTAGCTGTTAAGGAAATGATTCCCTGAAGCAAAGGATTTTAGAATTAACATAAATTTAGAGATTATGTAGTTCCTCTCAATTTAGTATAGGAATCATCTCTTTGAATCTTTTTAGAAAATTAGTTATTAAATCATAGTTTTTCTCAAAATACAAAAATCTCCTGTTTCCTACTATGCTCTTAGTGGAATCATTGTATTTAGCCTTCAATTTCCGTAACTGTAAAGTAGCAGTAAAAGTAGTACTGCTTGAGTTCACCTTCAAGGTGATAATATAGGAGGATCCTGAACTCACCTATCCCCATGGACACACCAAATCTACAGCTATAAACAGAACAGTTTTCTCATAAGAAACCCCCAAACTAGTTGATTGACTGCTTGCACATTAGGCAAATGGGGAAAAAAAGACAGCATTGAAACAGGAGAAGCAGAACCACAGTCTTGCCATAAATCCTATCACTGGCATGATAACCCACAATTAGGTGGGGTCTGACAGCTCCAGGCTTTTCCCTGAGCAGTTTGAACCCCACATCCAACACCCCTATTTTAACATCTACACCTGAGAGGTGAGTCCTCCAAAACATGTCTGTAAAAGCCAATAGAACTTGCATCCACAAGACTCATAGGCTATTGTGAACTGAGAAACAGTTCTTAAAGGGCTTGTGTAGACTCACCTGGCTATGCCCCAGGCCCAGCATGGAGCTGGCTGACTGAAAAGCACCCAGTTTTTTAGTGAAAAACTCATTAACTTATCTTCATAGCTGTGGCCTGAGGGGTAGGCTTCTAATTAAACACACATTTAGGACCTGACTACAATATTCTTCAGAGACTGGGGGGCCAGTGGGTACCATCTTTGTGTTTTCCCTCTGCCCCTGACTCTGGTGTCTCTGAGGAAGCTTGTATACACATCTGACATTCTGGCTTTTGTGGCTGCCACTTAGAGGACATATCCCTTGATAGCCTGTCTCTGGTGCCCAGCAGGGCTTGTGTTCACAGGGTCAGCAGGATGATAGCAAAAAAGAAGCAATTCTTAACTGTTATCACTCCAGCTCTCCATACAGAGGGAGCAGACAGAAACAACCATCTCCCAATCTACCCCTAAAAGAGGTATATTTGTATACTTCTAAAGCTGTTGCCTGCGGATCTGACTTCTAGTCAGCCTGACTCTAGGTGTTGACTGAGATCCTCCCCTTTGGGACACTAACAGGTCTTGACACATGCTCAACTATTGGAAGTCACTCGAAATAAAACAGGTTACTTGGACAATCACAAAGGTTTGAGAGACAGCCAAGAGCTGGGGGAGGGTTGAATGATAAGGTTCATCTCCTAAACAATGCTACTCCTTCAAGACTGAGACAGCTGGCTGTTTTATCAAATGCATAGAAACCAACACAGAGATTCAAGGAAAATAAAGAAAAAGAGAAATATATTCCAAATGAAAGGACAAGATAAAAACCTCAGAAAAATGACTCAGTGAAAAAGAGATATGTGATTTACCTTATAAAGAGTTCAACATATAACAGTCGTAAAGATGCTCACTGAACTCAAGAGAACACTGAATGAACATAGAAGTTCAATAACGAGAAAATATAAGAAAGTACCAAATGGAATTCACAGCTATGAGGAATAAAAGAACTGAAAAATACAGTAGAAGAAGTTCAACAGCAAGTTATATAAAGTGAAAGAAAGGATCCATGAACTTGAAAACAGGACAGGGGAACTAATACAATCAGAGCAGCAAAAGGAGAAAATGAAAAAGAGTGAAGATAACTTACATGACAGT